>NW_020799098.1:30540561-30608521 GCF_003259725.1 Athene cunicularia
CACACACACACTTTGAAGTTTAAAAGATACTAAAAGTTTTATGAAAACGTTCAGTGTAATTGCCTGGATGCTTTTGGATTTAGTCTCCTTAAATTAACCTTTTATATTTTCTCCTGAAGATTGTGCAATACTTCAGACTTTCAAAGATGACCTTTTAATCTCTCTTCAATGACAATAGTCCTTGTACCAGTATACTCAACACCTCTGTCTTAGAGTTCAATAGTTATTTAGTTGAAACAAAGTAATTTGACAAGTAAACCAGGCAACCAACCAAGAAAAACAAACTATAGAAGAAACAGTTTAGCTAATCTCTGTGAGTAACCTAGGTCTCCCATGTGGAAGAGGACTGGGGCAGAGAGCAAGGTATGATGAAATGAATACCTCAGAACTGAGAATGATTGAATATGAAAAATTAATGGCACCATCACATTAAGTCGTCAAAGCAATCAGTAGACTAAATTCACTCACAGGTCTACGTGGTGGAGCTGATATAGCAACTTGATAACTCCTTATTAATGTGGAGCTAGAGTAACAGCATTATCTTTCTTTTCACCAGTTTATATTAAATTATAAATATGAGAAGAGAAAACCAGACACAGTCTGTACCTTTGCTTCCTGTTCTTTTGCGTACACACAAAAGAATGCTGCCTATTTCAAACAGCAGAGGGTACAGTCCTGTGAGAGACTGAGCATCTTGCAGGAGCCGCTGAGTATCAGACAATACTGGAAGAAGCTCAGGATCTTGTAGACAAGAATAGCAAATGGTAACCCTATGTGAAGTGTAGGAAGGATGCTATACTTCAACTACTTTCCTCCTCTGTCCCATCCTCTCTTAAAAATGGCTGCCTATATATTTTATAACAAAGTCAAAATTGGGCAACATTTTCAATGTTCATGAGGAACAAGAAAGAACTTGTGTCACTTGGATAATTAAAATAGAAGTACCCAATGTACTTCAAAACCACCTACTATGAACAAATAAATAATATGCTGTTATACATGACAGCACTGTTCTGTTCACCACAGATTTTTAAAATGTGTTACATGGATGATAATATGGCAGATGGCATACTGAGCAGCATACAGTATTTGATATTTCAATGAAAATCTTAAAACAAACATGAAGAGTCCTCTATAAAACACATACAGCAGTGATTTCCCTTTGCAAAAAGGGCAGAAATTCAAACTACATTTAACATTGTATGCTAAGGGTTGGAATTTATTTGACAATCTTAGCTGTCTATCGTAGCATATACAGCTCAGCAGTGTCTGCAAACAGGTAAGGAACAAAATCAAATTCAGATAATTAAAATTTTCTTGTAAGGTTAAAAATAAATATCTAAAAAATAAAGGGAACACAGTATAAAAATCACTAATAGACAAATCATTTGCTAAGGAAAGTATTATCTGTCAAGCCACTAAAAGACTTACTATACAGATTTACTAGCTGTCAAAAAAAATCCAAAAAAAAAAACCCCACAGAAACCACCACAAAAAGACCAAACCAATCCCCAAACCCCGCTGAAACTCAAACTAAGATCACAGTAGTGTTGACAAAGAAAGGGACATTCCTATAATCAAAAGAGCAGCAATTAATGATTATAGCCGGGTAGCTTGAGAATTATAGGAATTAATGTTACATCACTGTCTAAAATATTCATGCCAGCTACAAAGAAATGAAACATTGTAAGAAATGACAAGGTCTTCATAAATCACAGTATCTGGAAATGTAAATTTCTAGTGTCTATGTATTATTATGATGGGACTTAGGTAACTAAAAGAAAATATTTTTTTCACTCTCTAATAATGTCATAGTATGAATTTCAGGTGAACACTTTCTTTCACAAGGATTTAAATACAGAGATGATATTTAACAATGTGTTTTGCTGATTAGGGATACCGATTAAAGTCAGACACCAGAGTGAGAAGAGCAGATGTATTTTACTAGAAATAACTCAATAATATAACAGAATAGTACAGAAAATATATGTAAGAAAAGCATCAAATCATTAATACCCGAGAGAGAGAGAGAGAGAGAGAACAGTGATTAAGGAAGATCCATCCCCACTTGCAGAGGTTCCCATCCCCAGCCCCGCAGTGGCTGGGCAGCCCCGGTTACAGCGAGGGTTTGCAGAGCCTGTCCCGGCAAGGGGGAAATCCTACGCGGTGCCTCCACCCGTAGGTGAGGCTGCCAAAGTCACTGCGAGCGGGTCCAGCCTTATATACCCAAAAATCAGCAAGCCAGAAGAGCTGGCACTTTTGTTTTGAACGGAAATATCTGGCTTCAATCTCACATTAGGTTCCCCCCAGAGCCTGGCCAGGGCTCAAGGGAGAAGCGAGGGGAGTTTCTCTGCTTATCTGATGGGATTATGTGCAAGGTCTCACATCAGGACCCAGGGACAGACAGACACCCGTCTCCGTGACTCCATTATTCTATTCATATACAAAGGAAGGGGAAGATACACTGTGATAGCTACATCCTCCATGCACATTTCATTAAGGATTCCATGCTGACTTAGCAGTTTTGGTTCAGGGCCTGTTGCTCAGGCTTCAACACTCCCACCTCAGAATAGGTGGTTTGTAATAAATTAGTAAAATACCTATTAGCACAATGGTTATCAGTTATAAAATATACAGGATTCAGCTATAGGTCAACTCTGGCTTGGGCCTATTGTCCAAGCCTTAGCACTTCACAATGACAATAATTTCTTTAATTTTCAGAAGAAATGAGTTTTACAATAATTGCTGCAATATTTAAATCAAATAATGAAGGACTATTTAAAAATGATTTGAAAAGAATATTTATTGTGTTTTGGAGATATTTCTCAGATCCCTTAGATGAACATTCCTCAGTCTGAAAGGTCACAACTACAAATAAATCAAGACTCAACAGCTAGAACATCATGCTGATAAAAGAAATAAAACAATTTATGGAGTTATACTTCTCACAACAAACCTTTGTCAGGCTGTCATCGATTTAACTTCAAACACTTCTTTGTAGAACATAATTTTACTTCACTTCTATTGTGAAATTACCTTTAAGTGTCCATTATGAACTTTCCAGTTATAGAAAAAAATAAATCAAGTTTGGGGCATCTTTGATCAAGACAGTCTTTCATGTTCGTTATCTATGTAATTTACTGCCAGTTCAACACTAAAATACCAGACCAAAAAAAAAAATAAAATAAAAGTATCACTGCTTTAGTAGCCAATATAGGCTTACATAGTTGCTAGATGATATAAAATGTTTATAACTGAAATTTTGTTTGCAGCAATCCTCAGAGAGAGCTGTCATCAACAAAATCTGGCTATGAACTATAAGTCAAGAATTCTTACTATTTTTCCACCTTAAGCATTAACATAACACAGAAGTTCTCAGCTTCTAATACTTGACTTCCTCCCATCTGTCTTTACTTCTAAGTATGAATTTAGTTTTTTCTATAAAATGAAATTTTGTTACTAAAAATTTCCATTTGTTACTGAAACATCCATTCTACTTCCACGAATAAAGTGATGGTAATCCATGGATTCTGCTTAACAAGATAATTATACACAGACTTCTCTAATATGGCTTTTCCTAACATTCACAATAAAATTATATTTTTAGTAGTGCTTCCTTTTCTGAAGGCAGAATTTATCCTAAAGTTTTTCACAGTGTGATGTAGCGTGATTTATCATAAAACTCCACATATTGTGGCATGTTATAATTAAAGTAATTATTCAAGGTCGTTTACAATGTGAACTGTCAGGATCTAGATCTAAGTGAAATCTCAGACTCCATTCTCTGAAAGCTGTCTGGAAACCTTTTCAATTTGCCACAATTTCTCATTCCCTCATGGTTGAGTAGTAATAAAGTCAAGTTTCAGTGTAGGTGATCTGGGCACCTACACTGAAACTGGACGTTAATGTCCTAGGCACAAGTTCCATCCTGCTGTAAGTAGATATAACTCTGTTTATGAATTTCTACTTGTGTTGATGATTACTACAGTGGCATTTGTTATGCTGAGATCTAATTCCTTTTGTTAGAGTACAATTTTACTGCATCTTAAGAGGTGACATTACTAAGGTTTTCAGACAGGATAATTGGAAATCCATTAGAAAACCCTTCATAGCATGCTCCCGCAATGTTTTTGTTTTTAAAATTTTATAGCAATGAACATTTATTGTATGAAGTGTTTTGCAAGATTTTAGATTAATTTGGGTTCTAAATCTATACTATTGACAAGCAGTCTCCGTAATTTTAATTAACTTCTAAAGAACACAGGTGAAAAACTCTGTTGAGCAACATTATTGAATTTGTTTAAAATAAATTTATTTTTTACTGCCTTAGATATCTATGCAAAAAGGAAAACTATTTTATATTCCAGAATTCTTTTAGTAAGTTGAAAAAATTAAAAAAACCCCAAACTTTACAAATAGTTCATTCAAGCTTAACTCAGTCTTAACTTTTAGTTTATAAAGTTGTAACTGAATACTCACACACATTTTGGCTTATTCCTTAAGGACATGGAAAGAAGATACATGAGGGAAGATTATTATCCATCTGCAGTTCTGACTATGAAAGCTGGACGTGTTCAAGATTGTGAATACAATTCAGGCTGTGGGACAAATCTGTGTCATCCCCACAGAACTGGGAGGACAAGCAAAATATCTGTTACCGTAAGTATCTTACAGGGATCAGACTGCTCACTGGATCCTGGAGACGATCAAGGGTACAGAAATACCACAAGGGAAATAGATAGTAAGTGTCTATTTGTCTGCTTATATATTATCTGTCCAAAAAGTGTGTGTGGTTTTTAAATTGGTCTTGACTGCATAAAGAGATAAATGCATTAATTCCATTAAGATGATTGTATCAAATATATTTGTCAAAATAAGGCATGATATAAAAGATGAGACTGAATTTCACTTCACACTGGTATAAATGTGCTACTCAGCATGGCACAGGTAAGAGATAAAAGTAGATGTTTTGCTTGAATGGAGGAGCTGTTTCTAGGCTAGTCAAATATTAAGCAGCTTTTGTCTGCTATCAGATATTAGCACATGATTACAGCAATTTTTAACAGGACAACTGTCAGAAGCATTTGTTAAGGAAGATGTTGATAAACTGGGACAATATGAAAAAAAAAAAAATCAAATCAGTTTAAATGGAAACCTTGTAAGATTCCAGGAGATAGTTTTGCTGCAAATGTTACTGTGTTTTAGCAGGAGCAGAATCTGTCTTATGAGATGAGATACATTCAGACATCAGAAGCTCTGATGAAGTGAGTGATCCAAATGTCCAGAGCAAGTCAGATGAATATAGGGCAAGATATTCTTTGGATCTGATCTTGGTGAAAAGTAATCAAACACAGTTTTCTTTCTTTTTTAGCTTCCCGGAACTGGTCTGTCTCACTCTACTATTGCAAATATTGAAAATAATATATATTCTTAACCCTACTTGACCTACACATGATTTCACAGTGACTAGCAGGGAGATTTCCCTTACCCAAAGGTAAAGCAGATCTATGAACCTTCTAAAAGCACCCAGGAGTTCTAGCAGCCTCCGCAGAAGCTATGCATTCCTAGTTTGTGAGCTTGCATCACAAGGATTTGCAGAGAGAAAAAATTTGTTTTGATGACTTGGGATAGCTAGGAAAATTTTGACATGCATAGGGCAGTCAGAAGCATGTCTGAACTGACAGCCTTGAGGGACTTTGACACACAAGACCAAAAAATACTGAAAAAAAATAAGAGAAAACTAGATCTTGTAATCTTTTGTTGACTCAGAAGTTCTTTTTCCTTACCAAATACTATTTAATTAATTCAGAATGGCAAGAGAAAGTTCCCATTGTAGAAGAGCTAGGGAATATCACTAGGAATTAAGGGCCAATTCAGACTGAATAATCCTGGCCCCATTAGAGCACCATGTCTGTCTTTGTTGGCTCCACAAACACTTGTTTCAAGATCTGATGAGTCCTTGACTTCTTAATTATTGTGTGATAGTACTTATCAAGCACACTTGACTGGAATTTTTTTCTCTGAAATAATTTCAGTGTTTGAACTGAATAAGTTGCAGGGAATGTGCTTTTCAAAGTAAATAGGTAGCAGTATTTTTCTTTACATAAGTAAACAGTCATATTATCAGTTGTTGAGTAAGCTTTATGTTTTGGGCAACCCTGGTGAGTCATGATGAACTGTTGCCTGGTGCCCTGCTGAGACAAAAGGAGGCTTATTATCAGTTGCCATCTTTGTCTTTATTGAAAATGGATTCTCAAAGTGAAGGAAAAATAATTCATGTTGGTTTATTTTGGTGGAACCTATATTTTCCAACTTCTAATGAAATGCAGTATGAGAACAGATGTTCTGCAGCAGCTTTTAGATGTCAAACAATCAAGAGATAACATTTCACTGTAGAATTTATAATTCTTTTAAAATCATTTACACTTTACATTAAAAATCCCAGTTTCTGGACACTTCTTTTGAATATCTTTTAGGAGAAATATTGTCAATGACGGTAAGGAATTAGGCCTCTAGCACTCTTTTGCTGAATATGCTATAGACTACAGACTTTATAGGGCTATAACTCACTTTAGAGTAATCTTTCAGGTGCAGTTAATGTTTAACCACTAACAACATGATTGTCCACTAACAATAGAGCTAGAGTATCATTAATAGAGAAGGTTAAAAAAAGAAGGACTAATTTACTAAGAAGTATTAATTATAAATTACCTTACTATGTATTATTCTAACTTTTAAATTATTATAGCTTGATCATATTTCTATGTAAAAAAATATAGTAAGATGTGGTATACATATGTATATGTTACTTTGTCTTTTTGCTCTTTCTGATACAAACCAGTTAAGTTCATGGAATACATAATGTTAAAAGATAATTTTACACTCTATAGCCTGGTCAACCAGATATTAGTATGTTCTGTATGAGCTATAAAAAACATCCTATAAAGTGAGGCTAAGTCCTACAAATTAAACTGAATTGCATTGCTCTGAAAATTACTGGTACTCACAATGTAGATTCTAATACATTATAGAAACAGCAATCATTTTAGCAGTTTTAAAGATATGGTCTTGTTATTTTTTTAATTTGATGAAACAACTACAGAGTTTTTAACATCATACAACAGAGCTTATGTAGCTTTATCAGGAGTTAAAGTCATTATGATACTGTAGAAAAAGATTCAATATACTAATCTGAATGAAGTAAAGCATTTTATGAGCAGTTCACAGGCCTTCTGTTTAGCTAGATGTTTAATGGTAGGTGTTTCAGAAAATGAGTTAATTTTGACATATGGATACTCCAAGCTTAAGACGACTCACAGTTATTGAAATTCATGACATACAAGAGGGCTTCTATGAGTTATTATATTTGTCTTTCCCCATTAATCTTTTGTGCATCCAAGTGGGAAGTACATTGCTTATAAAGTCTTTCCGCCAATCCACTTCTAGTATTCCCACAATCTTCTTTAATATGTACATTTCAAATATGGACAGGATGATCTTACAACATGACCTCACATAAAATGTTCATTTATAATGACTTAAGCAAATCTTCACATCTTTGAGGAATCACACACTTGAATTATAAACAAACATAATGAACTTCTGACAGCTTTCTCTTGTCACATACTACAACAAATAAATATATTTGAGACACATTTTAAGAAGAGATATGAGACTATTTGCAGTTAAGATATGCAATTTCTCTGCACCTGTCTTTTCTGCTTCCTTTCACAAGACACCATATTTGCCTGAAAAGTTTCTTCCAGTAGATAGTAAGATTTGGCCAGTGAAAAATACAATAATATTCAAGTTTGCAGAATGCTTTTATCTCAATTCAAGATGACAATGAGGCCTAAGGAAATCTCACTGACACAGAAACATCTGTCTGGATGTTAAAACCTTCCTGGCTTATTAAAACAGGTGTATTCATGTGAAATTGTTGGTATTTAAGCAAAAAAACCTCATTAAGTGGAAAGATTTGCAGTAATTTGTTTCACCAGTTCTAACTGGGGTAGGTATTATAGGGAATTTTTTCATAGAAAACCAATAGACCCACAAGATATATTTTAGCTTTGAAGATATGTTATGGTTTATTTTTCAGATAGCAGTCTCTAATGAAAAAGTAACCTTGATAACACAGAAACTAACTGGTTTAGCAAGAAAATAGGAAACCAGAGGTGATACAGATTTACTTCAAAAAAGCAACAGTTTTCTGTAAGTTTTAGCAGAAAACAAAACTGGTGGGTTTTTGTTGTTGTTGTTTTTTTGTTTTTTGGGGTTTTTTTTTGATAACACCCTCTGATATGGTACCAGTTGAAAAGAAATGTTGATGCTGCTTCTCATACCAAGCATAACTCTCTTCAAACAATCCCTCTTTAGGGAAGAGCCAATGGAGTCTGGTGACAAATGGAAAGCTACAAGGTCGCTCGCTTTTCTTCAGGTACTGCATGACAATTTTGAATCCTGTCTTGTTGATTTACTGTAACTATTAAAATTGGAGTGAGGAAGCATAATAATTTTGCTTTCTGGAATTTAAAATTTTTGGAGGATTGGACTATCTTTACTGTTTCTACTGATACTTTAAAAGTTATTTTCTAAATTTAAATATCATATTTTCATTCCAGTAGAGAAGGTTTAACAGCTCAATAAAGAAATAAGCTTTATTTCATTTCTAAGTAGATAGTGTCTTACTTCCTGTGTCAATAACCGTACAATTAAAGAATCAAGCTGCAAACAAGCCTGCAATATTCTGAGATTAAGATAAATTCTGTGATATTTAAAACAATAAGAAGAATACCTGTATTCCTCATATTTATATCTGTGGCTCAATGTAATGTTAACAAAACCCAAGAAAATGAAACCAATTCTACCACAGTAGTGTTGTGGGCTGTAGAGCCCTGTGCAAAATTTGGAGTCTAGACTGCTAGGGTTAAACTCTCCTTTGATTAGATGACTTATCCAGTGATCACAGATCCAGTAGGACCCAAATAACACATTTGAAAACAACATTATTTTACTATTTTTCTATAAATCTGTGATTCTATCTGCTAGAACCTGAAAGTAAAAAGCACTGAGAGATCAGTTAGAGCCAAAACAGCACCATGGTTTGCTTGTACCCAAGTGAATACCAGTAGTAAACTAGCAATATGGAGTATTTCAAGCTCCCCAGAAAACCAAGTTTCACAGTTTCCTAGTGCTATTTATTCTGTGTCAGACACAGATTAAAGTTATTTAATCTCATATTTGCCTGATGTTAGATGAACATGAATTACTCTTCCTGCCAGGCATTTATGTGACTTCACACTTGCAACTTTGTCCACAAAATCTGGCTAGCAGGAAGGCCTGGTATCAGCAAAACATAATTAAGAGAAAGCTCCAAAAGCTAATCTCTGCTAATGTATAAAGTTTAAAGCACACTTTAAATATTCTTCACAGTCTCCAAGCAATATATTATTTTATCAGGTACACAATCTCTTATTTACAGATTTATCAAACGTATACCAGTACTTATCATATTACCACAGCTAAATTACTATTTACAGCATTAACTTTGTAGGTGGCTTACTAATCAGAGACTAATTTAACAGTACTGTATCTTTGGTTTCCAGCCTAGTCAACAAATAAGATTACAAGAGCTTTTCCATACAATAAACCTTTCAGTTCACTAACTCTAAGCAAGTGATATAGATGTTAATTGAAATGTTGTATAGACTAGTGGATACAGCTTTAAAATAGAATTCAATGTACCCAAGTTAAGTTTGTTTTTACCAAACCATTTAATCTTTCCTAACATCCTTTCAAACTTGTGTTCAAACTAGCCTTGTAAGTCATACCTGATTTCAGTGGTGGGATTTAAAATATACCATCGTGTACACAAAGGTGTTTGTTTGCTATATGACATTTGTAAAAGTCCATTTTTGTCAAGCTTCCATCACAGAAAAAGAAAATTAAACATTTACGTTTCACTTACTTGTTTCAGAACAGAAGTAGATAGCTGCAATGAGGTTGTAGCTTAGCAAAATTAAGGATGTATACAGCAAGAAAAGACTAATATCTCCCAAATATGAAAAAGTTCCTGCTTAATTTTTGCCCTCCCTTTTTACCAGCTTTGCTGGTAAGGACACTCACATCTAATAGAGGAAAAGGACAAGCAATTACTCCCTTTACCAGCTTGATTTACAAAAAGAGACTAAATGTGTCAGCTATTTCCTGAAAATTGGAAGCTATTGAGCCCCAAGCTAGACCAGCTGTAGCAAATTTAAGGTAGAGTGCACAAAAGCAGGTGCTGTAAATGGTGGATATACATGATTGAAGTCTCAGGCACTGAAGTCACAGACCTGAAGGATTTTGCTGTATAAGCAGCTGCATCTTCACTGATTTCAGAACTATTTTTGCTTTCTCCAGTAATTAATTTGTCCCAGACCTCCTCAGTGCATCTGAGCTTTGGGAAACCATAAACCATGTTTATTTTTTATGTATGTTGATAAATTTGTGTTTACACCTGCTACCTCCTCGCATCCTGACTCATCATTTTGTATGTCTACATTGGTTGGTGACACATTATAAGCAAGACAATTTCCCAACAGCTTCATCACATAATAACAAATTAGCTTTCCAATTCAATTCCAATTTATGCTATATGAGCAATTCAACTCTGTGCTGTGCTTCAATATCAAACCAGTAGAATATAACATACTGGCAGGCTTGTGTGTGTGTGTGATTGCAAGTCAAATATACAAAGTTTGTCTTTGAAAATACATGACTACCTTTCTCTTTTTCACCTTGCATTGATCAGACTGACCTCATCCCAAATTTTCAGCTTCTGCATTTTTTAAATAACCTGTGATTTATAAAAAGGACTTTCTGACAAATGCTCTCACTCCTTTGTAAAGTTTGTTCAGACTCATTGTACATCACATCTAAGCTGTGTGAATCCTTTCTTTTCTTACAAACCTCAGTATAAAATATATTTTTAATTTTTTTTTCTTTTACCTTGTAAGAAACTTTCAGTCTGAATGACACCTTATTCTAGTCTCTGACCTGCAGCAAGAAAGCCTTTGTTGTAGTTCTCAGAAGTCTGACATTTAATCTTTTCATTGCCTGGTTTCCACTGACAAGCTGCTAAATGCACACAGCTCTGCCCTGGCAAAAGCTAGTGTGCCTGTAATGATACTAAGTCACAGAGCAGAAGGTCAGATACCATTCTGAATTTTAGTCATAAAATGACAGTGATGAATTATTAGCTACTCAAAAATGCATATCACTGGGATCCACAAAGGTAACCCTGACTTGAAATGACATTGTTATCAATGTTCTGCTTTTGGAAGCTTGCTTGAAAAACAGGATCCAGTAAAAAAAAATCTTTCATGTAATTACAAGAGTGCACTGATGGGTGGGCATATGCTAATTTACATTTATATCTTTGATTCATACATTTCTCAAATCATATATCTGGAGAAAGCATATTCAACAATTTTTCAGAAAAAAATATTTGAGCAGTCATGTAAAAGAACACTATGGTTTTTTTTTGTTTTATAGCTTATTCATTATATTATCCATATTTTAATTATTTTCTGTAAAAGAGCAGAGTGCAAGCCATTAACTAATACATTGCAGTTAATTTAGTTATTATCTACCTGACATTGCAGAGCTGAAATAATTATTATTATTTGCCCTGAATCTGCATAATGTAACCTGCAAAATCTCATACTGTCAGTAGCCAGAATCTTGTTTTGAAAAATCCAATCTCCAGATGCATGTGACGGTGGTTCTAAATAGCTTGATATAAATACAAGATGAAGTGCAATGACATGCAGAGGTACTACCAGTATACTTCTTAAAGCACTGGTAAGGAATTGTGACCTGACCTGCAGGGACAGCGTGTGCAGTGTCACGCTGGTGAAGCTATCTTGCTTTTGGTTCCACGGCTGGTAAATGACCAACTGCCTGGTTTATCTCTTTGACACATTGCTCTGGACAGGGACTGGCATCATCCTCCTATGAAACAATTTTTCTGTCTTGATCACTGCCTACTGTAAGTCACAAATTGGGTAATACCTGGGAGAAAGGTTGAAATTAATTACAAAATAATGAAAATTATTATAAAAAGTGAAAAATGAGTTGTAACTTCTCTTAAGACAGCATCTTCAGTTAACCAGATGCAGAGGACTGAGGAAGTAGTTTTTTCCTAGGTCAACTACTGCTTTCTTGGACAATTCCTGACCATGATTTAGGAATTAGCATGGACTAGAGTGTTCCTTCTCAATAAAGGTTTTTGGAAGCCAAGAGAGTTGGGTAGGATGGATGTGACAAAACAGTGCCAGCTTGGCTCTGGTCTAACAAAATGTTACTGGCATGCACCAGCTCATGTAGGTGCAGTTACTGAGTCCAGTGAAACAACCATTTTCTTGTCAAACATTTCCATTTACATTAATGGAAATATATAGCACAAATGCTCTGGAGCATATGGCTCTTTTAGCTGGCTTCTACATGCACAATAAGGTATTGGCTATAAATATAACCCTGTGCATAGCTGGTGCCATGAGGCCTTCAGAGACTGCATCTATTCTTATGAGTTACAAAAGATATCTGAGATCAGCCAAGATCTTGTCTGCAGTCTCATGGTTAACATATATAATAACTATGTGATTTCATTGAGCCCTGTTCCTCAGCTCTGTAACACATGAAAAGTATAGACTTTTCATATGTCAAAGTGGGAACAGAGGCTGCCTTGTGTTCATCAGCTGGAATCGCTCAATTGCTTTGAAAGTTATTTAAAGAAATAAACTCAAGTTTATTTTGATAGTTATTTTAAGAACTAAAAACTTCACTTCAGGAGGGAGATCCACCCTGCAGGAAGACGTGGATAGGCTGGAAGAGTGAGCTAACAAGAACCTTAGGGAGTTGAATAAGGACAAGTGTAAGGTCTTGCATCTGGGAAAATATAATCCAGGAGTGCAGCACAGGCTGCACTCTACCTGGCTGAGAAAAGGGACCTGGGGGTCCTGCTGGACAACAAGCTCAACATAAGTGAACAGTGTAGTGCTGTGGCAAAGAAAGCCAATGGGATGCTGGGTTGCATCAACAAGAGCATCACCAGCAGAGATAGAGAAGTCATTATCCCACTCTGCTCAGCGCTTGTCAGGCCACACCTGGAGTACTGTGTTCAGTTTTGGTCCCACTATACAAAAAGATGTGGACAGGCTGGAGAGGGTCCAGAGGAGGGCCACAAAGATGATCAAAGGACTGGGAAGCCTGAAACATGAGGAAAGGCTGAGAGAATTGAGAAGAGAAGACCTTGAGCAGAGAAGGCCTAAGGCAGACCTTAGCACCATGTTCCAGTATTTAAAGGGTGGCTGCAAAGAAGATGGGGACTCCCTTTTTTACAAGGAGTCACGTGGAAAAACCGAGGTGTAATAGGTACAAGTTACTCCTGGGGACATTCCGATTGGACACAAGAGGAAAATTTTTCTCAAAGAACAGTCATCCATGGGAGTAATCTCCCCAGGGAAGTGGTGGACTCTCCAGCACTGCACCCTTTTAAGATCCAGCTGGACAGGGCGCTGGGCCATCTTGTCTAGACTGTGCTTTTGCCAAGAAAGGTTGGACCAGATAATCCTTGAGGTCCCTTCCAACCTGGTATTCTATGATTCTATGAAAATGAAAGTTCTCCATAGAAAACAGTATTCACAACTCTGTGTTCTAAAGTTATCTGTTGCCAGCTTCATGTGACTCAGAATTCTACTGAGAAATGCTCTTAAAACTTTCACAGAAATTTTCCATAGATGTCTCCCATTTAAATACTGAAAATGATCAACAGTTATTCCATTCCTGTATGCTTATGAGCTCACAGGTCATGGTAATATAGCTGTAGCAGTTTAAGGTCTTATAAATCTGAAGGATTTCAATGTGCATATAATCCACATTCTAGGACAGAACATTGCCAGCAGGAGATATTTAAACTGAGATAACATGATACTACCTTTCATGTTCCTTTGTAATTAAATCTCAACAGAAACGACCTACACTTAACCTTCTAATCAATATCAGGGAAGTTATACAGGATTAGCTTAGTAAGAAAAGCAGGGAGTAAGTACAAAGTTAATTTTGTTTTTAGAATTAAAAAAAAATTTCTACAAAATACTCTGCTGTAATCAGTTGGAAGTGGTAATAGCAAAATCCTATAGGAGAGCTTCTGTAGGTACCTTTTTATGCAATGTTTAGGTAATCAATTATATACATTGTAGTTTTTAGTTGTGATAAGAGAGCTATTTTAGTCCTATTTTGTAATTAAATAACAAACCTCTATTTCTGTCAACCATATAAAATATCTTTAAAGAAGTTTAAGTTTGGGAATGAGATAATCGGATTAAGCAGAGATACAGAATATTTGTATGCAGGACTTACTCAAAAATGGTTTGTTCGCTGTGATTGTCACAATTTAGATAGAATATTCAGTGCATCCAAAAGAAGAATGCAGACGGGCATCCAAGAAAAGCAGTGTTATAGTTTAGTAAGCTGAGATCCTACATTAGTACTTTTCAGGGTCTGAGAGATGCTATAATTTCTTGGTTTGTTCATGGTTTATTATATATTGCTGAAAGCCATGTTCTGTTTAAAAAGGATATTTCTAAGCAGTAGGGAAGAAAGTTTCCTGCTTGCAGGCTTGACTGCAACAAGGCAGGAGAACAGGAAGAGTCAATGCCTGAAGGTTGGAGAAAGCCTGTTTTTAAAAGCTGGTCAGAGGTGGAGGGATGAGTGCGAGGTGGAGGATGACTGTGAGTGAGCAAGCAGCTTGCCCGTGGCACAGAACAGATCCATAACCCAGAAATAGCAGTGAGGAAATTTTCCTGAGGGCCCAGAGGTAATGAAAGAGGAGTTCAGATCCAGGAACTCACCAAAACCTCCAGGGCACACCGGGCAGAGGGAAAACTTGTTTACAAACTATCTGCAATTGCACTGTCTTTTAGCAGATCTGTTTTTTCTTCTCTGCTTTCAGAGCTGTTTTGTTTGTTTACTATTAAAGCCAAGCTTGAAAAACTGGAAAGTCTTTGGTGTGCTCACTTTAAAGATGGTGCAGTCTCCTCAAAGCTTCGACTAACGTAAGGGTTTGTCAGACAGGCAACAAAGATTAAAAACCAAACCAGTGTCTAAAACTGAGTTAAAACTTCTTAGTAACCTCCAGAAAGAATGTAAACCAAAATTTTCATTTGAACGTCATCAGTAGGTTCAATCTGTTGTGTTTTTTTGTCTGCCACAAATGACTTTGAGATGTTTCTCTTGTATGATGGATATCAAGAAGCCATTGACATTGTAATCACTTCATAGAGAAAGAAGTGTCCTCAATCTCTGTTGTTATTGTAGTTTAAATTGAGAGTATTTCTCAGCTTTCAGAAATTAGACATGTGTAGGAAAAGTATTGGTATTGCTGTTAGTTGTCATGCCTGCCCTGGCTTTAATGGTATGTGTTCGCTTTATAGTGCTACCAAGTCTATCTGCCTTAATGAGTAACAGATTCATTCTAAAAACTAACATAAAAAGATAAAGCTATCATATGAAAATGTCAAGGAACAAGGATTTTGATGAGGGCACTAATTGGAAGTTTAATAAAAGTCAGTCTGCGATACAGGCTGTACATGTTTTCCAGAACAGCTGTGCTGTGAAAGTCTCGTCCCGTAACAATCTGAGATGATGAGCAGAGATCGCTGCTTTCCAAACCTGGCACTAAATAAATAATTGTCCACTACAGCTATCTTGTCTCAACCTGATTAAAGTCTACTCTATGAGGATCAAAGGCCTTTTAATATCCTCTAAAAAACCCCAAATCAGCAAACAGAGATTTTTATCATTTAGACTGAATAAAATCTTTGGAGTAACTCTTTCCAAAATATATGGAACCATATTTTAAATTATCTAAGCAAGATTTATGAACACTACCTGCAGACACCAAAAGAAAGGCTCATAATCTGTTTTACTGGGCTCTGTTGAATAGACCATGTGGATAACTTTCCATGATATGTAAAACCAGCACAATGTTTTGCTTTACTGGAGAGTGTATTTGGAGGCAATATCCGTCAACTGGCAAGGGGGAATTAGAAAATGTTTAAAAATCCACAAGCAACCAAACAACAAAAAGAAAAGAATGCTTGAAAACCTAAATATCCTTGGATGCTTGTTTAGAGACCATATCCCTACACAACAAAGTATTCAGATTTTTAATTTCCGTATCTACTGACTTTCATTAGAGATCAGTAAAGTCCATATGGCTCTGCTTGCCTTCTCCAGAAGTCCAGCCACAGGGCAGACTAAACCTGGGCTCCACACCTTTCTCTGGTTACTCATGATGAGAAGCTGAGAAGCCTCTTGTTCTAGTCAGTAATGGGAAGATCTTTCAGACCTAGTACTGCTGCTGGGATTGCTCCTGGTGTTTCTCTCCTTGTTTACCAGTCCCTGCTACCTCCCAGGGGAAGAGTCACTAAGCATTGCTTTAGGAAAGCAAAAAAATATTAAAAATTCAAAGAAACTGATACTGATGACACTCCATCTATCCTTCTCAGAAAAACTTTTTTTTTTTTTTTTTTTTTTTTTTCTGGTTGAGGAAGAAAGGATGCGGATGCTAAAGAATACTTTTTCTCATTTCTGTGACAGACAGCTAGGCTAATCAGGCAGGTTATAACAGAGATGACTATAACAGAACACATATAAATTAATAAGGTGAATCTATACTCTTGCACCAAACACTGAAGCTTAAATTTATAGCTAAACTGAAGAAGTAATAGAGAAGGCGCATACCTCTGAAAAACAGCAGCTGTGAGGACAGTAGTTATGGCCACTCTTTGTTGTTATGTTTATGTGCTGCATCTCTTCAGAGTGAATTTTGAAGACCTTCATACAAAATACAATAAACTTTCCACCCATCTTTATGATACAGTGATGAGTGACACACAAAACGAGAACTATGTAGTGCTAAACCAGGGCTGCACAGCATCAGAAAGAATGAAAAATAAGTAACTGGAGCTCACCAGAGAAATTTTAAGTTAAAAAAATGACCCAGACAGGTGGACTTCTACGCCAACCCCGCCCCCCATACATTTATGTCCCATCTTAAAAACAATTACAGTAAAACCTGTCTTGCAACATTCACATTAGTGTACTGGAGCTCTCACAGAATCACAGACTCGCCTAGGTTGGAAAAGACCTTGAAGATCATCCAGTCCAACCATTAACCTAACACTGACAGTTCCCAACTATACCATATCCCTCAGCGCTATGTCAACCCGTCTCTTAAACACCTCCAGGGATGGGGACTCCAACACCTCCCTGGGCAGCCCATTCCAATGCCTAACAATCCGCTCTGTGAAGAAATGCTTCCTAATATCCAGTCTAAACCTTCCCTGGCTCAACTTGAGGCCATTCCCTCTCGTCCTGTTGCTTGTTCCTTGGTTAAAGAGACTCATCCCCAGCTCTCTGCAACCTCCTTTCAGGCAGCTGTAGAGGGCGATGAGGTCTCCCCTCAGCCTCCTCTTCTCCAGACTAAACACCCCCAGTTCCCTCAGCCGCTCCCCGTACGACCTGTGCTCCAGACCCTGCACCAGCTTCGTTGCCCTTCTCTGGACACGCTCGAGTCATTCAATGTCCTTTTTGTAGTGAGGGGCCCAGAACTGAACATAGGAATCGAGGGGCGGCCTCACCAGTGCCGAGTACAGGGTTCAGATCCCTTCCCTGTCCCTGCTGGCCACGCTATTGCTGACACAAGCCAGGATGCCATTGGCCTTCTTGGCCCCCTGGGCACACTGCTGGCTCCTGTTCAGCCTGCTGTCAATCACACCCCCAGGTCCCTCTCTGACTGGCAGCTCTCCAGCCACTCCTCCCCAAGCCTGTAGCGCTGCTGGGGGTTGTTGTGGCCCAAGGGCAGCCCCCGGCATTTGGCCTCATTGAAACTCCTCCAGTTGGGCTCAGCCCATGGCTCCAGCCTGTCCAGGTCTCTCTGCAGAGCCTCCCTGCCCTCGAGCAGATCAACACTCCCACCCAACTGGGTGTCATCTGCAAACTGACTGAGGGTGCACTCGATCCCCTATTCTAGATCATCAATAAAGATGTTAAACAGGAGTGGCCCCAAAACCCAGCCCTGGGGGACACCACTCGTGACTGGCCGTCAACTGGTCCTCCAGCCATTTTTTTACCCAGTGAAGTGTGCAATTGTCCAAACCTTGAGCAGTCATTTTTGCCAGGAGAATGCTGTGGGAAACGGTGTCAAAGGCCTTGCTAAAGTCAAGGTAAACAACATCCACAGCCTTTCCCTCATCCAATAAGCAGGTCACCTTGTAGTAGAAGGAGATCAGGTTTGTCAGGCAGGACCTGCTTTTCATAAACCCATGCTGACGGGGCCTGAGCATCTGGTTGTCCCACCTGTGTTATGTGATGGTAATCAGCTTCCCGGGCACCCAAGTCAAGCTGACAGGCCTGTAATTTCCCGGGTCATCCTTTCAACCATTCTTATAGATGGGTGTCACACTGGCCTATTTCCAATCTGTTGGGACCTCCCCGGTCAGCCAGAACTGCTGGTAAATGATGGAAAGTGGCTTGGCAAGCACCCCAGCCAGCTCCTTCAGCACCCTCGGGTGTATCCCATCTGGTCCCATAGACTTCTGTGTGTCCATCTGATGCAGCAGGTCACTGACCTTCTCCTCCTGGGTTGGGGGGGGTGTCGTTCTCCCAGTCTCTTTCTTCTGGCTGAGGAGGCTGGATTCCCTCAATACAACTAGTCTTGTTATTAAAGACTGAGGCAAAGAAGGCATTTAGCACCTCAGCCTTTTCATCATCACTGCTTCTAGCAGGAGATGGAGGCTCTCCCAGGTCTTTCTTTTGCTGTTGACAAAAATTATAGAAACATTTCTTGTTATCCTTGATTGCTGAAGCCAGATAAATTTCTAGCTGGGCTTTAGACCTCCTGATTTCTGCCCTGCATATCCTCACAGCATCTTTGTAATCATTGTGAGTCGCTAGCCCCTTCTTCCAAAGGCCGTAAACTCTCCTTTTCTCCCTGAATTGCAGCCAAAGCTCCCTGTTTAGCCAGGGTGGTCTTCCCTGCCTCCGGTTTCTCTTACAGCACCTGGGGACTGCCTGCTCCTGTACCATTAACACTTCCTTCTTAAAGACCGCCCAGCCTTCCTGGACTCCTATACTCTTCAGGATCGTCTCCCAAGGGATCCTTTCAAGCAGATGCCTAAAGAAGACAAAGTCAGCCCTTTGGAGTCCAGACAGGCTGAACTATATCTATCAGACCAGCAATGTGACTTCTTGACACAATATGGATTATTTGTTGCAGGGCCAGTTTCTGATCCTGTTATCTACATGACATGTAACCATAGCACACCTGAGGTAGCCGAGGCACCAGCAGTTACTTGGTCACCTGTTGGAAAGAGAAATCAGCTATAGCAGAACAAACTAAGATATCAACATTTATTTTACTGTGGACCAGAGAATGATACATGAATTCCAGAAATACAAAAAAAGGATCTGGTTTCTAAAGGCATACAGCATGCATATGCTTAAATAATGTGTTTGTGTAAATATCACACTGTATTTTCTTGTATGTTGTGGAGGAAAAAGGAAAAAAAAACTTCAGAAGGGAGAAAATCACTGCAATAGAAAAGTAATATGTAGAATCCATATGGGATTCTGAAAAATATTTATTCAAATTTATAGTCAGAATTCTTCCACTCTGCAGCAAACAGCTCTGTGGTTATGCTGCTGTTTGTAGTACAGTACCTCTGAATTACTGAAAGCCTTACCACCTTGAAAATAATGTTTCATTATACTGACTAACTTTGATCATCACACATTTCTTTAACTTTTCTAAGAAGGCTAGGTTCTTCCTCTTTATTTCTTACTCAAATTAGTTGTTTCAGATCATTTTCCTGAAAAGCAGTATCATGAGCATAGGCAACAAATTTTAATAAAGCCATAAACTGCGTTACAGCCTGTGTTCAGAATGAGCCCCACCCTTGTCTTTGAAAGGCTAAACATACTATTTGCAATTATTGTCCCAAAAGAGAAAACTGCATCGCTACTGACTCACTAAAATGAAGGGTTATAGAGTTTCAGTTGGGGTGCCTACCAGCTTCTTCATGACTTAGCTGAGATGCAGTGCACATTGTAACTGATGTAGGTCTAGCCCCAGAATACTGTGCTTTTAGCCCTTTCTGGTGCACATTGCACAGTATATTGTCCTTGGTTTGGTCACGGCAGCATCACCTTCTGCCATTTCTCAAACCTATTCGAATTTCATTGACTAATCCAGTTAAAGATCCTTTCAAAAAATTAGCACAGCTTTCAAAAACATCTACAACTGATCCTCCATTTATCACAGAGGAAGCAAAGCATGAAAGCTTTTTCCCAAGAAGATGTTGCCTCCTGGCACAGCCAGGATAATAATGCAGTTCCATAGTATAAATAATATTACTTCTGGATGAAAAATGTCATTGTTACCTGTAGAATTAGTGACTACCTTGAATTTCTGTAGTTGAGTGTGGTCTGATGGCCTTTTTATTTGGAATCTTGAAGACCTGTATTTTTTCCTGTATCATGTCTGTGCAACTGCAACATTTGCAGAATCTTAAAGCTTTTATCCAGCTTTCATATTTGTACTCATTTTTAACCTGACACCTTGAACCGTTAGCTGTCTTTCAAGATCCAGTAAGTTCCCACAGGACAATTCACTGATGAGTAAAAACCTGAACTTGGATGTGACCTCTAGGCCTCTTCTTCATTTTCCAGCTTGTTAGCAGATTGTTTGTGTGGTTTGATACCAGACAGAAGCAATTGCTGTAGCTCTATTTTGTGCTTTACTTTTCTCCCCATGTGGTACCATTTATCTATTATTTCTTTTCTTTTTGAAGAAAAGAAATTCTGCTCTAAGAATACATACAACATGAAGAGCTTGCCTGGAAATCTGTGTGTGAATTACATATTTTGTGGAAATGGTCGCAGAAATTATATTGCCAGATCATACTTGAGAAAGAGAAAAGAGAGAGGGCAAGATTTTCTGAACAGGTAAACTACCACTATTCTGATTTTTATATTGGTTGTATGTATAAATATTTTTCTACTCCTAGATAACTACCGTGACTTTGAAATAAAACCACATTAGTTGAGACAAGCCTGGGATTTTTTTTTGGTTTGAGTTTAGATAAAAATGCAAATGAAGCCAAAATGGATTTTGCCTTTGAGGGAGAAGGTAATATAGCTATGTATTGCAGTTATTCCCAGGTGGCACATATACAGCTGAATAGCAGAGGTTTTTTCCCTCCCTGTCAAATAGAAAAGTTCCAAGAATCAACAGCTAAAAGTCCCAGCTCCTTACATAGCTATACTGTGTAGGTAACTTTGCCCTGAAGAGACCTGTGAGATGGGCATAACTCATGTATTGCATATGTTCCATATGTTCCTTTTTTTTTTTTTTTTTTTTTATTCTCTGAGCCAGAAATAAATTCTGAAGGAAGTAGTGAGATTGGGACAAGAATCACTCACTCATGCTCTAAAGTACAAGAGCTGTGCAGTCCTACTCTAATCCTTTCTACTCTTTTAAGTTTTGCAATTTCTTTGACCTCATAGGCTACAAAGAAATAATTTGTGAGATCAGGTTTACTTCTCATCTCAAGTTTTGAGTCAAGAGGCCTGAAAAATATCAGTATTGAAATCTGTCCCAGAAACAAAGCTTGTTTCATCACAGAAATACTATCCTAACCTGATTCCAGCTGCAGGCAGAATCAGATATAGAGTGTTGTGTAAGAATATGGAGATTTGATGAAGTATTCCAAACCTGAAGTTACTTTTTAACTTGCTTCAGCAGGTAGACGTGCTTCAGGAAATATTTGGGATTTTTAATTTTAAATCCAGATCTGGTCTTCTATATATCCAATTATCTCCAATAACTGCAAGCTTCTTTTTAATCAAATATCTCTACATGGTAATCATTCTTATCAGTAAAGAATAGTCATCTCATTGGTGGCTCAGAAGGATGAAAGTCTGGCAAAATATAGTTAGATAGATAGACAGGCACGAAACCCCCCCACACAAATGGCTTTTTTAAATGCTAAAAGTTTTTTTCAGATAAACCTCCCTTATTATTGATCCATTCAAAGTTAAGTCAGACATCAGTTTCCACAGTTTATGTTTTTATTTAAAATATATTTTTTTCAGAACAAGTATAAAATGTCCATAAACAAAGCCATATAAACAAATGCATGTAAATGTAAGTTTTTTAAAAAACTTTTTATCTTTCAAAAATTTGAAGATACCATATGTTTGGCAAATTCAAATGCTACAAACTCCACATTCTGCCTTTTTTACACTATCGAAAATAAACATTTCTTAATAGGAGTTATTTTTTTTAACTGATTTTCATATCTAGGCATTTAAAGTCTGACAAAATACACTGAGAAAATAATTCAGTAACCTACCATCAAGAAATATTCTTCCCAACTTTCAATCAAGTAAACTGTATTTTATTTTTTACTGCAAAATGAAGTTAAATCAGTGGATCAAATTTGGTTCTGGACCTTTGCCAGGCTCCATGTATACTCATATATGCTCTCTAATGGGCAAGCAAAAGAAGCTACAATCCTTCCTTTAGCAAACTCCTCACAAGAGGTTCAACACCATACCAGAAGTTAACTTATTTGGACAGGAAGGAAGAGAAACTGAGCAGCAGGAAAAGGAATCAAATGTGTAATGAATTCCCTGAGCAACCTCCCATAAATATCAAGCTCCCATAAAGCACAGATCATTATTTACAGCAATTCAACTGCTGTAAAATCCTGTAGGGAGAATGCTCCTATAATTTCATTGTTAAACACTAGCTGAGAAGTCTTAATATAATCCTTTTGTCCTCTTATAAGTCTCTGGGGGTCACTGTTGGTTTTTAAATTTTTTTTCCCCAGATATTCCAGGTGATCCTATGAAAACTGCATTGATCTCTTAAACGTGGTTTTCATGAAGCTTGGTAGATCCCAGGGCCTTAGCCAGCATCATTGTGCTTTCCTACCTTGAAAGTTTCTAGGATCCTGTCCGTCTTGATGATACTCCAAGAAATGTTACCTAGAATGTTCGCTTTTGTTCCAAATTTCCATAAAGAGGTCATTTCAGACTACATTGCAGGTTGCAGGTGGAAAGATATAGGGAACACTGATGGCATCAGCTTTAAGCATTCTAAACACATACATTAGAAGTCCATGTTTACTCTGTAGTTAGTGAAGAAAAACAAGCTCCTAAGTCATGTTTTCATAACCACTTTCTTGGTGGTAGCGAACGGAACTCAGAAAAAGTTATTAAAACTACTCACAATCTAAACCAGTAGGAAATAAGGAAAAAATGGACTGAAGCAACATGGTCTATTAAAAGGAAAGCTATAAAGTAATTTACTTCTTTCAGGGAATTTATAGGCAGTATAATAGACATTAGTCAGAATTTTAGCTTAAAACTATGTGACAAGAACAAACACTGCAAGTCAAAGCCAAGCTAGTTTAAAATAAATAAATAATTTTTAAAGTGAGGTAATACATAAAAGAAAAAATATCTAAGCATATAGTCACTTTTTTTTTTTTTTTTTTTTTTTTTTTTTTTTTGGTCAGAACTCTTTAAATCAAGATTATTAAATTTTTTAATTCATAGATGCAAGATTTCACATTGAAAACACTGCAAACACTTCTTCTGGCTGAATTATTTTTTATCTACATTAAAATTGAAAACAAAAATTAATAGAGTGAGACAATATAAACTAAAACAAAGGGTTTCCGTTTAATCAGTCAAACCAACACACCATGTCTCACTCAGCTTTAATAGTCTTAAAGCAAGTTTGGTTTTTTTTCCTTGCACTTTTCAGCTAAGCTACCTATGCAGTGGCACAGATCTCAGAGGAGATCATTCACCTGCCTTTCCTGTCAAATTACATTGCAGAGTCAACAGTAGCCAACGAAGTGTGATATTTCATGCTAGACTTTTATCTCCTGATAAATATGGTCAGTGGAGTATCTCCCATATTTCAAAATGGTTTAGAAAATGAAATATTTAAATACTGCAAAAAATGGTTAAAAATGTGAACTTAATATGATCATGGTCAGTCAGATTGTTTATACAATAAACAAGAATATTTCAAGACTAGATTTTAAGAATAACAGTGAAAATAAACTGAGAATTCACAAGTAAATCTGGCAGACTTTCATCAGGAAAATACAGGTGCTGTTCTTGATCCCATGACCCCTGAAATCAGTGGGGAAGTTCCTCTTGTTGATCTACTATTAATCCAATATAATCTTTCATGCTACCGTACACAAACTAAACTAGACTGCTGTATACAAGATACAGCACTCTGTTTTGGGTTTCTAACTGGTGCCTGGGCAAGTGTGATGGTCAGGGACAGAAGACTGCAGCTATCCTGTCCCCAAATATTTTTCCTCTCCAGAATTACTGTGCCCCAAGCCTTGTGTAACTACCTAACTACTGTATACAGTTCTTTCATCCACCTGTTTAGTGTAAAATAGACTGTATTTATATAAAATCTATCCTTGATCACTGAAATTGTCTTATGCACTAGCTCTTTTTTTCTGCCTCAGACATTGGTCAGAATAACATACAACGTTGTAAATACAGTAACATTGGTCAAGTTATTGCCTTTTGAACTTACAAAATATGTTCAAGGGACTTCATAATTAGTCAAAACTGGCACTCTAGTTCTATATCAGGTGCATTTGTATAAACTTAACTCTTAAGCCTCACCACTTGTAATGACACATATTTCTATACAAAGAAATTAGTCTCCCAAATTTGAACCATGAAACCCCTCATATTAAAGGAAACTAACTCTGGACTTTAGTCAGGATAGGGTTGGGTTTTTGCATGCTTATGCTGTGAATCAACAGATATTTGTATTCTGACGCCAGGCATGTTAACTGGTAAGCCACATAACTTTCGTATGCTTGGCTTGTTTTTTTGGTGTTTTTTTTTTTTAATGAAATAATATAAAACCCTATAAATTTCTGCAACCTACATCCTTAATTTTATACTGGAAGGTGCTTCAATGGATCTTCCTAAAAATGTGATTCTGTATTTTTTTACATTAGAAAAAGAAATGGGTTGCATATCATTAAAAAAAAAAAAAGCCTTCATTTTTTTAGATTAGTGGGACTTTAATTTTTGTAAGATACCATGGCAGTATTTCCTAGTATTTCAAGATTTTTCTTTTTCACTGAAAAAGGACTGACAAGTTTAAAGTTTCTCTAGAAAGTTGATACCTTTCATTAAGATTTTGCTTTGGAGGAAAAATTCAATCAGCCCTATAAATAAATAATTAGCAGACTGTATGGAACAAATTGCAAAATGTACAGCAAAACCAATGATTCTGGAAATGAACTAGTAGGAATTAGAATAGCTGTCTACAAGCTGAGAAAGACCAAGAAATTGGAAATTCCTAGGGAACATTAAATCCCTTCAGATGACATGGGCATACATTAGCCTAAATAGCAACCAAAAAACATAATGAGATCAACTTTAAACAGATCTATTAATGCACATATTCGGGTAAGCTAATAGCTTCACTATTTTGAATACTATCTTGTATAGCGTGTCTGATTAGAGCCAGAACTAGAAACTGTGGGTATGGTAATTTGATCTAAAATAGAAGTTCAGGCTCTCCATAGTCAAAGAATGTTAATGATATTTATAAACCACATTGCATTTATTTAAAAAAAATATATCACTATTGACAATTTGTTATATAATGTTGCAAATCTATTTTAGAAATAAGTAGTTTGTGGTATTTGTACAGTTACAAGTAGGTTAATTTTCAAATACTTAATAACTACATAATTTAATTCTGTAGAGAAAGTATTTTTTTTAATTATTATGTTATACTTTGTGAACTGACAACTGAGTACTAAGGAGGCTGATTAGTCATCTTAATGGAAGTGTGCAGTAGCAGAAAATTAGAACAAAATAATTTGACAGGTAGGGTATTTGAAAGAGTCTAGCCTTAAGCTAATGCAATCAAACACATTGCAGCACAAATAAATTCAAAGTTGAATTCATATACCCACGCACACTTCAGAGGGTCCTGTGGGTTTCAAAAGTAACAGGTTTGACAGGTTCATCCACTTCCTCTTTTAGGACTTAAATTTGAGATTCCAGAGTAGACTTCCCATACTACGTGCATATACCCTAACTCGTCTATTGCTCTCTTTATTTCATCTTGGATTTTGAGATAGCCTGCAATTAATAAAAGTTGTGCACAGTATTGCATGAGCATATAGACAGTACATCAAGGTAATTAACTACATCTGGTATTAAATTCTGAGAAATCTCATATTTAGAATACACCTACATGTTTTCTAATATATCTTGTTTCAAGATCTCAACTTCTTGAAGAAAGAGTTGTTTCATCTGTTCTCTTTTTGGTAGGTTCCTGGTTTGTGAAGGAACATGCCAGAGTAAGCAAACATTATTTAATGATGAATGATACGTTATTTAAAAATGAATGGCAAACTTTACTAACCTGAAAATCTAAAAGATCAAAACATTCTGGTAGTCCTTCCAACTTATTTGCCAATAGTAGCGAGAAGAAAGAAACAGAAAGTAGAATTCTGGGACAGGAAAACACAATTAACTCTGATTATCTGGCAATCCAATTGGGGAAGATATCACAGGCCTGTGATTGTTCATTAGAGGATAGTTGAGAGGATTCAGAATAGCAGAATGCTTACTTTTAAAAAGAGCTTCAGCAAGGGAGTTTTCCTATGGGACTCTTTTCCTATGTGGTACAGGATATCTTAAACTGCAGCTCCCCATCTGTATGATTTGCAGTATACTACATGGATTAGTATTAGATAATAAAGAATACAGGTGAATTGTCATACAGAGCACACCCCACATGTATCTGTATGAACTTGTATGTTTGAAAAATGCTTTTTATTATTTATTAACAAATGCTGAAGAACATTGCACAGTTTTTCTCAAAATACCTGCTAACAGCAGGAGATACACAATGATTATATTACAGCCATAGTAACTGCAGTGGGATTTGATGCAAAATCTATAATGGTTGTCAGTTTGGAAGTTCTACAGTGTAATAAATCTAATTCAGTGAGAAAATATTGTCTTAAATGTTGTAATTTATAAAGACAAAAAATGAACCTTGACAGAATAAAAAAGACAGGAGAAAGGTTACTTTTCAGATGAAAAGTGGTCTAGGTATTAGAGCAGAGAAGTCAGTGGTATGGTCTCCTAGCTAATGGCAGACTTTTACTAACCAGAAAGAAAATGAAAGACTGTAGTATTGTGAGGCGCTAGGTGTGGAAAGAATAACTTTCTAATTATGATAAAGGTATTCCAGGATAGAAAGCTGATGTTAAAAGTGAACAGAATCTCTTAGCAGCTTAGCTAATGTGAAAAGGAATAAAGAATAAATCATAGAATACTTTGGCTTGAAAGGGACATTTAAAGATCATCTATCCCAACTCCAAATAAAGAAGCTGCATTTCTAAAACATTGAAACATATATGGATGAATAGAAGAGAGGATTCAGAGCAAAATCTTTGAGTCACATTCAGAGGAAAAAAAAAAAAAGTATTTCCATGCCAACAAGAAGGGATGATTACATATTTAATCATAAATATGGTAAAATATTTAAAAGATTTTTTTTTTCCTATTTCAATCTAAACACAGAACATGAAAAGAAGGTTCATAATCATTTGATGATTTTTATAAAACAGGCATTTCAAAATAATTAATATAGTCAATCTGGAAATATCAAAGTTGTTTACCATGCAGCATAAAAAAAAAAAACACAAAACAAACAACAAACCAAATACCAAACCAAGAAAAAGCAGCTTCTGCATGGCATGTCTTTGGATTGCTCAAAGGCGAGAAAACAACGTGGGAATTGGAAGTGTTTTATGCGAGGCTTTCTCTGTTCATCTGTGTAAGTATGGGCACTTTGTTTGAAAGGGTCCTGCTTTCAGTAGCATCTGTTAGTTTATTTCTATCTCAGCTGACTTATCCAGCCCCCTGGCAATAATTCTACTCTTGAGCTAGACTTAAGGACAGTGCTGAACTAAACGTGTGCCAATGCAGATTACACCGAACAGCTGCCGCAGGTATACTGCTCATGCAGATCCAAGAGAAGGGGAACAGTGGGGTGAGCAAGCAGGAGGAGCTGAAGAGAAAGGCAGCATGCAGCGATGAGCAACTGGAAGTGACAAGCGAATAGATTGAGTTGTCATCTCCCGCCAGCTCTGTCAAAAGAGCTGTGGGGAATATCAGACAGGAAAGAGTCCCTGCCCCTTGAATGGTAGGAAGATTAATGGGCCCTTCTAGAGGCTGTTAAGCAAATATAGGCTCACATTTAGTGGCAAAGAGGCATTAGAAGAGCAATCTATTTGATAAAATTTAAAATAACAAGTACATTGACTGGGTGGTCAAAATCAAACTGTACTTAACCTCAGACAGCATGGGAAAATGCTGGTACCACCACATAATGGAGTTTATATTCCTTACTAGTGAAAGGCAAGTGGGGATAAGTGATTGTATTAAGTTCATCTGGACAGGAAAACTGTATAAACCTGAGGTTTTGAAATGTTAGTGTTATTTTTTTTTGAAAAAAAAAGTCAGAAGTTCAAAAGTGTAAATGACATAAACAGAAAATGTTTTTAGGCTCAGCACAGTGGAAAACATTTTCTATAAAGGATATAAAAACTTCTATTTTATTAGAAGCTTTGTTTATGAAGACTATATACTCTGTAATTAAAAGGAAAATAATTTTGAACACATTTATTTAAGCCTAGAAAATGTTGACATGTCTTACTTAAGCATGTTTGAAATGCAAAAAACAATTAAGGCCGTGAAATATGCCAAAAGTTACACTTTTCTGGAAAACTGTCTGTTATGATAATGTGCTATTTTCATGTCTGAATGAAAAATATCAAATCAATTCTGATGTCAAAGAACAGACCCAATGGGAGACAATTTATCTGATCCTGTAATATATTTTGAATTATAGATGGAGAAATTAAATGGGGCAAATTAAATTCCACTACTTTTGAAAGAAATAATGGGACAAATAAACTAGTGTGGTTTCCAGGTAGTTTGGGTGTTTCTGATCTACTGGAACTGGTGAAATTATTCACATCCAAAACTAGGAAAGGAAAATTTTTAGCAAAGGCCAGCTGTAGTGAATTGAATATCCAAGAGAGCTGTAGAGCTGAATTCGGTATGTGTAAAACCTGGCATGTCTGGCACGTTTATAGGACATCAGAGGCAAAGCAGAGCAAAAAGAAAGAAAAAATGGTAAGATTAAGGAGATATACAGGTTTCAGAGCTGAACATATTGTGGAATTTTGGAGGCAAAAGAGATAATTTTGTTATGTGCTTTGGGAAAATAGCCTGAATAGGTAAACCATGGTTGCGACAGCAACCATTGGTATGCAAGGGATCCCACAGAAAACATTTATTGAAAAAGTGTAATGAATTTGGACTTGATTACAAGGGATGGTGCAGGCTTAGTTGTCCAGGGGAAGAATAAAATTTGAGGTTTGTTATTGGTGCAATATAATTGGTGCTAAGGTAAAGGTATCTTTTATGCCCTTTTAATATTTTACCATCTTACTTTTTGTCAGGCTTTGGCATGTGCATAACAACAGGGACTTTCACAGAATTTTCTACATAAAGAAATTTGAGTGACACAAAGAAATATCTAGCTGGTGAAGGGTAACAGGCAAGGAGAAGATCTTTTAAGAAAAAGAAAGCACTGAAGATGGACAAAAAACTCCTGTAATTAAATTGAATTTGATTTTAATACCTGCAAATAAACAATTCCTGGCTTGAGGTTACTGCCCCCCCTGAAGGCTATAAAAGCTCTGTCAAGTCAGAGTTCTACAGTCTGGAAAATTCTAATTTCCTTTTAAGCAGACTTTAAATTATCTTATTTCTATATATTTTAAGGCAAAAAAATGACACACCTGATATACGATGTTGTGAGCACATTACTTCTTCTCTAGTAACACAACATACAGTAAGGTCTCCCACCCCAGCCCCAGAAAAATTAATCTATGCTATGTGTAATATTAACTGGAAGGATCCCACTGCCAGAAATGACAGCCTGTGAGGAACAACCATGCAGTACAGTCTCTAGTACACAGGTGTGCTAGGTTTGTGTGGCAAGGTTTTCGGTAGCAGGGGAAGGGGCTAAAGTGGTGGCCCTCTGTGAAAAGCTTCTCAGAAGCTACCCTGGTTCCAAGCCGGACCCTCCTGTGGCCAAGGCCAAGCCAGTTAGCAGTGGTGGCCATGACTCCATGACAATCCCCTTTAAGAAGGGGAACCTGAGAGTGAGGGACTGGTGAGGAGGTGTTAAGAGAAGGACACCCCTGTGAACATGGAGGTCAGTGGAAGGAAGGAGGAGGAAGGAGGGGGAGGAATGCCAGAGCAGAGAGCTCCACTGTATCCCATGGTGAAACAGCAGGGCTGACCTCCTGCCACCCGTGGAGGTCACCAGAGGGGCAGAGATTGGCCTGTGGCGGACCCCACACCAGAACACGTGGCTGGGCTAGGCTAGGACTCTATGGGAAGAAGCCCCCACTGCTGTAATTCAGCAGTGGGAGGACTGCAACCCGTGGGGGCGACCTACATCAGAGCATCTCGAGAAGCATGAATCCCATGGGAAGGACTCAAGGTAAAGAGTTTGTGGAGGACTGTCTCCTGTGAGAGGGACACCACGTGAAGGAGGGGAAAGAATGCAGAGTGCTTCCCCCCCTCCTTGGAGGAAGAAGTGGCAGGCTGACTGCACCCCCCATCCCCTGTTGCTGGGAGAGGAGGTAGAGATAATTGGGAACAAAACTGAGCCTGGGAAGAAGGGAGGGATGAGGGAAGTGTTTTAAGCTATGGTAGTGCATCTCATTGTCCCATTCTCTCTGTTAAGTGTTGGCTTTGTTAGTGTTTGAATTAAAGTGATGATCTTGAGGGTTTTTTTTCCCCTGACCATCTTGTTAGGGCTGGGTGGAAGGTAGGGGTGAGTGAATGGCTGTGTAGTGCTCAGCATGGCTGTGACAGAGGATGAGAGGGACAGGGCTTATAGCTTCTCAGATCATGCAAACATTAGGAGTCAGAGAGGTGAAGGAGGAGAAGGGAATAAACGGGTGCTTCCTAAGGAGATGTCATCAACTCCAACACTGACTGGAACAGCACCAGGGAGCTCTTCTGTGTCCCGTGCACTAATATTAGGGAAAGATTCTTATTCAAGCTATTATTTGCTCATATCATCAATCAGCATTAGGTGCTTTGACAAGCATGCTTAGTTTAACAGTTCTCTGACACAGTCTAACTCATGTCTGTGCTGTAATCTAAAGGATTATGTCATTTCTCTGTCATGCCTATGTTTCACTACTTGCTTTAGCACATTCAATTTTTAAACAAATTCATCCTGCTTATATAGCAATTACAAGATCAGCATGTTTAAATGTTTCATATGGTAAATATCACATGCAGATGATCTACTCCTGGAATAGCAACACTGCAACTAACTGTCAAATGACTTCAGATACTTAGAGTCCATGTTGGAGTAAGGATGGGTGTACACCTTCCTGACTTTACTGTTGAGACACAGAAAAAAGAAGTAAAATCGGGAATTTCAGTGTTATGAAGAACTTGCAAACTCTTGGCCACTTTCAGCTGAAGGACAGTAGAGGTAAGTGTTCCATCCTTGAAGGTTGATTGCCTTGGTGATGTACCTGGTAGCGCTCTGCCCACTCAGCTTGCCTACTGTCAGCATGCTGCCCTCCAGATAGTGGGGAAGGGGAGAAAATTCACGAGAACTTCCCCAGAGAAACCTCTTCCCCAAAGAAAATTAGACTATAGGGAAGTTTTCCCAAGGTACTGAAGAGTGAGGCTGTAAACCAACATGGAGACTTCTTCACTCCTGTGCGTAAGAGCATTAAGTAAACAGAGCCCTTTTATCACCATGAAACCAATGAAGTTGCATCCTCCCAGCTCAGTCCTCCCTTATGTCTATCAGTCACTGCATGCCCTACTTAATCTGTAATGGTTTCTTTTAAAATAAGCAGTTCTAGCAAAAAGAGAATTCTGATTCTGTTCTAAATAGCATTGGCCCTGACATCAAAACAGCGTGGTATGTGTTTACACTCGTAATTTATATGAATAGCACCTGAGTATTAAATATTAGGGCAGAAACAATCAGCTATTTCATGCAAATCAGATGTGCTTCTTATGCTCCTCATGAGATAGATGCCAGACTGACTCCTTCATTAGGTAAGAAGTGTTCAGACCTTGCTCACTGTATAATCAAGTGTTAAAAGTCAACCACAAATAAAGCTTATCAGCTAGAAAAAAGGAAGTCCTTTGAAACAAATGGCAAAGGAAGTTCTGAAAAACAGTCTTCAGCTAGAAAGCTCAAACAAATCTATTTTCTGGAACAAAAACTTCTATGATAATAATTAAAAGCAAATCCCAAAGGCAGGATCCTGTGATACTATGCTGTATGTGCCCCCTTTTCTGAAATAGGAAAGGTTTTTAAGAAGGAAACAAAGCTGAGGAAGGAGACATTATCAGAATGACAGTAACATAAGCAACATTTTTTTTTTTTTTTTCCCCTGCAGGTTCCGCAAATGAGGTGATTTCATGATTAAAATATTAAATTTCACAATACTCAGAAAACTTTCTTTAGCTGATGTAGTATAATATTATAATACAGGATAGTCCAAAAGTTTGTAAAATTTCTGCTTTAACTGGAATTTTTGCATTTTAGTAGCTTAATTCATAAAGCTCTTAGAAATGGCTTGGAAGAAAGTGTAACAGAATTTAGAAAACTGCTGTCAGATTTGCTACTTTAAGTAACTTATACTTAAAACCTCTAACCTATGAAATGTAATATTTTGAGATAACATTTTAAAATTTATAAGCTATTATATTTATATGTATTTTTATATTAAAATTTTAATAATAAAAATACTGGTCTGATGATTGATCCTCACATAAGTAGCAGCAAAACAAAATGCACAATTGGCATTTTTACTTACAGCACATCATCTGAAAAAGGAGAAACATCTGAAAACAAATTGAGGGAAAACTTACATCCGTATGGATTCAAGTAAGAATCTGCAGAAGTAAACAAGACAAGAAAAAAAGTGACATGGATGCCTTCAGCAGTGTATACTGAAATGAATTAAAAAGTTCTTCACCCATTGTCACAAGCAAAACAACCTTAACTTGGAATATTTTTACTTAATTTATTGCCAATTAAAAAGAAGAAAAATCCAAACCCCAAAAACATTTAATCACTGATTCAAGTATTGGTAAAAAGAGAATGTAAATAATTAAACAAACATAAATAAGCCACCTTCTTCGTCATCCTTCCCCAGTCTCAAGTCAAACACATTCCCAGCATCATCTCCCCTGTTCCTAGTCTCAGTTTTCCCTGCTTTTGCCTTGGTGACAGCCTGTCCCAATGCCTCTGACGAGGTGAGTGGTTCTTCAGGAGCATGGGGTCATGTAAGCATTGTTTTTTTTCTGCTGCTCCACCGTGCTTCTTGCTGCTTTTTTTCTGCTGCTCCATGATTCTCATTGTCTTTGCCCTGCCTGGGGTCACCTGCAGTCCCCAAAGGTGTCCCTGCCCTGGCACATCACCCACAGGCTCCATTTTATAGCTGCCTGTGACCAGCCGCAGGGCAAGCCATGGCCTCTGCTGCCCAGGCCCTGCCATGTGTGCCTGATAAGCTCATTCAGAAACAATTTCTAGTGAAGGAGTGAAGGACAAATGTTTGAGAGTGCAGTCTCTCAGCCCTTTTTCTCATGAATAAGTATTGACCACCATAAAAAGCTATTGCATATCATTACAGACAAATATATAACCCACCCAAAACTCACAATGAAGCAGAAAGCAAACAGCAAGACTGCCTTGTGAAGGAGGAAAAGCCAAGCCCTTTCCACAAAGACCAAATAAAAAGGAGGCTTTGGCAACACTCTTACAAATAGTTTAGATAATTGATACACTTATAGGCTGCTTCTGCTCTCAGATCCTTAATTTAGAGGAAGACTGACGTTACTGGAGTTGAACCAAACCAAAGCAGTAACCTAGACTTTGAGAGGACTGGAAAATCTAAAAATGCAGATAACTGAATTGTGCAGTCCCACCCTTATGACAGTCCACCAAAACAGAAAATATATATATATAGATATATATATATATATATGCATACATGTATGTAGCTTAAGATGAGAATGAGGCTATAATTTTAGACTTTGTAAAAATACTCTTCAATCTCCTCTGGCCTTGAACACGGGATCGTTCACAGGCAAGAGACACAAAACAAAATATTTCTCCTTTTAAGTAGGTTCTCTTTCTAACATAAGACAATGTGATCTCTTAATAGAAGATTTTAATATCCTCTGCAAGCAATGATTTTACAGAATGCAAACTATTAATTATCTCCTATTCAAATTTCTGAATCTTCACAATACCTCTTTATTAAAGACATGATGTTGTCTGCCTCCAGGAGGCTCTTAACAAGTATGTATTCCAAATTAATCTTGAATCAAGCCAAAACAGAAGATTTCACACACAAGTTTCAAGGACGTCTGTGCTGCACAGCTCAGCTCTTTGTAGGATTTTTAAAAACCTCTCCCCTACCACCCACAGAAGTTTCCTTTGACATAGGAAGCACAGGAACCTGCTCCCACCAGGAACAGAGTAGGAAAGGATTAGTTGAAATAAAGGGAATGATAAAACTCATTATCCTATGATGTACACAGCATATTTTGTGATTCACACAAGTTATTAATCCAATCATTCTTGAATAGTGTAGATCCAAGGAAACCAGGATATATATTATATTTGGGTTCTCAAAGCAGATTTCATAAAGCCTGATATCAATACTTACTGAGAGAAAATTTACATTCTGTTCACAACTATATCATGTGTACGGTATCCTGGCTAATTTTCTAGTCTAAAAACTTATCCAACATAACTAATGAATTGACTCAGTCAGTCACTGTTACAGATCACATATGGATTGACTTTAAAACAAAATATTAGATAATGTAAAAGTTATCTCTCTACATAATTATGAAGATGGGGACTCCACTGCTTCATTAGATAATGCAAGTGTAATAAAATTTGAAAAAAGCTGTTTTTCAATGTATACTGAATAAAACTGAAGGAATCAGAATCATTTGAAAGAAAGATAAAAGAAAAGAGAGATGTTACTCACAAGTAATCTAGCTAAGCCTTTTAATTGTTTGTTTGTACTTGCAGATTAATATAAGAAAGATGCACATGCCAGTATGCTTGACACTAGAAGTATGATGCAGTATGCTATTTCTAAAATTCCATTTTCTGAAAGATAAATCAGGCAATACTTAAATAAAACTCAATGATTAAGGTTTGTCTTAAAACGTAATCAACTCCTTCCACTGTTTGTTCATAAATTATTCATAATTTTTTTGTGAAATTGAAAATCTCCATGGTGCCCTCTGTGAAGTCTCAATAATTCTGCTTGAAAAAACAGAAAAGAGATTTTCTACACATTTTTGAGCATCATGCAGAATCATTTATTCTCTTAGATCATAAAAATCTTTGCGACATGCCAATAAAGTGTTGAATATCAAGAGCAAGGAGACTAAAAAATGAACAGAGATCATTTCCCAATGCTAAACTAAGGTGGATTCATGTTGTAATGGCAGTTTGGGGTGGAATGCAAAGGGAGAGAATAATGATTTATAGGATATTTCTTAAAAGGTTGTATATTAGTTTATTTAATAGTGTAAAGGGCTTATTATTTGGATACAGATATTTCCCGTAGGGAAGTTCTTGTTCCTCTCCTTATAAAGTTGTCAGTAGATAAGGACCAGTTGGTCCTGATGGTGGAAAGAGAGTATATGTTTTAAAGAAAGAGCACTGTAAAAATTGTTCATTATTGGTTTTTTGCATGCTTTGTTCCAGTGAACTTTTCCAGCTATGTTTAAATTACAAACTATTTGCAAACAGAACAGTGGGTGACTGTACAGTGCAACATATTCTCTAGCAGCAGCATTCAAGCTCTTCTATCATTTGACCTGCTGCTGTGACTAGCATGTTCTTTAAATAGAATAAAGAAATAAAATTTCAGGAGCTTTGCCATTTTTTTTTTTTAAAGCTTGACACTATGTAGAGTGAGAAAGGTGAAAAAGTTGGATATTGCCAGCTGATATTATTGTCCTTGTGTTCCACTGAAAAAGAAATCATTTCTATGTTGTGAAATAACAGAAAAGAACCAGACAAATTTTTTTCAGGTGGCTTTAATGTACTCTACTGTCAAAGAATAAGTCCTTTGGGCACTACACAAAACTGATTTTCAGTCTGCTTTACTGGCTGTAGTGTAGTTTCTCTTCTACTTGCATAGCAGTAAAAAACACACCTTGTTTGAACATTGTGCAGCACACTGGAAGGTCAGAGAATTTGTTTTATTTGTATTGCTGTTCTTCAGTATTAACATCAGGAAAACTCTGACCAACAACAATAGGAAGGATCAAACACTCAAAGAAAATTGCAGCCTGCCCCACAGAGTAAATTTATCCTCCCCACCACATGTCTTTTAAAGGAAATCTGTCACATATGAACCATTGCATGCATCTAGATTACTTTGTCTTCTCCTTTGTTTGCCTAAGTTCTTTTTAAGCAGTTCCAGTAACTAGGTTGACAATATACCCACTCAATCCATTTTCAGACTTTTTAGCAACCTTTCTAGCTGGATTTTGATAATGCCTAACCTATCCTTGATGAATTTTTCCACAAAAGGCACAGAGACTATTTTTCCTTTTTCTTTTTTTTTTTTTTTTTTTTTAAATGCTTTTCATTAATAATTTATCTGCTCTCCCCTCATTCTTAGACCAAGACCTTGTATTTTAAGTATTTTCTTACAGGTTGTTTTCTAGAAATCTACTTGCCATTGCCCCATGTGAATTGCACTCCCCAATGTTGAACTACACTAATTTTTCTTACAACTGAAAATGGTTCTCAGTTCTAGCTCTGTCCTTTTCTGTGCTTTTAACCATCTCCTGCTTGATATGTCTTCTAACTTCTCTTTCTAATACTGGACTGGACATGACCTTTTCTTATTTTTGTGTGCCTTTCATCCATCAGAATCCCAGCACTTCATTGATCCTTGACTTACCACAAATTTGTAGAGGGGTTAAAGAAGGAAAAAGAGATGTTATCCAGCACAGTACTATGAGACAAGACTTGATCAACACTTTTCAAGAAGAAATTCAGAGCAGTCTGAGAAATATACAAACACATGCCCAGCAATTGGCAAGGGAGGTAGATCTTAGTATTAACAGAAATTTGTTGTATTACATTAATGACATCTCCATCTTATAACATTGCCAAAGAGAGAGAGAGAGAGAGCTTCCCTTTTCCAGTGTTGCAGTAAAATATTATTAAGTGGGACTTCAGATGATACCAAAGGCTATGAAATATTTAGAAAAATTAATAGGGATTTAGAAAACATGGAAAAGATGATATACGATAACTTACACCCTTGTCTAATATTTAACATGCAAAAAAATAAATTATTTATTACAAACCCTGATTTCTTCTCTGGAGAGGCACTTTATGGCAAACAAGGACTTGGCAATTTATGGGAGCAGGAGTTACTCAAATAGGACTCTGGTGTCTGTCTCCTTTTGTCAGCCTCCTTCTATTCCTGCCACTACCTGTTCAACTTTTGGGACATTTCTCCCCCTCATTTTTCTTTTTAATTATTAGAACTCCTGAAAATTGTCCCAACAGATACAATAAGTAAAAAAAAAAAAAAAAAAAAGAAAAGAAAAGAAAAGAAAAGTGTATTTGGTTCCTGGATAGATATTTCCTTCAGTGAGATCGGCTTCTTTCTACACAAGCTGTTCTGTCAGACAATTTTCTGGTATAAAAGGCTTCATCTGTGACCTGCTGCTTTGTTGTGAAATATACTACAATTCTTTCAATGAAAAAGTCTTCCAGATATCTTTCTAACAAGAAGAGCAGCATGTCTTCTCCCTTACAGTTTTGATAAGTACTGCAAATTGGTATTTGTGGTTTGGGTGCCATTTTCCTGACACAGGTGGACCAAAATATACTTACTTAAAGTGTTGCAGTTACATTTACTAAAGTTGCTCAAGCGTATCATCAAAATGGACTAGAAAAGGATAAATAGCTCCCATGTGCAGATGATTCTCATCCAGTGGTAGAAGCCATCAGTAGGAGGAGAAATGAAGTTCAGAACCACTGGTGTCTACCAGCCACAGCACTGACTATCCATGGTAGAGGAAGTAAAATCTGGAACCAAACCAAAGCAGCTATTTAAAAATTAGAATAATTAAGACAATAACAATCCCACACAAATTCTGCTGAGGATTTTTTGTTTGTTTGTTTGGGTTTGTTTTTTTTTTTTTTGAGTATTATTTACAGTATCTGGTATAATGAACTTCCCCAGTCAAGGCAGATCTTCAGTGTAACACCCTGTACCTTTACTTTTTCAGTGTTTCTGTTCTTTACATGCACTTTCTGTAGGCTTAGCAATGGAGCATCCAAGAAATGTAAAGAACTTCTATCTAACCCCTGCTGTACTCCAGAACTTTGAGTTGAGAAATCTTCTAAATACTAGCTTTCAGTAGTGCTAATTTATATAGGTACAGTATCTGCAAAGATTGAGATACCTACAAATCAGGATGGAAATTGTCAGAAGTAAGATTGACTGATGGGATGTTTGCTACTAGCTAACAAAAATAGTCTGTGCTGAGTGAAATCTGAAATTCAAGAGATGGAAGAAAGAAGAAAGGGGAAAGTAGGAGAAAAATGTATTTACAATTATATTTTTTCTCACATCTCTTTGTTTCCAAATTTCCCTGGCTGCTTCTTCATATGATGTTATAAACAACTTGTCTTCACACAGAAGGCACTAAACTTTGCCCCTCCTCTAATCTCCGACAAAGCATGGTGCTCTGGCAGAGGTTGTCTCTTTTAATTTCTATTTATTTATTTATTATTATAGCGGCTTGCAACACATACTTCAAAACTGCTTGCATGAAAGACTCTCCAAAAATGTATGGGTTTGGAAACTCAAAGTAAAATGAACAAATTTACATCTTCCCATCTTCCTGTGACTAATCAGCTATCCTCAAGTCCCTACTTCAGGCATAATAAAAGTCAGTTTGTATTAGATATAGTAGCTAATAGCAGTTAACAAGAAACTATTCCTTTTTTTTTTTTTTTTCCCCCCCTCTATATTATGTCATTTTCCTTCAGACTTTGGGGTTAGAGAATCTTTTACTTGACTTGTTTAACCAGTGCATAGTACATCTATTCCACCCCACTGGCCATAAACATTTCCAGCATATAAATATATATCTATATATAGAGATATATATATATATAAGTACATATGTAGATAACATTCAGTGAGTTCATATGGAAGCTAGTCCTAAGAAAATAAACTTGCTGAAGACAAACCAAAAATCAAATGAATATTTTGTAAGGACAAGCAGATCACTTTTCAGACAGAATAGCAGGTGCTTACTGATACATTTATGACTTTTTTTAGAAACCAACAAATTAAAGGTACATTGTTTAGTGTTGTACAGATATAAATTCTCATAGCATGGCAGAAAAAAAAAAAGTAGGGCTGCCAACTGAAATTGGCTTTTCTTGAGAAAGTATTTTGAGAGTTCTGAGAAAAGTAATTGATGCAAGCTCCACTTTCAGGTAACAATAAGTGCAATCAAGTTGGTATGTGTCAAGATTTTAAGCAGTACCTTTGCCATTTGTTTGCATAACATCTATAGAAGACATACATTTCTCTCAGTGAGACACCTAACAGTTCTGTTTCCTATGATGGTTACAAATCTAAAGTATTTCTACTGATATTCTCTACTTCACAGCATGAAGAAGCATTGTTTCTTTAATGTACCTGTTCTCCTCGAGTCTTAAGGATGGTTAAGGTTTTTATTTTACTTAGTCCATACTGCATTCCCTAATGATATTACAGAACACAGCCAAAATTTTCTCAGAATAATTTTTGCTACATGTCATCTCTGAAACACAGTAATAAAGATATTTAAAACAGAAGTTGGGTCAATGATTACACTTTGAGATCAAGAAGTCACTTTTCTTAGCCTTTTACATCCATCTAGGGGAATGTAGAAAAATGTATAGAACAATTACTCAGTGTCCTTTAAAAGGTCACAATATCCAGATTTTCTTTTCACAAGAAAGAAATCACTACTCAATTATTTTTTTTAAAACAAATTAGTTTGGTTTTTTTTTTAGTTTAACATACTTTACAACTGTCTGGATTAATTCTTCACTTTCAGTGCAGCAAACCTGTGCAGTTTGAAGAACATGGTGTCATCTTGTAATGCGGATGACTATATTTATGCTTTCAGCAGTATTCAGTAGGGAGATAGTTATAATTTTGAATCATTGTAGTTTGGTTTTATCAAAATCAATACCACCACCACCATATCTACTGGGACAAATAAAATGAGACCAGTTCCATTATTCATAAAGTCTAGTTATTGTTGTCATTACTAAAGGGTTGTTTAGCTATTTAGTACGTTGGCAGAGAGACAAGTTAGTTATGAATATCTTTAATTACTTTTTCTGTCACTTGACAAAACTGATTGTTATCAAGAGAAATTATACTTTCAAAAGCAACAAAAGAAAGGAGAAATCATCTATGTCAGAGGTCTTCCATACAACAAGAATAAGTGAAGGAAATGACTTATTGGTTGGTTTCTAATTGAGTCTGATGAGAATAAAAAATACAATACCATTTAATAAGACATCTGCATGCTTTAAGCATACCTCCTGCTGTTTTTTTCCCCTCACATTGTTGAGGCATTATTTTTATCTCATTGTACCCTAACTATGGGACATAGGAATGCAATGTCACTGAAACTGTCTTTGGTTTTTAATCCATTATGGTTCTGAAGTGAGCAGAGTACCACCATGAAGGAGTAACATTTTAAATTCTGTTTCAAAATCATTAGCTAGATCCAAAGTGATTTGGCTTCTTCCTCAGACTTCATGAAAAATATATTCATGCAAGTAAAATCAGCATTGTTTCTTAGCAACAGCTTCATGACCAAGAGAGAAGAAATGCAGGCTGTGCTTAGCAGATTGTTTCCTCCCTGTTCATAATCAAAAAAGTAATTTTTCTATCAGTAATGAAGCAACTTTTCTGGGATCCTGAAATATATACAGCTGACAGTTAAATAAAGTCATTACAAATCTACAAAGAAACAAAATATTAGAGAAGACCAAAACTTGTACACGGTCAGTTAACTGGGCCACACTTGTCTGCATCAAAATCCATTTCAAGCCAGAATTAGTTCAACTTTTTTTTTTTTTAATTTTACTTTTGTTTTTGTTTGTCTGGTTTTGTTTACTGTGGACAGCACTTTTTGTTGGACCATTTCTAAGAGGAGGGTGAGAGTGGGTGGGAGGAAAAAAGAGCTGAAGTCCAGAAACAAAATATTGTATTGCTGGAAAATAAAAAAAGTATTTTCTGAACACATGCCCCTTTATAGTATCTTTCTATTAGCAATCATTTCTGATGCCAAGGATAGAATTTATGCATTTTCAACAAGTTTTCACTAGTACTTTCTATGTGAAAATAGATTAACAAAGCAGTTCAAAAGCACAGATTCCAGATACAGAGGTGGTGTGTAACAGTACCAAGTTGCATGTCTTAATAATGTGGCAGTATGTAATGTGCTGACACTGCATTTAGAAAAAAAAAAGAAAAAGAGATTTCTCAAAATATTATAATGATAGATGTTTCATTACAGACCTAATGATAGACCTTTTAACTGTTTTAGGTCAAAGGCCTGTAATAAAATTATTCTATTTCTACTGAGAGAATAAAACATCAACAAACTGAGCATTTTTTTAAACAAATTAAAAAGGTCAACAAATTAATGACTAAAAAAGGCACACAGCTTTTAACAATGTTACAGCCTAGTAAACCAGCAAATACTGAATTATGGAGCAGGTAAAAGCATTATGTTGCAGTATGAAAATAAGACTCAGTAGAGTGACACTTAATTGACAGATGATACGTAAGTGGTGATATATAAAGCAGTCAGGGTTTACTTAGAAAACCACTAAAATGGTCTGCTGAAACTAATCAAAACTGACATCAATTTTAAAAACTAAGATTATACAATGAAGTGATAAGAAACTGTAGGAACGAAGGAACACAGCCTATATTTTATCATGCCAAATAATGCTTATCAAAATTGCCAAATTTAAATGAATTAGACTAATTGCACAACAAAGGTGAATAATTTTTGGCTGGCTAAAAAGAAAGACTTTCATTCTTCTATTACAGAAGTTATAAAGTATAAACTTCTAAAAATATAAAGCTATTTAATGTGGATTGTGCTAGAATAATATGGCCAAAATTGTATTGCTTCTCTATTATGTCATGGACCAAAACTATATCACTATTCTTGCCCTCAGAGTGTTTTTTGATAGCCTTATACTTATGTATAAGGCTATTTCTTTTTGAGATTTGTTTCATAAACTGAATCTCATAACCCCAGGATGCAGGTGCAAAGCAGAGCAGGAATTTGTCTAACAGCAGAACTTTGATTCCAAATTGTGGGAATTCTCAAAGGAACTTGTCAAGAAGTCCCAGACTCCAGGCTAGTAGTGTTCTCTTCCTGACTGCTTTTAGCTGCCTGCAAGCAGTACAATTTGAGTTAGCTTGGGCTAAATACAGTAAATAGAACCCCTCAAACCTGATTTTGCTGTTGACACAGTTTATAGATCAACATGATCTTTGAAGTTGGTTTTGCTCTGAGTGAGGCTGGACATCCAGAGGTCCTTTCCAACCTAAATAACCACAGAGCAAACCTATGAATCACTGGTTTAAAATAAGCAAAATTCCCTGTGTCCCACCCCCAACAACTCATGGAACTCAAGTTCACTCATGGAATGCTGGACAGTTTTTTACAAGATGTATTCTTTGAATCCACCACGCTCTATATCTCACAATGTCATTGTGGATAAGTTGTGGTATCATTACATGCATTACTGCTGTTAAGCCTATTTGAAAGTCATTAGGATTTCATGCGTAACAGGGGAAGAGTCTCCCAGATTCTCACCCAATCTAATGCAGCTGCTCGGATGGGATCTTTCTTTGGGAAATTTATTCCATGGCAGAGGCAGCAGCTCAAGCAAATGCTGGCATCCCTGCTATATTTTTAAATCTTTTGATACCAAAACTCTTGCTCTCTACCTCCTCCTTCCACAGTCTTACTCCTTAACTATTGTTCTGGGATCAAAGACTACTAAAGAAGGATTTAGTTTGAGATTTGAGTATCCACATTTGAGCATACCTAAGCTATTTTAATACCAAGGAAACTGTAGTCAACACAGGCAATGGCAATATGGACAGTGAAATCAGTGGAGTCCAGAATTCAATATTGGTTAATTTTCCTCAGCAGCAACTTTAGGGAAACCTTAGCCACAAGCACTTCAACCTCCATTGACTGTAGAGTGTTACTGACAGCAGTGGGAGTCACCGAGATTGTGATTCGTAGACACACTGGTTCAAATGCTTTAATTACAACCTGAATCCCATCCCTGCTGACTTAATACGTGAGGCAGCTTATTCTGCACTTTGCAATCTAAGGGGAGGAAGGCAATATCTAGGCAGAGAGAAAGGAGTGCTCAGCCTGTCTTCACTCCTGCGCTGGGAAGCCATGTGAGTAACACCACCACCACCCCGCCGCCTCTACAAAAGTGAGTACAGGAGGAGGGCATAGGCACTAGAGGAGGACGTGGCAGGACAGGAGCATAAGGAGGACACAGGAGGACATAGGCAGGGAAGAAACAAAGGCACATGAGCCTGGGCAGCACAGGAGAGCAACACAGCACCAAACATAAGGCCCCGTGTGACAATACCGACGCCCAGTATATTCAGTAGCAACCTGCGCTTAAAACCACTGCATGATCATAGTATCATTTGCTGCCCTTTGGTAATGGGAGCATATTAAGATTTATGTTGATCTAATATAGTTTTGTCACATTTTACTTTCAGTATCTTGTGTAGTTTTTCTTAATAAAATATAGAATAATATTTAATGTTCAGCTATGTCATCTTATTGACATCCTTTACACTGACAAAGCAGATACAGATCTGCTTTTATCTGAGGTGTCCTCTACTGATGCCTGATGATTTAACCAGGATGTTCCTAATCTCAGTGTGAGTATTCTTCAGATGCAATGCTACAATCATATTATTAAATTCTTTACTTCTAACTAGATTCCGTATAAAAACACTAAGCCCTTGCTTCATAGGAGATCATTTTAATATCCAAATGACAGCTTGCTTTTTTTTTTTTTTTTTTTTTTTTTTTTTTTTTTTTTAAATATGGTACGTATCCCTCCATATCCTCCCTATCTGTAAAAAGGATAAGTAGACTGAAGACATAATTTCTGAGTTATTTATTGGGAGTAGGTGACTTATAGTAACTTCATTAAAATACTTATGCTTGGTCCTTTCAAGGCTACTTACAGAGCAAGTCTTGCTCTTGCTATAGCAACTGTATTTCTAGAGACTATGTAACTGCTTATTCATCTACACAGTAAATTTATTTTAAAAAAAATGGGTATGTGCAGTCTGACTAACTTTATACAGTGAGTGAAAAGCTGGCTAAATATATATATATATATATTAAAAAAAAAAATAATTGAAAGGGAAAATTCCAAACTGCAATTTGGGTGAGTGTTCCAGGCAACCTAGTGGAGTCCTGAGTAAAATAGGAATGAAAATTTGGAGGGGGAAAAAAAAAAAAAATCCATTTAATGCTCCTAAATGGTGAACTTGGTTGAATAATTTTGACTTAGTTTTACTTTAGAACTTTTAAATCTTCTTTTACTATTCTCTTTGAGAAAATGCTGATAAGACCTCAAGAGCACTCAAACAGTGATGGCAAACATGGATTTTTAGTTTACATTCAGTTCCTTTTGGACCATTTGGAGCATACACTTTTAGCCAAGTTTCTTTTCAAATCCAGGGTTTACATTCAATTTCTTCAGTAGTAATAAAAGATGCAAATAAGGCAGCAATTGCCTGCCTTGTAGCTGCTGGTATAATATAAAGCACATTAAGGAGGGTCTTACGTATGCACCAGCTGACCCCTTCCTATCACATACTCAATGATAGAGCACAATATAATCCCTTAAACTAGACTAGGAAAAGTTGCCACCAGAAATACGGTAACAATTGTGTGCTATCTGGGAGATAGACTGAGTGAATTGGCCTTCCATGACTTTATGCTCATATATAAGGATAAATTAATGTTGGCACTGCTCTTGGCTGTCTGCATTCAAACTTGGGAATGTAGAATTCATTTAATTGGATGAATTTCAAGTAATACTGCAAACTTTTGCCAATGACCAAATTGAATCTTCCCAGAATTAGAAAGACACAGACCATTCCTGCAGAGAAGTGTTGGAAGGTTTGACAGCCAATTGCTGACCTGTGCTAGAATGAATATACGTTTCAGATTGAAAGGCAGAGCTGCTCAGTAGCTCCATTATATAAGACTCTTTGTTTCCCTTTTTTAGTATATGTGCCTAATTAGTGTTTCCCTTATGATTTAAACTGGCATAACTAGCACCCTAAAAACGCTTCTCTCCCAAAAGAATACTAAATTTAACCATGACAATGGATTTTTTTGTTAAGAGTTGCCTACATTGTAGCTTTTTTAGTTTATGTCAGTCATACTTCTTCAGAATAATCTTATGAGTAGCAAAAAATGGTACTCTGGAGTGATAGACTGCTTATATGCACTGGCTTTTATACTATTTTCTACTATACTGGATCAAGACAGCTTTTTATAAAATGAATAATGAATTACAGTATTTTTTAAAAATCCCTTCTGATGAAATTAATCTCATCTAAGTCAGATAAATTTGTTATATATACTATTAATAAGAACACTAGAGGTAATGATACAACCTTGTTTGTCTTAGCTTCTCAGCTGACAACACATTAGTCCAATATTCTTATTGATTACCCTTGACACTTTCTCTTTTTAGTTCCTTTTTTTGAGTGTCAGACTCTGTCCATTCACATTGTCGAGTGGCAAGGGAGATAAGATGAAATGCAAGCAGCCAGAACAATTTAGCAAGTATACTGCTTCAAACACCTCAGCTGACAGATTTTCTCCTCTTGTCTACACACAGACAAGCAATGCATTATCTATAGTCATTTCCACACCATAATTATTCTTACATAAATAAAACAAAGCAAAATAATATAAAAATGCAGTACACAAAGAACATGTTCAGCAGATGCTTACACCTCTATTTTAATGAAATAAACCAAGTTCTTTATTACATTTTTTTTTCCTCAAGAACAAATCAAACTTCTGTAGATTAGGTCAAAACATGGAAACTGTTTAGGTGTGTATAGTTGAAATATAAGAAGAGATTGTTTTCCTGTTTCAAGGACACATCACATAATATATGTTTACAATACAATGTTACCAAAAATAGTCAACTGTTCTTTTATGCCTTATTTTCACCACTTATCTCCAAATTATTCTGAATTTTATTTGATTTGCTTCTATCTATCAGTTCCAGTGTTGACCAGAGCTCTACTTTAATTAGACACGGAAAATATTAGAACAGTTCCTGTTCCTAAGCATTTTCACGACTATTTAATTACACATTACCTGACCAGCACTGAATATTGACTTACACATATGAAAAAAGAGTGCATTTAGCCATATTTGGCACAGCATTACACCACATGCAATCTTTTTGAAATCAATAGTATTGAATAGGGAGTAAACCTGAGCAAGTTGGCATGTTGTGTGTATTTCATAGGCAGCATCAAATTAAGATCATCTGAAGCTATCTACTCTGTGTCAACATCAATAGACTTTGTTATTTCCCATTTGCACACATTTTTCTTGTGGTTATCTCCCACTGGAGTCCCATCTTCCCACCACCTATTATCACCCTAACTCCCTAATGCAGGTCTTATTTTTGTAGCTATTTCCTGTGAAATGAGAGTGTGCAAAACAGGAAGATCAGCATGCCCTATTTTTTCCCCTCTATAAACATCAGTACTTACAGAACAGGCTTTCTTTTCTCATTACAGGAATCTTACGGACTTCTCAGGTTCAGAATAATTTGAGTTCAGGCCATGTAGACTAGAGAATTTAGGTCACTTGATGATCTTATTCATAAGGACAGATGCATGCATTGCTGTAAAGGTTTTTCTGACTTTTCTTGCCAGACAAACATTTGCCTTCAAAAGTTCAGACATTGAAGGGAAGTGAAAATCTAATACCTATTATCACAAACAAATAGCTCTGGTGTATATACTAGCTATGTATATACGCATGTGTATTTTAAAACTGCATAGGTATGACCACACTTTAGGAAATATTGTTGTGTGTACACAAGAAGGCACCTGAGACAAGCTCTAAATATAGGAAAGCCCATATTTTCCAGTATAGTGTCATAGAGGAATAAAAATTCTTCTTTTGCAAAACAAACCCCCCTCTGCTCAGCAAGAAGTTAAAGATAGCTAGTTAATGAAAAACACATTTAAAACTGCATAATTTCTCATTCAAATGGCAATCATTAATAAAAAGCATGGACATGAGTTCTGTAACCTGGTCAAAAGCATAGCTGTGCTCTGCTGATCCAGCACACCCCATACAATGGTACAAAGAAAATCTACCAGTAATCACATTGAGAACAGTGATCTAGCTTTGTAAAATAATGAATAATTTGCAAACTCAAAGACAGATCAACAGCCTTTTGTGGAATTCATATTCACTTTTGTGGAGATAAACCAAGACTGTTCAGGAAGGAAATGCACTATGGGCATTGAGAAAAGGCACAGGATGGCTTCACTTCTTAAACAAAATAGAGATAATGAAGAAGTTTTCATTAACCCACAAAATAAGAGGAAGCATATAAGCTAGGGGAAGCCTGAAGAAAATATTTCCAGGGAGCAAATTTAATTTGCAATCACAACAATTCCTGTCAGGCCAGAGCTACTATTACTATATAGGAGGTGATTTAGCAGCAGCTCTCTAACAAGCCATACTGCATGCAAGAAGTTGTTTTTCAGAAGCATGTAACTTGAGTACCTGTAAATATAAGGAAAACATACCTGAAGAAGAACAGGCCACCTTAAACCAGTTTTGACTTTCCATTGCAATCTCATGAGATGCTGCAGTGTCAGAAAAGGGCTAGTTTTCTATCAGAGAACTGATTTGAAGTTGTGGAGACTAGAAAGTGTTAATGCACTTCAGATATTTTTCTAGTAGAAGTCTCTACACTCATAATACATCACTCAATTTCTGCTTTGAAAATTCCACTAAGAAAAGATCATAACTAATCTTTCTTTCCTCATGAATTCTATATTTTCCCTATTGTTCAGTAATATTTCCCCTTCGGTATAATTCTACAGGAGAGTGTGAAATAACCAGAGATGCCTTTCGTTCCCCTCTCTCTCTCTCTCTTTACTGTCACACAGGATTTTTTTTTTTTTTTTTTTTTTTTTTTTTTTTTACCTTAAGTTAGATTAAAGGGAGTGCAGCTCTGCCTGAACAAAATAACCAGAGCCAAGAATTTATTTTCATTATATGTTTCTAAGTACTTGTTCACTCTCATAGTTTATAACCTTCAGAATAAGGTTACTCAACTACCTCTAGTAGATTTTTTTGAAGCCAGACAATTTTGACCAAAGTTTACTAACCAGGCAGCAGTATTTAGCTTCCATGGTTCTGGACCTACCAGGTGTTACATGATCCCTTAATTTCTATGAGTTGTGGCAGATTTACCAAACTATACAATCACTAAAGGAAAGCATGTGATATCACATTAATTTCAAATCTGAAAAGAGTCTACTGTAAAAGTACCCCTGTTTTAAGTAGTGCTAAGACCATACAAGAATACTTCTCACATATAAGAGACAAAAGACTGTCACATACTGGGAACTTGTGTGTTTAAATAAACATTTTTAAAAATAGGGCACACGTGGAGAATTTATTGCTGTCAAAAACTGTAAGCCTTAGTTCAGACCTAGTTACTTCTGTGAAGTCAACTGAAAATGGACAGAGGACATGATGGTGTAGCTGGGAACGTGATCCCCTTGGCTGAAGTGATTAATACCACCAGCTTCATAATCTTATGGGAAAGATTGCCTTTGCTGTATGAAAAGTGATGTAGAGGGTAGAAAAGTGTGGGGAAAGTTGTGTTCTTGCCCAGCCACTCATTTGTCCCTGCTGAGCAACTGAGATATCACAGCACATGAAATACATGGTTTTAATCATACATGGTCACCACAGTTGACATGTCGAATATTACATATGCTAAACAGCCATATAAGGCCTAATTTTTGTACTCAAATAAATCTGGAAAATGCTTCAAAGGAATCTATAAAACTGTCTACATCATCAAGTAGTGTCAGAATTGGGTTACTACTCCAGTTAATAACATTATGATAAGGACATTCCTTTTCCCCCAAAATACTGTATTTTATATAAACTATTTTGATGGCATATACATACATATATATGGCACAGAAAATGATTGCCATGTTCTGAACACACAGAAATTCTATTCCCAGGGATCCTGTTCTTCTGATGAGAATAGGAAGTAGACTGAATTACCTTTGAAATATTTCCAGAATACATCCTCATTTTATATGAAAAATATCTGAATATTCCTTCTGGATAGTGAAAGGAAAAAAAAAAATCACACAGAGATATGGATCAGATATTACCAACTGTAAAAATATAAAATATGCAGTAAATATGAGCAGTTCTATTGTTAAGGAGTCTTTTAACTGCCTATTTGTACAAGCACAGATAAAGACATGACATTTCCCTTGGCAATGTTAAAGACAGAGCAATATTAAGCTTTGTACAAAAGTTCAAGTTCATTAAGTTCCTCTTGACTTTCTTCCAGGAGTTTATATACTGACTGCATTCACTATTTACAGGTACAGTGATGAAAAGCAAAACCTGAAAATAATAATATATATTGGTTTCATTCTGTTGTTTTATCTGTGACAACATTCAAATAAAAGAATGGAAGTAAAATATTGAAGAATCTGACTAAAACTCAGGTTTTTCTGCTTCATTTTGTAATCTCTGGAGATTCACTGAATTGAAGGGTATTTTAGGACATTAGAGGACATACAGACTTCCTTTTCAGGAGACTTTTTTTCTCTTATCACTTAAGTAAAAGGTTTAGAAATAAAATTCCATTTAAATAAATTCAACCATAATTATAATCTGTGAAGGTATAATGGAAGTCAAATGAATTAAATGTTAATTTTTGTTGGATTTCATCTCAATCTGTTAAAATTAACCCTTAAATTTAAGATCAATATGTCTTATTGCCAAAGTTTTTCCACAATATTTGTTGTCTAAATTACGAATTTCCATATTAGCTCTTTTTGCAGAGAGGACCTGTGTTAGCAACATATTACATTTTCAAAGAAGTAGAGAGCCTGGAGGCAACTGAAAAAAAAATAGATACTCAGAAGTAGTAGCTACATTTGTGCTTTACTCACAAGATAGTACCTGTAAAACTAAGAAGTAATGCACATTTAAAATAAGCAGCAGCAAAGAATTCTTCTTTTGCCTTTGCAGTAATAACCATGTAAAAGCACCCCAGCTCTTGTAATAGACTGCTCCAGTTGCTTTAAGAACCATCAGGGGTGTTTTTTTGTTGTTTTGTGGGATTTTTTTTACCTCCACAGCAAAGCCACCTTTCTATGGTTATGTAACAAATATCCAAAGGATAAGTGCAAGTGACTCAATGACAAAATTTGTTTAAATTAGATATGAAGGACTTGAGCATCCATTTTAACCTGTGTATCAAAACAGATATAATAAAGATGGAATTACTGTTATATCCTTAATGAAAAATTATTTCAAAATTTAGCAGGAAAGTTCAAAATATATGAACTTATTATTCAATGTAAGAAACTAATGAAGATTGTGGTGGGTTGACCCTGGTTGGATGCTGGGTGCCCACTAAAGCTGGTCTATCACTCCTCTCATCAGCTGGACAGGGGAGAGAAAATATAATGAAAGGCTCGTGAGTCAAGATAAGGACAGGGAGATCACTCACCAGTTACCATCACAGGCAAAACAGATTTGGCTTAGGGAAATTAGTTTAATTTATTACCAACCAAATCAGAGTATGATAATGAGAAATAAAACCAAATCTGAAAACTACCTTTCTCCCACCCCTCCCTTCCCATATTAACTTTACTCTCAATTCTCTCTACTTCCTCCCCCATCTGCACAAGGGGACGGGGAATGGGGGCTGTGGCCAGTTCATCACCCATTGTCTCTGCTGCTCCTTCCTCCTCAGGGGAAGGACTCCTCCTTCCTGTGCTCCAGCGTAGGGTCCCTCTCATGGGAGACAGTCCCTCATGAACTTCTCCAATGTGAGTCCTCACAGGCTGCAGTTCTTCACAAACTGCTCCAGCATGGGCCCCCCACAGGTCACAAGTCCTGTCAGCAAACCTGCTCCAGCGTGGGATTCTCTTTCCATGGGTCCACAGGTCCTGCCAGGAGCCTGCTCCGGTGTGGGGTCTCCATGGGGTCACAGCCTCCTTCAGCATCCCCCTGCTCTGGTGTGGGGTCCTCCCCGGGCTGCAGGTGGAGATCTGCTCCCGCGTTAACCCCCGCGGGCTGAGGGCAGAGCTGCCTCACCATGGGCTGCACCGCGGGCTGCAGGGGAACCTCTGCTCTGAGCCTGGAGCACCTCCTCCCCCTCTTCCTTCACTGGCCTTGGTCTCTGCAGAGGTGTTTCCATCATATATTCTCATTCCCGTCTTCTCGGGCTGCAGTTAGGCAGGTTTTTTTCCCCCTTATTAAATATGTTATCACAGAGGTGCTACGACAATTGCTGATGGACTTGGCCTTGGCCAGTGGTGGTTCCATCTTGAAACCACTTGGCATTGGAGCTGTTGGACACAGGGAAAGCTTCTAGCAGCTTCTCACAGAAGCCACCCCTGTAGCCCTGCCACTACCAAAACCTTGCCATACAAACCCAATACAAAGATTTCCCTTTTCAAGCATAGACATTTGGACCCTGAAGAAAAAGTAGGCAAACAAATATCTAAGAACAACTGAAGCTATTTCTGTGTCACCTTTAATTTTTAGTAGTTGATGAAACAGTGAATTAATTGGAACTGCTGAAACAACTCTAACCTCTTTTTTTTTTTTTTTTTCCCCAAAGTTTTAACAACTTTAGTTTGCAAAAGAACAGTATGAATAAAAAGATAGAGGTCTTTTATTCTGAATATTTTTTTTTCATTAATCTAGAGGGACCAGAGTATTATGGTAGGCTTGTAAGGGCTAATGTACCTGAAAAGATGAACTGTCATATATTACAGTGCTAGGTTCACTGCACAGAGCTAAGCTATCTGTCTAATTTGAAAAAGCCCAGTAAAGCAAGACTCGCACATAAAAATCTACTTCCCTGAGGATAGCTGACGTTCCCTGAAGGCTTTAGAGTTTTGCAGTGTTATTTTGGACAATTTCCCTCTCATTTTTAGTTTGTCTAGTCTCTGTATAGGATTCCATTAATAATGCCTCTGTATTATTATATGTCAGGAATAAATAATTGCTCAGCTGTGCTAGGATTAGCCCTCAAGATTCTCTCTGAAGATATTACAACCTAGAAGATCTACAGGAAAAGGACTGGATACAGAATGAGGAAGAGAGTATGTTTACATATATATTAACACAACAATCAAGGGTGCTGATGTGAACATGCCCATAAAGGAAAGGTTGTAGGAATTTTTCTTAGAATCACTGATTCACAGAAACATCCAGGTTGGAAAAGACCTTGAAGATCATCCAGTCCAACCATTAACCTAACACTGACAGTTCCCAACTACACCAGATCCCTCAGCGCTGTCAACCCGACTCATAAACACCTCCAGGGATGGGGACTCCACCACCTCCCTGGGCAGTCCATTGCAATGCCTAACAATCCGTTCTGTGAAGAAATACTTCCTAATATCCAGTCTAAACCTTCCCTGGTGCAATTTGAGGCCATTCCCTCTTGTCCTATCACTTGTTACTTGGTTAAAGAGGCTCATCCCCAGCTCTCTGCACCCTCCTTTCAGGGAGCTGTAGAGGGCGATGAGGTCTCCCCTCAGCCTCCTCCAGACTAAACACCCCCAGTTCCCTCAGCCGCTCCCCGTACAACCTGTGCTCCAGACCCTGCACCAGCTCCGTTGCCCTTCTCTGGACACGCTCGAGTCATTCAATGTCCTTTTTGTAGTGAGGGGCCCAAAACTGAACCCAGGAATCGAGGGGCGGCCTCACCAGTGCCGAGTACAGGGGTCAGATCTCTTCCCTGTCCCTGCTGGCCACGCTATTGCTGACACAAGCCAGGATGCCATTGGCCTTCTTGGCCACCTGGGCACACTGCTGGCTCCTGTTCAGCCAGCTGTCAATCAGCACCCCCAGGTCCCTCTCTGACTGGCAGCTTTCCAGCCACTCCTCCCCAAGCCTGTAGCGCTGCTGGGGGCTGTTGTGGACCAAGGGCAGCCCCCGGCATTTGGCCTTCCTTATCATTCTGCAAGACATGCACTGAAGCTGGCACCTGCACATGGCATGGATGTATTTCCATGTTATATTCCTTGCTTAGACACTTTGGAGCCATTTTGCTTGTACATACCAGCAAGACCAAGATCAAGGCTTTATATCTCAGAGCCTGCAGAGTCCAGGCAGTGATCCAAAAGGGTTTAACTTTCTTCCATCGTACTTTAACTGCCATCCCAGATCCTCAGCTGTGCCTGATGAGAATGAGACAACTTGGACGGTGTGTGTAAATATTACATTTATTTTAATTCATCCTCAGCACCTCAGTACCCAGTCTCCTGAGAGCTCCACACTAAATGTGTGAAGTACAACATCTTACCACCTGTCTGTCATAACACTTGGTATACATTCCTTAGGCTTGCAGCAGGAAGGTAAGTCCTTCACAGGAGCTGTTCAGGTGGCTTCATGCTGTGAGTGTCCCTCACTCCTGCCTTAAAACTGGAACATTCTTCCAAATACTGATTAGATAATATAGTGCCATTTTCCTCCAGGAAACAAACCACCAACACTGGTAATAGATCTCTAGACAAATACTCAGCAATTGGATACCTAATGGTGAAATATGATGAACTGTCCTAACCGGATAAAGGAAAACTGACATATAAGATCTTGTTGAGAGCAATTCCAAAGAATCACTTGTGCTTCTGAGGAATCTTTCCATGATAGTATTTCTAGGACTTAAAAATGCCAGCTTTACTGCATATTTTTTATTGGCAAATATGAGAGCAATGACATTTTAATTTTCTAACACTTTATACAGGACCATTGAGTTGAAGGAGAACAGAAGATATTATTTAATCTGTTTTGAAACACCACCAGCTTTGGAGACTCCATAACCTACTCAGGTCACACACTTAAAATATTTCTATAATGTAGATCTCTGCTTATTTTTGTTACACTTTTGTTGACACAGTCCAAATGGATACCATGTTTTCTTTAAATGTAGCACCCAAAACTGAATGCAGAATTACAACTGATGATTTGTCAGTGCTAAGCGTATGTATAAAAATGGCCCAAACAACAAATGACTCAAGAAAGTGTTGAAAACTGTTTGAGCTTCTGCAATTTACTTTAAAATGTTTAAGAAATGATGAAGTTTGATTCACATGTGACCTGAACAGTTATCATTTACAAACACTCAATACAGTTAACTGCTTCTGAGGGTAAATGAAACAACTGCCTCGTGGGTAGATTTAACATGCGATTAAAGTATTTGATAATCACAGAATATTGTCAAATTCTGTATATTATGGTAGTTTAACTTGTTTGTTTCTTCTTTGTGAAACAGTGTAAGGACTAAGTGTTACAGGCTGCATACTAAACTGAAGCGTGTCCAAGCAAATCTGAAATTGAATTATTCTAGATATAGGTTGGCATGAATGAAATTAAGATCTGGTATCTTAATGTGTGCTTTTACAAGGGCAAATATATTTAAACTGAAACATTTAACCAGAAATTCACTGAATATTTATAATATTTGTAATTGCATGGAAACACTAAAATGATTGGTTTTATTAACTGGTTTACCTGCAGTAAAGGATCTCCTCTATGACTTCAAGAAATTATCTCAGGAATGTGTAAAACGTAAAAATCTACATGTCCTGATTAAAAACAAATCCCAGTGTAAGGGATTCAAAAGTAATTTGCAAGTTTAAAGGCTTATCTTGGGAAATTAATGATTTTGGTGTGCAAGACATTTGTCTGGCATTCAGATGAAGCTTAAAGGTAAAAGTATGTTTACATTCAGGTGTTTTGATATATTTCTCTTATTCAGGTCAGAAAGGTTATTTGGCAAATATGGAAAGCAGAAAATTTGGTCCTTTGAAGGAATATTGCTATTATTAATTAGTTACATTATTGCTCTACTTTTTTCATTAATTTTTATCTCACAGAAGCTGAAGAAATGTTACACATCACTATCAATGGGATATAAGCACATCTCAGAGCCCATGATTTAGGAACTCTGAAGATGCTGACCCAAATATCTCATAACAGTTCCCTATTTTGAGAATAAAAGAGGTTCAATTTTCACACAGGATTCTTAACTAACCCTGCAAGTAATAAAAAGAGAAGAATATATTGTGATGTATTGTTCATCTGAGGAGGAATGGAGGAGCATGAGAATTCATAAGAGATCTTTTAGTCCTAACTATAGGCAGTCATTGAGCAGCCTCCCACCTTCTGATATGATTTGTAAAAGCAGGAAAAAGAAGATAAAAGATAACAGTTTAGGAGACAAACAGTTAAAACTGCTGGTACTGAAGCACTAAAACCACTCAGTGCTGCACAAATCTGCTTTTAAGGGCTTCTGAGCCCTCATGTTACAGCTGCCTAACTCTGAACAGGACTGGCTACAATATATTGATGAGACACACCATCAGCCTTTTTTTTTTTTTTTTTTTTTTTCATTCAGAATATATTACAGCTGTGATCCATCAGCATGCTTTTTACTCACAACCAGAATGTTGTGAATGTTCTTAAATTTTGTAATTTTATGTACAGGTAGAAAAGGAGAAAAATAAAATTAAAAGCTAATGATTAGAAAGAAAATGCCATTATCTACTTTTTATTGCACCTACAGTCGTAACATAAGAACATTTGGTAAACATGTACTGAAAGTTTTTCCTCTAAACTTACTCAAAATATTGTAGACTAAAATATCAGGTGAGAAAATAATGAAGAAAAATACAAAGAGCAGGCAAGGAAAACATGACCTCCTGCTCTACTTTGTTAATATAGATCTCTATGTACACTGAACAGCTTTTCCATTTAAAACATCATACTGTTTGATTTGTAACAGCTGAAAATCTGATTATTTTTGTATATTTACATTTGTTTACCTCTGAGTTCCTAAATATCTGCATATAGATAATACAAAGTTACAGCAACTTCTTAATCTTAATTTTGTTTTTGAATATGACATTAGAGAAAATGTTATAGCTGAAACTATAAATAAATAGAAAGTGCATTTTCTTCAAATACTGTCAGATTTATTACTAATATCTAGCAAATGTGCACATTTTTATAATTATTTTTTAAACACAGAGAAATAATAAATAATACCACCCAAACAACCTGAATCACACAAGAGTGAAGAAGTTAAATAAGCCTTTGTATCATTTTTGCTACTGGAAAAAAAACCCACAAACCTCCTTTTATCTAGAGCAGTCTGGCCAGCTCACATAGTCTTGCCATAAGCACATGCAAAAATATCTGTTTTCCAACTGCACTGTGGTTGTTTCCTTCATTTCCAACCAGTTCTGAAGGTCAAAGCTAAAATACAGCATTCAGTGTCACCTCCAAAGTTATTTGTACAGCTATTGAAATACAAAACATACAGAACTTAATGAGGTACCTCAGCAAAAACATTACCATTTTATCAAGTCAGAGAGCAGAAGTAATTTGAATCTTTACTTACGATATCCAAGAAAATAAGCCCAGAAAAGCATCCTTGAAAACAGAAAGTGACATGCCCAGAGAGTTCGTGCACTAAGCATACACCATGCTTGTTATTTAAACTTCAGTTCTTCAGCAAGGTCCTTGGCAATCATCAGTAAGGGCATCAAGCCCACCAGCTGGGTGGCCACCGACTGGGCTGCCTGCCTTCCTAGATAGCCCCAGAGAAGTTGCTTCCAATGGAGCCAGCAAATGCAGTGCATCTCTATACTCCCTGGCAGGCAGGTCTGGGAGACCAGCAGCTGGGAAACCACCATGACCTTCTTCACAACACTGAGGGAGCCAGCCAGTGGCAGAGTTGGCTACCTGGAGCAACAGGGAAATTGCAATGGGCAACACCAGAGAGAACTGAGAAGAAAGTAGCCTGACCTGCAGCTCATCAGGTGGGCTGCATAAGGACCAGATAATTTTAGTGGTCCAATTATTCAACCATTCTTCCAGCTGAGAAGCCAGGCAACCCAGAGACACTCACTGAGGCTGATGATAACACCAGTGTCTGCTTTGGAAGGGAAATGTGAGGGAACTCACATCAGTGATCAACAGAGTAAAATTGATCTTTTTGAAAATTGTTTGGCAGGGTTGAAAAAGGAAGCCCCTGACCTACAAACATTACTGGAATTTTACACAGCTAAAAACATCCACAAAGTGTGGATAGAACAAAGCAAGGAATATGAGACTGGTTGGAAGACACAAGATTAAAACATTACATAAACCACAAAGCTCTACTGTGAAATATCCTGCCAGCAAACTGTTCTGAAAGAGCTTTTCCAAGCAGTCTGCATCCACATCTATCTGCCTGTGCTTAAACAGTGCTCCTGAAAATTTCAGTGCAATGTGAGGTACCACGGCCTCAATCTTGGTGAAGCCCCTGTGGTCCACCTGCACCAGTCAGTACAGAGTGGTGTCCACATGTGTGACATCTCTTCTTTGACAACAGAAATGGGGCACTGTGTTCCTTTTCTCCCACCCCAATCTCTTGTGGGGTTTTTTTTGGTGTCCTGAGTTCACTTTAAAAATCCTGGAATCTGTAAAAAAATGGTTTCAGCACTCCTCAGCATGCTCAGACAAAATACTTGGCAGTTTGAGGGCCCACTCTAACAGCAAGATAAATAGGTGGGTACAGCAAGGAGCAGAATGACAGTTTCTGAAGGTCAACAGTCCCCTAAATGATTTCCAAGAAACTTGTCACAGTGAACCAGCAGCTTAGTGCCTTGATATGTGCACAGATCTGTGATGTCAACCTGTGACACACAACGATCACTTCAGAACCTTAAAAAAAAGCATTTTCCTGGAGTTGCATGACAAACTCCCTTCAACTCCTCAGCGGGTACTCCCTGGGACATAAGATGGTCCGACAGCAGAGAACTGGTTGGTTGAAAAACATGTATCTAATGCTCATGATCTCAGCAGGGGAAATATTTTTGTGGATGCTACTACATGCAATGGATTGCACAATGAAAACTGCTGAAAGGGATATGCTGTTGCCTGGATAAGATGGATGGGGTGTTTTTGAATATTCTGCAGGAAACTAGTGCAGACAACACATTACTAATGAAAATTTTAGAAGTCACAGTTATGCAGCAAGCCCTCTCCAATTAACTTTTGTGAAGAGGTGCTACTGCTCTGGGGATCTGCACTGCTGTTTTGCCATATGATGAACACACTTGTCTTTAAGTGCAGATTGCCAAGCATAATTAAGAATAGTAAAAAGATTCTTTGATGCAAAAATGAGCCCATGGTACATCCTATTTAGAATTGAATTGAGTATTTCCAGATAGAAAAATGATTCTTTCTGTGGTGCTTCAGTACATAATTTCTTGGTCTATTATTTCAGATAGCCAAAACACATCCAGGCCACTATTCAGTTTTTTGGACTTTCAAAGTGCTTAGTCATTTGTTCTAAGATCTGAAATCATACACACAAGCTTTGACATCAATTAACCTTGGGCTTCTGCATAAGTCTAACATTTTTCTTTATAACTCTTAAACTCACTTCCATAAATGCATAAGTGTATTACAAATGTGTACTTTTTGTATTTACTCTGTGATAGCAGAGCCCACAAACTTTGCTCTTTTTGTGCGTGTGATAGAAGATGGTTCAAAGTAAGTATATTAAAAGCTCTTCCCCCTTTATTGCTACCCATTTAATTGCAGCATTCCCTTTTACACCAGTATGCTGATAGTAGGTCTGTCCGGCCTTGGCTTTTTCATGGTTCACTAATGCCAGGATTGCTACTCTCAGTGATGCCTTTTTTTTTAAAAAAAAAAAAAAAGTCCTCTGTCCCTTTCCAGATGCTGATGGGAAACTAATTGACCATGATTTAGAGTTAAACCTAGAGAGAGACTTGAAGTTAGAGTTTTCTCTGTTTCCTCTTCTGGTAAGCCTGCCGTAACCGATTCTTTCTGCTTCACACAAGTACTAGTCTCGCCAGCCTCAGATCTTTCACGATCTTTGCAAGTACGCGATGCACATCTTAAGAGACTGCTCTGGTTCTCCAAATGTAGGAGACTCTTTCAAGGAAAACTAGAACTTTCTCCCCAGATAATACCACAGCCTGAGGTCTATTGTTATCTTGCTTGAGCCTTGCTTGTACAGGTAAAAACAGAATTTTAAGCTGGATTGATTTCCAATTCTAGTGATCCCTGAGCTCCCACATGCACTCGACCAAAGTATTCACAAAGTGCTGCAGGGTTGGTTGCATGTGAGATTGGTATTAAAGTAGGGGTATTATCATGTGCACACAAGAACTTCAACAGACTGTGTTGTTTGAAAAGTTTGAAAAGTGGAGAAATATAGAATAAAAATATCCATAATCACTGCTTGCTGTGGATTTTTGTTTTATGTGTACAATGCCAAGAATCTCAAAGACTGCTGTTTAGAAAAATGCCTGCATCAAATGCCAAAGGTTGTATGCCATTACTGTGCCTTCCCTAAAAAAACTTATCCAAACTGTTCAAATTACCTACTTGGCATATTCTGTCAATGCACCTTGTAGCTCTCCGACTTCAGCATTTCCAGCAGAACTGAACGCAGCCTGCTTCAAATTTCAATCATCCTTGTCAAGAATTCTTTTCCGATTTCTCTAATTTATTTTGGCTTCCTTCAAAAGATTATTCAGTGCATGCACTCTTCAAAAAGGTTGCTAGAGCCAGAGGTTTTCCACCTTTGTTGGTACTCAACAGGCAGTTCTGTCCACCAGGCTGCTCTCTCTTTCATTGTCACCATGCTATGAAAGGCAAACATGGAGTAGAGAGACTATTTTCTTCTGAGTGTCCCAGTTCAGTGAGAATTCACATTTTGAATGCCACAGTGAATTCTCCTGATAACTTTCAGGAGACATTTTTCTGGTTTTCCCTTCCATGTTAGAGGGATTGGCAGTTTAGCTAAAAAAGCTTCCATAAAATGAAGCTTGCCTGCTGCCATTGAAAAGCCTTTAATTTCCTCTATATTTGTCTTTACAGCTTGGCATATCTCAAGCAAAGAGGAAAACATTACCCTGTGAACTAAAAGATAATGTCTTGTCTTTGAAAGCATACATCTAAATTAATTTTTATAAATGTAGTAATCCAAGTATGAAGGCTGGGTATGAATACTGGAAGCTAGCATAAGAAATGGACTAAGAGTAAAAAGTAACTTAATAATGATGGTTCTTCCAAAGTGTAGCCTGACTGGCTTATCTCAAAAGGGTATCATGCTGGTGAGGGCATCTTCCTCAGAAAAAAGTTTTATCTAGCATACTGTGACAGATCTGAGCCACTCTGAATCGAGTTATGAATACTGCATACTGGCAAATACTTTGGCATGTTTACTGTGTGAATACATTGAGATACCTCAGCTAAGATGTCTGTGAAACAGGTTGAATTTAAAAGAAAAATAAAAATAAAAAAAACCCAAACAAACAAAAAACCCCCCACAACTATTACAGGACAAAGTCAGAACTGTTGACTGAGAGAAGTATGGCTCAGCCTCTTCATGATACATGCCGAGATTGAGTGTAAACCAGAAACCAGAACTATCACAACTCTACAAAACAGGCTTGAAAGAATTCTGGTTCCTATCTCAAGAGAAAGTTGTGTGAGCAACCAAGCATGAGTATGAAGTGGGATGTGCAGAGGCAACAAAAATATGATAAAAGAGACAATAAGATAAGTATTTTCATAGGGTATAGATGATTTTTTTTTCTTTGTCATAACGCAGTTTTGAATTTTTCTTTCTATCATAAAGTAAATAATTACAGTTAAAAACTACTGTAAAATAAATCAAGCAATGGCATTTGCAGTACAAAAGAAGATCCACAAAGGAACAAGGTGGAATAATTTATCTTCAACAGCTATTCTGTGGAAGTGATTCTAAACTTCTCCCTTACGTCTAAGAGCAGCAGAACAACAAATATAATCTCTGAATATATGATGGCACAACTCCGCATCTGAAGTTTTCGCTCAGAGCTCGGAAGCCAATTACACTGCAAACCAAATAATTTGGTAACTAGGAGCCAGGCAAACAGTATCTATGTTTTACACAGAAAATGCAAAGTAATACCTTTAAGACCAAAATGGGGCTAAGGAGTAGTGAATCTGAACAGCATATGGAGATTAGTATCTATAATGCTTAACAGTGAATATCCTTAGCTGTAAAAATACAGCCAAAACACTGGTCTGCTGTTGTGTCGAGAATCCCGGTACATATATTATACATCTCCCAAGGTCAGACCTAAAGCTATCCTAGGCTTTCTAGAAAGGTCTCACTCACACAGTGTAGAAACCTGAAATCTTAGATCACCTTTTTAGTTGGTGACAGAACATCAACTTTCCAAAATTAAAAGTATGATAGAGGAATAATTAGAGAAGAAAGATAGGACTGAATAAATGACTGGTGGGGAAAATAGAAAACTCCCAATAAACTTAGGTTGTTTGGACAAAAAGAGAAGATGGAACAATGACTAACCACGATGTGACAATGTATATCTTGAAAATGAAAATTGATTAGAAGAATTTTACTAGCAGTCAACACTTAAAAATTTGCAGAACTAAAATTCAGACTCGAAATAAGGTAGAAACATTCATTAAGCACTGGCAAAATTGGCTAGGCACTGAGATGGCAATTGAGATTTCAGATCAGGGTGGATTTTTCCCACAAAGACATAGCCTACTGGAAAAGGAAACAACTGAGGCAAAACTGAGCCTGACACCCTTCTGTAGACAATGGCTATTTCTTCTATGTAAGTGACAAATGTTAAACTTATCTTTGTCAATTGAAAAACCTAAAGGTCACATTATCTCTATATAGCATTTGGTATGAGCATTTGGCACTTAGCATCAGAGAACTTAAAAGTCCAAAATAATTCTTAGGAAGTTCTGAAATACCAAGACATTTCGCAAAATATGACAGTTGCCAAAAGAAAGAGATATACACATATTTATGTTCTCATTGTTAATGTCCTTATTGAGCATTTATCTTTTTCCTCAAAAAAATTGATTTCAGATTTAGGAAAGTATCATTGTGTGATAAAAACAGTGAGCACTGAAAAGAAATTTGAGAGAGTGAAGTTAAGCAGTGTATCGTTCTTACACAGCATTGCAGAATTACATCTGAAATTTCCTTGGGAAGAGTAACAACAGAAGTTATTTACTAATCTCTGATTACTGTGATTATCACCTTTGGGAATGCTCAAATATCACAATATCAGGGACATTACAATATCTGAATAGAAGAAAAAAAACAAACAAACAAACAAACAAAAAACCCCAAATTCTTTGGAATGAGAAGGAGAAACAAGAGACTAGTGGAAGGTGACCAAAAAAAGTTTATATCAGTGTCTGTAGAGCACAGAAAGGGATACAATGGAAAAAGGGACACTGAAAACAAAGTGGATTAAGACCTTCAAAGGTGAAGAGCTATAGAAAAAGACTGAGAGAAATTAGATAGTGTTAATGAAACAGAAAGGTTCTTCAGGAAGATATTATAATAATAGGAAAACAGAAAATTTTAGATGGATTTGAGGAGACAAATTAAGAGACAGAGAATTTTTTTTTTTTTTCCCCTTTTGAGACATAGAAGATTTAGCAGGAACCTACAAACTGGAAGAAAAAATAAGACAGCAGTGCTTTTTTTCTATAATGTAGAAGGCTTGAATATCTTCACAGGTAGGCTGAAGAATGGTAATGCTAAATAATGGCAGGAAAAGACAAATATTAAGGTGAACACATAATAAGAAGTTCTATTTCCTGGAATTTGTGATTTGTGTTACTGACTATACATTAGCAGAGAAATGGATAGGTAAATGTTTTATTTCTATAGAGAAGGAAGAGGCCTGAGGCAAAGCTGGTGTTTGAGGAGTCACTAATACAGAGGTTATCAAAGCTTTTACAGAAGATAACGTAAGCAGTAGGGAAAAAAAAAAAAAAGAAATTTTTTTAATAGAAAATTTATATAAATTTTCAGTGTTACTCATCATCAAGCAATGCCCATGATAGATTTGTATCATCAAAATGTGCATGTTAAGCTGTGCATCAAAACTCACACATTTGCTTGCAGAGCTAATTCTTATTTGCACAGAGTATTTACACAGTATTGACTGTGGAGGAAAATCAAATACGCAGTTGTAAAGCATAAGATCAAATACTGCTAGACTCTGTGCTATCCACTGTTTCTCTACTCTATCACTGTCTCTCTACAGTTTTAGATGCACCATTGTGATGACTTCCTGCCAGTGCAAATGATGTTGTATAAGGCAGACAAACTTTGACCATGACTGGCATTGTATCTAACATATTTTGATAGTAGTTGAGTCTGACATTAACATCTATTCTATTAACCAGATGATCCTGTTCAGAGTTACCATTTCAAGCCACCATGTAAGCCATTTGAGAAGTGAAGGGTAGGGATTTTTACAAGGAGACATATTACGTGATGTACAGAACACAGAAATGAACATATTTTGTTGTCTCTAAAATTAAAAGTTTTGTACAATAGTATTTCTAGCGTATTTCTGCCACAGCAAGACATTGTCTATTAGAAGGTTTGTGAGTATACAGTTCCTAGATATGGGAATTTAAGGTACCCAGTCATATTAGATATCAGACACACTTTTGTCTAACTCCCTAAGTGACAGCTTAATTTGACTGATATGCGTTGAGTCCCCATTACGGCTAAGAATTTCAAGTTGCAACCAACTGGTAACTCTCTATACTGAGTTCTGTTAAGATAAAACTGAAATTTTCTATCACATAATGATTAGTATGTAGAATCTGAATATTTCACATGCTTGTCATTGTTAAGATAAAACACAATGAGAGCAAAGCAAACCGAGTGACTGAGAACAATGCAGTCTCAGCTGAAGACTTTCTGTGCACTTAAGTTTATATTAAGCATAAAGAACAATCTGCAAAATCTCACCCAAGTTTGAAACAATAGTAAGAACAGGTTTAAGACAAGGAACTGACAATTCACCTTTTTGGCTGTTTGGAATCTGACATCCCACTGACAGATTCTTTGCATTATGTATACACACACACATATACATATCTATCTATCTATCTATCTATCTATCTATCTATATATATATATATATATAACGTGTTGGTGAAGTATCTATTCATTGTAATGAGAACGTATGTTTAGTACTCTTTTTTCTCCATTATTAATTTATTCAGTATTTTGATGGTTATTATAATATGGGAAAATTTTAGAGAGTCAATATAATTTAATTCATCCTTGGAGAGAAAAGTTTGGTTTGCGTTGTTCCACTTAAAATGTGGAATTTCCCTTAAATTACCAGCCAGAGATATTCTAGGATGTGAAACCCATCTTCTACACCTAAACTCGTCCTCCACTGGGAATCTAAACAAAACTCATATGCAATATAGTCTTTCTCAATGACCCCTCCAAGCCCTTCCTCCTAATCTTGTTAAAACTTTACATTTCTTGTTAAAAAAAAAAAAAAAAAAAAAAAAAAAAAAAAAAAAAAAAAAAAAAGCGCATTTTGCAGAATTTTGCAAGTTTTTCATAACTCCACAAGTCTGGACTACTGAAATCTTAACTACTGTACATAGTAAGGTTATACCACTAACATCAACAAGTGCAAAAGATGTTCTTTTTTTATGAGATCTTGCTTTGGCTAACTGAAGTGCTAAGGCTGGGACAACCGGCCCAAGCCAGAGTTGACCTATAGCTGAATCCTGTATATTTTATAATTAAAAAACATTGTGCTAGTAGGTATTGTACTAAGTTATAACAACCCACTTATGCTGATGTAAAAAGTGCTAAAGCATTGAAATACTGAAGCCTGAACAACAGGCCCCAAGCTGAAGCTGCTAACTTAGCATGTAATCATTAACAAAGTGTGTAACTCGTTAGGGAAAGATGCAGCTTAGACAAAATATAATCAGTAGTGAGGAGAGAATGTATCCAGCTTCCCTTGTTCAGCCTTGTTCAAGGCTGAGAATCCAAGTGTTCGGCCTTGTTAGAAACTCCTTTGGTCTTCCCCCCTCTGAGCCCTGGCCAGGCTCTGGGTGGAATCCAACAGGAGAATGAAACCAGAAATTTTCTGCTAGAAACAAAGGTTCCAGCTCATCTGGCTTGCTGATTTTTGGGTATATAAGGCTGGACCCGCTCACAGTGACTTTGGCAGCCTCACCTACGGGTGGAGGCACCGCGTAGGATTTCCCCCTTGCCGGGACAGGCTCTGCAAACCCTCGCTGTAACCGGGGCTGCCCAGCCACTGCGGGGCTGGGGATGGGAACCTCTGCAAGTGGGGATGGATCTTCCTTAATCTTCATTCTCTCTCTTGTGTAGTAATGATTTGATGCATTACCCTGTTTTTTGCTGTTTGCTGCTTTAAGAGCACTATTCTGTTTTTCTTACTTCATGTCTTCTGTATTACACTGTTATCACTAGTAAAATACGCCTGCTCTTTTCACTCTGGTGTCGGAGTTTAATTGGTATCCTTAAGCAGCAGAACACTAACCAAACTTATTTGTGTAGAAGATACCTTTCCCTAACTAATTCTAATAAATCACCAAGGGTCTAAAATACTATTGTGTGCTCCAAATGCCCACATAATCTTGACATGTTACTATTACATCTGTTCTACAGAGGACTCTTTGTCGTTTGTGATAAACAAGATGTAAAAACCTGTGACTTAATAAGGTTTCAACTTTATTAACTTAGATCATCAGAGAATTCACACAGTGCAGGCCATGATCCTATAACTAATCACTCTCTCCATTTGGAAGACCTTTATCAGTCTTCAGTAGTTTACTTCAAAAATCCACTGCTTTGTTACCTCTGTAGTAGCTGACATTAAAATTCCCATATCTCTCCCATATTTTTTATTTATTTTAAGGGAATGCCATAATTTGTCTCTGGGAATCAGGAAACCATACTCTGCATGGCATGAGATCTATCCTGAACACCTACAAGAAACAGCTGCAAACAATTACCTTACTCTAATGTAACATGGCCTCCAAAATCAATTTTCCTGCAAATACTCTGGTATCAAATATTTATTCATTCAATTATTTCTTAATTCAGACTGTTTTGACCTTATCAACTCAAAGTGATTTGATCTCTTGCCTTTTAAAACTTTCACTGCAGTACTTTAGAGACAAAAATTGTTCTGGAACTATTTTATTTTTTATTCCACTCATTAAGTCAATAGAACTAAATAAACCCATACAGTTAACACCCGGTGAAGAATGATAATCACTGAAAGCTCCTTTATGGCTGCTGAAAACTGTAAGAGAGGTATTCGATAGTGTGACGGTGGTTCATCTAGCTTCCCAGTCCACTAATGGGATTTTGTTCTGTATCAGCTTTCATGAATGGAACTCCATCCTTATAAGGTTACTAGGGGTTAATGCTATTGACATTCCCTTTTAGATTGCTTTCAAAGATGGAGTTCTGGCATGAAAACAAGAAGAAATCAAGAAAACCTAGTTTGATTAGCTATATGAACTATTTACGGTAGTTAATAAAAGTGAAACCTCTGATTTGAAAAAAGAAATAGATATAAAAGGAGAAAGGGGAGGGCAGGAAAAAAAAAAGTCAGACTAATACTAGGCAAGTCATATGTTTTCTAATCATTCCTCCAGGAAGAGATGGGTGATTAACTTTTCAGGAAAATCAAGAATATGGACCAAGCCATATGAGAAAGAGATAGGAACGTCATAGAAATATTCATTCTTACATGAGAGAATAAAATGTCAGATGACTGTCTCAAAGCTTGCTTGTGTCTGTGCAAACCTCAAGGACAAGCTGTGGCCTTTGGATTAGCCTAAGGAATGTCACCCAAGAAACCTGGAGTGTATTAAAGGATGCACTCTTCACTCCCTTGCAGTTGCACTAGCAAACTCCTTAGACAAACCTCAAAGGGGGAGACATGGACTGATCAAAACCCAAATGTTTATCAGTGGCTCCATCCTGTAGCCATTTGTGGCTCAATTGTGTGGGCCAGACCCCATGCATGCATGGCTAATGAACTGGTGAGGTGAGCATTCCTGCCCCAGAAGCCAGATGCAGCAAAAACTTGTGGGACCAGAGAAGAAAAACCCTAAAGATGGGCAGACACATGTCCCAGAGCTGTTGGCATTTTTGTTTTGTTTTGTTTTGTTTTTTTCAGTTCCCAAGCCTCATTCAGACATCCTCTGGCAAACTTTGGATTCTAGTTTCTTTATTAATTAAAATCAGCCAACTATTCTATACTTTCATGGGAGCTTTGTTTCCTTGGGCACAAATACACTTTTAAAGAACTAATGAAGTTAAACTTTATACTAAAAATATACTTCTTTTTTTTTTTTTTTTTTTTTTTTTTTT
>NW_020799098.1:30608571-30638416 GCF_003259725.1 Athene cunicularia
CTTCTTTTTTTTTTTTTTTTTTTCCTCCCTTTCTCTCTCTAAGTAATGCCATACAAAAGACCTGGGAAATGAGTGCCTGTGAAACATGGTCATATTGCAAAGACCTCTGTGTGCATTTTGTAGGAATGATACCTTTATATACAAATCTGCACAGGTAGCAGCAGTACAGTTTCCTAAAACAATCACCTAATTATGTGCCAGCCCAATACTAGAGGAATTGCCGATAAAGATTAGAAGAGATTCCATTATCTGTGTAAAGACTTCTTGCCAAGGCTGCTGTTTCCACTCACCGTAGTGTATTTTTGACATGTGGACACTAGTTCATTAAGGTCAATAATTCATTTTACATAGTCCAGTAAACAGCCATCATAATGAACATTTTTGGCTGATAGTCCATTATAGCTGGCATAATAAACAGCTGACTGAAGTATTCCAATGCTCAGTGAACAATGACAAAAGTGTCTATTAAGTGTGTGCAGCTATGCCAAATACAATCATATATAATCAACTGCATCAGAAAAGCCTGTTGACACATTGGAGAATATCGTCAGTCAGATGATGCATCTGCTACAAGTGGCAGCTGTTGTGCTCTGGAGTGTAGACAATTAGACACGAATATACTCCTTGGGCTATTTTCAGCACTCAAGCATGGTATTAGCTGACACCTGTTAAGATGTAATCCCTATATTTTTGATACCTACTCATCATAATTATTGAAATACAATATATCTAAAGACATAAGATTTCAAAAATAACAGTGGGTGTAACAGCAAGACCGCATATATTTCTGAACTTTATTTTAGGAGAAGCTCTTTAAAGAGTTCAGAAATGGTCAGACTAAATAAAATTATACGCCTCTTACCAAAGTCATAAATGCCAAGTACCAAATGGATTTACGTGTAATGTACTATCTCCTGCAGTGTAAATTTTTATATCAAATTATTGAAGAGGAATCAGTAATATTGCAAATAAGGGCACATATATTTTGTGGAGAAGAAATGTCAACTATATGAGAATCAGAGAAAAAACACTGCATGTAAGGTTAGGAAGAAACTGAGCATAAATCTTTGCCTTTGGCATTAATATTTATGCATGGTGTGCTTATTATTGGATTTTGCTTTATTTGGCCAGCCCTGGATTTTGCTTCATATCATTAGATCTAGTGATAATTTTGATTGGATTATCACTCCTCTGATTTTCTCTGAGCAACAAGTTTTTCTTGTAGTGAGGAAATAATATAGTGGTTTATCAAATTATTTTTTATATATATATATATATAAGAAAAAAAAATTGACTACTGCAGATGTCCTTTAGAAACACCAATAAAAGGCAGTTATTAAAAAAAGTCTTCCCTAATAAAGTCTTCCTAAACCTAGAAAAATAACATGCCCAAACAAGTCAGGATAAATTATGAAAGCATATCTGAATGCTAGGGTCTTGTATGGTACTCAAATTCTTAAACCCTTGAAGTTAGTTCATCGATTAAAACCAAACAATAACAATGGTGCTCATATAAAGTGCTAAGGTAGACATGGATAAAGCACATACACTTAAATACTCTTAAAAATAATGAAAAAAGTTTCTGATCATTTTTTCCCCCTCTTTCTGATAACTATTTTTGCCAAGCATGAAAAAGAAAGAGGTGCTTTCGCATAAAATCTAGTCACATAGCATAATAAAAACATGGCTCCCAAGGTACTATAAATATGTAATTCCTTAGTTTAACAATTGTAAGAGCTCTTAATTTGCTAATTGAAAATTTACTATCCTTTGGTTTTCTGTTTTTAAAGTACAGTGGGAGGTATCAGGTTGACACCACTAGAAAAACAATGTCCTTCCCTTTAAAGTTTGTGGTACTTCTGAAGAAATTTTTTAGCTTCATCTGGTCTTCTTGAGTTTTTTTAAAAGATAATTCAGAATAGCTGTTAAAACTGGATCTAAGGCATTAAAAAGAAAGCTGGTCTTAAACATTGCACATTATTTGAGTTCTCTGAATTTGGGTAAAACTCACAGTATGTAGGCAGTACAGAGTCACTTACTGATGTTTATACTGGTCACTTAGCTGTTAACCCTGTGAGTTGTCTCATAAAACTCACTGAAGATTGTTGCCTACCAGCAGCCAGAGGCTTACATATTTGTTCATAAGACTGGAACCTTAGTAAAATGCTAAGGGCAAAGTACTTATGATGGTCCCCCATAACAGAAAACCAAACATTTGGAAATGGCTTAATTTTTTTCCATGCAGAAAACACTAAACAATATACTGCAATGATTTATGATAACTAAACTTTCAACAGAAATTCAACTCTATGATGAAAAATGGGCAGAAGCTTTTTTCTCATATATAATACTTAACACTCTAGACTGCTGCACACAAGTTTTATTCAGGTCTCTGGAGAGCTCTCATTATGAGAACACAGCAGCCACAGGGCACCTGTTAGTAGAACCTTCCCTCCAACAGTACTTACCACACCGCTCCACACATAACACTGATGGCATGAAGCATACCACAATGCAGACCACGACAACTGCCTCAGAAGTTAGCAGTAAAAGCCAACACAAGAGCTAGCACTAGGGAATTTATCAGGAAGCAGAAACAAATCTGGCCAGAAAAGCAGAAGCCTAGCAGGAGGAAGAAGCCAGCAGCTGCAACAACTTCAAGCACTGATTACCAGTCAGCAAGACCTCCTGGAGTCCTCTATAGCCCTTTAGCACCTTTTGACCTACATAGGACTTGTTGGACAAGAAGATAGGCTGGACTGATGAGAGTTGGAAACCTTTGCTGGAGGGACACTATGTTAGTCAGGGAAAGAAACCTTCCATAAGATTGCTGGGGCTGGAAGCCACACTGGATCAACCAAAATATGAGTGTTTAGTCAGGCACTTGGAAAATGAAAAATGCAGTAAGCTGCCCAAAATACAAAATTTCCTCTAATATTTTTCTAAGTGTCTCTCAATATTCTCCAAAAGTAATGTGTTGGTTTTTTGTTTTTTTTTTTTTTTTTTTTAAACTCCTGTTTCCCCACAACAACAAAAAAAATCGTTTCTGTCAAAACTTGCTGAATATTCAGAGAGCAATATAATCTATATGTCAACTGAATATGTGTGACAACATCTATTGAAATAAACAATTTAGGAATATGAGGATAAGAAAACTAAAATTAGAAAAATAATTACTAGGAAAGGGGGAACTATGACCAGAAGTTATTTAAATCCAGATTTTGCCAAACAGTAATCGTCAAACAAAACTAAAAATGCTGCTTCAGTGGTTTTGTTTTTAAAACATTCGGAAAAGGAGAGCAAAAGGTCCAAACACTGGTCTAAGACCATTTTTTTCTTGCTTACTAGCAAAACTTGATTCATGTGCTTTGGGAAGGGATGGTTACATGCGTCTGTAGAACCTCTGGGACCTTGCAGTGTGCATGACCCTTGTTGTCAGGAGAGATGAACAGTGCCAGAGGAACACATGTACCCTTTGCAGCAACACTTTGAGAGTAATAGATTTTAAAAACCCTCAGTGGTCCTATTAAGACTGCACTTTAATCGAAATGGAGCCTGTTTGCAGGCACTGAAAATTAAAAAGGTTGTAGTGAAGTATTTATGCTAGGAGCTGGGTGAAAGCCAACAGGCACATAAGAGCACCTGTTTCAGACTGATGTGACCCCTGAGACGATATGGTTAATGTTCAATGTGTCTCTGAAAGGCCAGGAGGGAATAAACACTACAATCACAATAAATAGAGTAGACAAACCACACTGCTAGCCAGGCCATCTGACTGACGTGTACAATGTCAAACAGTGAAGCAAGGGCAAAATTTACAAGGGCTTCTGTGCCAGGACTGCAAGTCTAATGTAGAAGATGCTGATGGTACTGGAGATATTACCACACTCAATGCATTCTCTGTAGCAGACAGGACAGAGGGGCTAGATCACAGAATACATGTAGAAGAAGTACTAGACCAAATAAATGATGTGTTAGTAAGTGACCAGGACTGGATGGGATTTATTGGAGAGTTCTGCAGCATTATAAGAAGAAACTGGAGAGAAAACTGTGACTTCAGTTTGAAGAGCCACTGGAAAAGGCTGAAGGGGATACAGTTAACATTTGAGGCAGTGGATAAAGTGATTGCAGAGCTATTATTCATCAAATAGCTGTATCAGGGGAGATTCAGACTTGACATTAGGAAGCACTTCTTTACTGAGAGGTTAGCCAAACACTGGAAGAGACTTCCTAGAGAGGTGGTCAGTGCCCCAACCCTGTCAGTTTTTAAGAGGCATTTGGACAATGCCCTTAATAAAATGCTTTAACTTTTGGTCAGACCTGAAGTGATCAGTCTAGATGATCATTGTAGGTCCCTTCCAACTGAAATAGTCTATTCTCTTGATTCTAAATCCCACAATATCAGAACTAGGGGCACTTGGTGAAATTATTTGAAGATCAGTTTAAAACAAGATGAAACGAAGCTCTTTAAGCAGGAGGTGATGAACATTTGGAACTTGCTGCCACAAAAAACAGCTGTGCCAGAAGCTTTGAAAAAGGATTACAGAAACTCATGGACAACAGATACATAAACCTGTACCAAAAGTACAATGTTGCGAATACAACTGTGGATACTAGGGGAATCTGGGGGGAAGAGGCTGTATAAATTGACCAGAGTCCCATGCCGTCCCTAAACACCATCCCTTTCTGCCACTGCCAGAGATTGTTTTGACCTAGGCTTGGGCATTGGCTGGCCTAAGTGCATTGAGTGTTTTCTCCAGAGTCCATGGAAGACCAATGGCAATGCTAACAGGAAAACTAAGTGGTGATATCTAAGGTGTTTTATCTGTGGGTGACTAGGATAATTTGATTTGGAAATATGACAAGATTTTTAAACTTGGCTTATAAAATGAAGCATTACTTCCATGTGTTATTTCATTAAACTTGAGAAAGAAAGGCCATTAACCTGGAGAACTTTCACAATATTAATATTTACTACAGACTCTGACGGAAAAAGGCCTAAGGAGTTATATGACTAATGGTCGGAAAAAGAGAAGGCATGAGCAATCACCATGATTGAAAACACACAACTAAAATTTTTTCAGAAAATTATTCTCCCCAGAGTACAGCTGACAGAATAGTCAATTCTCATACAGCTGATAGCCAGATCTTCCCATACAAAATCTTACATTACAGAGCTGACATTTTCATGAGGGCAAGACTATGAAACCTGTTATTTACTTTCTTCTCCCTTCCACCATACTGTGATTACTGATTATTTCAGGTGTGAGGAAAACTCCATTCTCCATTTGTCTGAGCTCTTCTTTGTCCCATGATAATAAATAGGGCAGTCATGCAGTTCAGTAGCTTGTTACAATTTACAAACCAATTTCTTGTTTGTATTTTAAATCCCTCTCCAAGACTCCAGTGTTGTGGAGCAGCTGGCAATATACAGTGACCATCTGCACTACCTTCATCTTTTGAGAATTCAAATTGATTTTCTTCAGCCTAGCATGCGGAGTTAAGGGGTGCTCATTGCCTGATGATGTGCATTCATACCATCCAATGTATCTGGGAAGACTATTTTAGTAAGAGACAATCAGGATGAACAAACTGCACTGTGGCAGATGAACTCTGGAATCAAGCTGCTTTTGCCCCTTATGTGCAGGGTAAAAGTTTTATCTGTGTTTCAAGGCTTCGAATATCGAACATTTCTAGAGCTGTATATGTGAAACATAGCCCAGTGCCACTGATCCACTTTGCTGATTGATGGCAGTTATTCTCAGAGACACAATAGAGTATGTTTATATAGTCAGCAAGGCGTTTTAGGACTTGCACAAAACACTTTCAATATAATAGGTGCTGGTATAATTCAAATGAGAAGTAAAAATTGGTATAATGCAGACAGAAAGTGGGGCATAGAAGCCACACGCAGATCTGAAAAGGCAAATATTGATTAATGTATCTTCTCAAGAGCTTCTTAACTAAACTGAGCAAAGCTGTGGAATATTTAGAATAGTCTTTCACCTTCATTATTTTATAGTAGGTAATTTTTAGATCTACGGGATATTGCTTTACTCTGCTTGATTTATGAAGACTCAACCAGCAAAATAGTTTACAATGTTCCTAGCTTCAAAACAGGAGCTCTATTAAGTTTATTGGAATGACTCACATACTTACAGTTAAACACATACTCAGAGATTTGAAGGAGCTTAACGTAAATGTTAAGTGTAGTGGCAAAACTGCTCAGGATAACTAAATCCAAAAGATAAGTGGATATGCATTAAATAATAGAGCAAAAATATGTGAACTCTGCACCAAAAAATATTTCAAACATCAAAAAGTATATCCCACTCATACAAAGGATATGTGAGACAATGGAAAACAACAGAAAATATGAAAAGGATTAGCACGTACTTTAACTTATTTTCCAGATTAATTATGTTAATAGAAAAGTTCAATAAAGTGAAGGTGCACATTTCACAGAAGTTTATATTAAAGAATTTTATTTACATTTATTTAAAAATTGATATAACTTAACTTGTCATACTTCACAATGTGATAATACATTATTTACTTCTAAAAGGGAATAATACACCATTTAGAAATTTTTCTTTGGAATGTAAATACTCTGTCATTGCAATAGTCTAACTGAAGTGATATTTGTTACGCAAACTGTACAGTGTCAAATTTAATTAAATGTTTGCCTGCTAGATTTCCTAAAAATAGATAAGAAAATTGCCTAAATCAACTGAAATTATAGTGTTCTGTAAAATGTGAGACAATGTGATTTAAATGTATTTTTCCCTTTCAGTTCTCAGAGACATGGCCATTAATAAAGTTTTGTGTTTAGATATATAATTTAAATCTCTTAAAAAGTACATAGTGTACTATAGTTAAACAAAAAGATCAACCCCACATTATGTTAAAGCCATGCAAGATTTTGGAAACTGGAGGTAAATAAAAAAATCATTTTAGGAAGCAGCTCCAGGAATCTGGTTAATTGTTTGTTGACTTGTTCACAAATACATGATAACATGCATGAGAAGAGACATTTATTATCACAGCACTGTATGGTGTCCTAGAATATCCAAAGGAAAATGGAAAAATCAATAGTTTAAATATTAGAATTTTAGTAGGTCTACTGTAGTCCAGAAGTTTTTGCTAAGGAACTTGAAGATGAGATGGCAATAATCATCACAGAGAACAAATACCCTTATGCAAAATTTACATGGCATATGATCTAATTCGTAAATAGAGTTATAAACTATTTCTGTACAAGGTGCTATAAGAGGAGGACTCATCTGGGCTCTAAATCTGTGAAATGTGATGTGGGGACACATAAATGTATTATGTGCTTAAAAGAACTCAACACAAACAAAAGCTTTCACCAGCCCAGTTTTTTAGCTGGTGGATCTACCTTTCATAACACAAAAAAACTACTGCTGTTTCTGAAATTCTTGTAAGTGACCCTGTCTTTTTATATATTTTTGTATATGTATCTACATTTCTTGAGTTCTGTGAAACAAATCACAGTAGAAGTTAATGCTTGCTCCCAGATGCTGTTTGGAAAAAAAAAAAAAAAAAAAAAAAAAAAAAAAAACCTTACAATCCAGACTCTTACCTCAAAAAAAAAAAAAAAAACAACCCCAAAAAACCAAACCCCAAACAAAACAAAACAACCAAAAAAAGCAAAACCCACCTCAAAAGGAGAAAATCCTACTAACCTATAGACCGATCTCCTTTTCCTAACTCTTGTCCCAGCTATTTTCTATTTACACTGCTGTAGGCTAATGTAAGCCTCAGTGACTCCCTTCTTCTTCCAGGACTGTCCTTTTATATACAAAACATTGTCTTCTGTATAGCTTCCATAGCTTATAGGATCCACAGCTGTGCCTCTCATCACAGCCAGAGTAGCAACAAAGGTTTTCTGAGATTGTCTGTACTATCTCTTTCTTATGAATAGTACATTTCTGGTCTTGGAAATTATTTCTAAATCAAAGATATCCTAAAGCTTTTCCTCTTCCTGCAATTTGGGCATGATATATTTGATAAAGCCAGAGAGGTGAAGAGAAATTTTAACAAAACTTTTGTATTTAAACTGTAAACGTCTTCTTATACATTGTCTTTTTCTCCCATGCCTTTATTTTATTGCCATGCTCTTTCTTTGTTTAATGTTTTGGTTGTATGCTTTCTCCCCCTGCATTTCGCTCCACTGTAGCAGTAACGATTATCTCGAGCAATAACCCACTCCCTGCAGAAACTAATAAGGTCAGCTTTAGTAGCTTCTCAGGTTTTTCCCTCCCTTTTACACTTAGAAATATGGATTATGGTACTGTGCAACAAAAATCAAGCCCAAACCCCAGTGGTAAGGATTCATTTCCCTAATTTAACTCTCCTGTAGAGGAAAAAAAGGGAAGCACCATGGTCTGCAGAGTCTCTTTGGAAGTGACTGGGAAGATCAGGAATATCAAATCTATTGCTTCCAGAAACAGCACAACTCTTCCACTGAGAGAAGAATACTGGGCCATAATATAAAAAAGAAGTGGCCTTTTTTTTTAGATTTTTTTGAACATCTCATAATTTTTCAATTCAGTCTTGACAAATGAATGGAGACAATAATCATTTCAAGCTCTCCTTCTGAGGGAGTTAAAGTGGAACCTGTAGTTATAAGTGGGAACAGTTTTCAGAGGGAAAATAATACTAATGTTAATGATGCATTTTAGAAAATCAATGTAAAAAGTCATGGACCACGACATATTTTTCGCACAAACTTCTAATGAACATTTAAAGCCTGATCCAAAGACATGGAATTTGTCAGCATTTCCTATTCTCTTTACCAGTGTTTGAATCCACCCTAATGTGCTGGCTCCTTCTGCCATAAACAGAGATACACATGCAAAAAGAGAGTTCATTGTCACCTTCTATTTGAGAAGCACAAAATTTAAACCTAGGTTACTGCTTTTCTCCTTTCCAATGGTTGTTTTTAAAAAGAGTCAGGAAAAGAAAGTTCCATGGATATAAAGACATAAAAATTATTCATCTACACCTGCTTTCTATACATTTCTCTGAGTTACTATTAGGCCTAGTTACTAGGCCTAGGTTTTTCACTTAAAAAAAATAAAATCCGTCTTTCATCTGTATTTCTATTGCATATTGTTGCAACATGGCTGATCTGGCTTTACTGCCTACACAGCACTGTCCTACCCACTCCTATGCAGATCAAAATAACCACTGCCTTTCTGTCGGTCTGTTCAAGGCTACTGTAACGCCATGTCTCATTCACCCAGGGAAGCACAGAGCTGAAAAGCATTCTGCCTGTTGTCTTCACAACTTCAAACTGCTGCAGGAGGCCCTCCCTCCTCACATGCATACATGTCCCCGCCTCTTGTTCAGTCCCACTGTAGCATGGGGTGTACTATCACAGCTGCTTCTTTAGATACCCTCTTTCCTCTATTATCAGGGGCTCCCAATCTCCCAAGGACCTCACAAAAAACTAGAAAGGCATGCCACTGTAAAAGAAATCAGAAACTTAATTTACCTAGGATGAATGAGAATGTCACCCGTGAGCTATAAGAACAATATTCTGTTATTATAGGGGGGGTTTAATAGCTAGATTTATACTACTTAACATTTTAATCTTTTTTTTTTTTTTCTTTCAAATTTGTACAAGTCAATAAATACATTAATAGACAGGACAAATAATGAGCTCAGTGACTACTTTTCTGTTTTTTTAAAAAAAAAAAAAGTATCAGGATAGGCTGTTTCACATATTTATTTTGTGGCACTTTAAATACATTCAATGAATGATAAAACTTATGAAAACTTAAAAATCAGTAAGAAGTTTATAGTCCAAAACCTTTCACTGTTTATTCTAGTAAGTCAGACTAAAATTTATATTTACCTCTCTGTGTTTTCCTTCTTATATAACTTCTGTTTTGACAAAGTAAACAATCTTCCTTCTTTGCAGAAGTTTCCACTTAGATACAGTTCCAGGAAGTTACACAGGAAAGAGCCTGATAAAGAGACAACTAAATCCTTTCCATTGTCTATTCTTTTGTTATTTGGGAAGCAAGGAGGAGGCTAAGGGGACAACTGAAGCTCATCTGAGGAAGTAATGGTGGGACTTAAGGAGCAGGATTTTACTTTCACTAACTGCTGTAGTGTTTGGGTTAAGAAAACTGAGTAAACATCATCTATAAAGAAAATGATGCATTTTTTTTCAGAATAGTTATGAAAAATATGCTTAGAAAACAAAATGACGTGCCTTTAGGAATGCTTCTCTAATGCTGAAGTCCTATTCTTCATTGCAGTCTAGATGATGATGGAAGCTGAACTTCTCCCTCACAGGTCTCACAAACAAGGAGGTATACATGTGATTAAAAGGCATCTTTACTTCTCAGATGAAGTCATGCATTAAATGAACTTGATTAAGCCAAAGGGTAAGTTTTTAATATAAATTATTCTCAGTGCTTAAACGTCAGAATTTGAGACACTGGAAGAGCCGGACACTCCTTAAAAAGGTCAACTGCTCTTAAAGATTTCAGTTTTCCCCAAACTGAGGGAAACTTTCTGATTTCAACTGATTTATTTTTTTCTAAGGTAAGTAGGCTAGGCTTAATTGTGGTTATTTGACTCTAATCAGACCAGACATACTATATATGCATTTACCTCGGCTTTTTTAAAACTTTCCTGGTCTTGGCATGTATAAGAAATGTACTGGTTAAAGATCAATAAATACATTCAAATTCAAACAAAATAATCTAAAAGTCAGTTAAAAGTTTCAGAGAAGACCCTGTTTTACAGAGAGCTTGTATTAAATTCTAGTCTCACTATGGACTGCGTTCAATCAACACAAAGTTTATGATTGATTTCTTTTCACTATACTTTCTATTTATCTTTTATTATCATTAGATTTTCCCACATTGGACTAATTCCAAGACTGAATAAAATGGCTAGGAGTAATTTTTCTTCCTGGTTCAGCTATCGTGTTTTAGTCACTTGAGATTTAGCAGAACCTACATTACTGGTAGTTCTATATAACTTGCTCTTGTACAGAAATTAAGATTTTTTTTTTTTTTTTAGGCATTACACAGCTAGTTACTGGCTGGTTAATGTGGATATTGCTGAAATCATAGCATGGCATCAAGGAGCTCAGTGCAAACAAACCACTCAGATACTCATCCTGCTTTTTGCCAGAGCTCTGTGCAAGGCTATGCTGTTAGCAGAACTGATGCTACCCAATTTAAAAGTACAGAGGTTTTGCTCACATTGGAGACATCACCACAAGACCTTTTACATGACTGGGTAATTGTAGGGTGGCTTGTAAACTGGTGCAGTTCAAACATAAGCATACAGTCTATGCTTATTCTGGCAAGGTACAAAGGAACTTGAGTCATATAATATGGTTTTACAGTAGATGAGATGCAGCACACTAATTTTAACTTTACTAATGTTGATGCAGAAATAAAAACCTATGCTTCTTTAAAATTGGATTTTCTTAACATAAGTAGTGCATTTATATGCAGTGCCTGTTTTTTCCAAAAACAGGACAAAAAAATGAAAACAAATTAAAGCTATTACCATATGGCGAATTTAGACATGAGTAGGGAAATTCATACTAACAAAAAAATCTATCAAATAAAAATATACAGAAACCCTAAAAATTTCTCAACATTACCCTACATCTTTCTCTAACCCTTAGAAAGTTTCCTGCTTGATTCTTCTTGAAATGAGTTCTGATATGTTTCTTATTTTGTGTATCACATTTATTTATGGTTATATGGTAATACCAGATGAAAATGCTAAGACCAAATGAAAGAAGTACAGGAGAGATTTCAAACTGACTGTGTTAATTACATGCTGTAAAAGTTCTAGCTTTGCAAGAAAAAAAAGCAATTTCCAACTTCCAAAACCTTGCTATTATTTCCATAAAAGAAAAAAAATCCAAGGAAAATAAAAAATCTTAAAGTTGCAGTGTACTGCTTTTGAATAATGTTATCTACAATTTTAAGACAGGCAGTCCATTAAATAGAAAAAAGATTTGTTTTACATAAAGCAAGGGAGTACAAAAGCACAGCTTTTGTAATTTTGGTAATATTGCAGTTTTACAAACATATTGCATAGTATGTGTAAGAAAATAGTTCCCATCTTTTTAATATATTTATATACACAAGAAAATCATTAACATGAAGGTTACAAAACAAAAATGGTTAGCAGACCTTTACTGAGTACTGATTGAAACAATATGACACTCAAACTTCAATCCAACTTACATATGCATTACAGTGAATCAGCTTATAACAATTCCATAGTTTAATATTAGACTTTAATTTTTTTTTTTTTATTTATTTAGACAATGATTTAGAATCTAAAATAACCCATTAAAAAATACATGGTGTTAGCAACTGAATATCTTAAACATCCTTCATTAAATCCTTCTAGACATTTATGGCTGTATCTTCAATCCAGACTTAATAGCCCTCTGCGTCTAAAACGGTTTAAAGTGAATTCCATTATCCAGCCAAGCCACTGTTTTGCTTGCAAAACAGTATAACTTCAGTTGAAACAAGCAATGTCTTGGCACATTTTGGAACACATACTCTTTCATTTTCTTAGGAATACCGAAAGATCTTCATACGCATGAACAGTAATGTAATTGCGCCACTGAAAAAAATTTAAATCCTGGAAAAAAGTGAACAAACTACAGCTCAAAATGCTGCACAAATCTAAACTATGTTACAATTTCATGTTGTAATTACAACTTGTCATCTCTTCATTCCAACAGAATTAGTAGAAGCAGCAGTGTCATAGTGTTAGATATAATAGAAGTGTCAGTCTTTGGTCTTGTCACTTAACCAATGAATGAACTGCAATACAAAACCATACAGCTAACAGTGCTCAGAGAGGTTGGCTGATGCTTTTATTTTTCTTTTTTTAAACAAGAAAGAGACAGTATCCTATAATATGACATATATATTTTTACAGAAGATAAATCTTTTGTATATATTAAATACATGTAGCTAATAAGATCTTTTCATACATTTCATTGTTGTCATAAGGATAGCCCTGAAGAAGTCAAATGGCTGCAATACTATCTTGGTGGTTTGTTTCCATACAAACATTCTAGTACAAAAAGAAGCTTTATTTGATACATGTATTCATATACTGTAAAAAACCTCAGAGAAATATTTTAGCCACTGTTTGGTTTTGGTTGTTTTGTTGTTGTTTTGTGTTGGGTGTTTTTTGTTTGGTTTTTTTTTGTTTGTTTGTTTGTTTGTTTTTGTATGTGTGGTTGTTGTTTGTTGTTTTTTTTTTTTAATTGCATGAGTATTAATGCTTAAAAATATCCTAAGGTCTTCAGTCTTTCCCTGTGATTGTCACAACAGTGATTTGTTAATGGGAAACTCTTGTCTCAACTAGAATAAGAAGTGACATCTCTTTTCTGAAATACACACTCAAAATATTCAGTCAGATAAGCAATCCACCTAGAGAAACATTAGCTGGGGCTTAACCATAACCTGAATATTAGATATAAATGGCTAACAAAGACTGTAATAACTGGGAAGACAGGGCCAGGAAGGTGACAAAAAGGATCTGAAAATTTCCTATGGCTTTGCACACAATGACCTCAGCATTATAAAACCAGCACTGAAATAGCACAGCCATGGCTCTATGTTTTAATATGGTATTTGTGCTGAGATCTAGTTTCCTTCCATCTGAAATGATCTTGTGGGATTATGCCATTTTTTTGATATTTTGGGGGTGTACTATAAGCAGAAGAGCTCTACTATTGATGTTTTCACTACTGCCAGTTCCATTCAAAACCACTGGGTCTGTTTCTCCTTCCACTCAGGAATGATGACACTGCTTACAGTTTATTGGTGTTTAATTTTTGACTTCTCTAAATGCATTGAAATCACTTTTCCAATACTCTCTGAAATCATGTGGTCAAGAAATAGTTTTTAAAATAAAACCTGAGATTTTCACCTTCTTACAGTTTGCAATGGGTTTAAAGTAAAACAATATTATGAAACTCACCAGAATATTAAGATATTCTGAGAATTCATTATACTATCTCGTAAGTTGCTGAAGCTCTCAAATACTCTCTACTTCAGAATGAAGGGACTCCAAGCACGAAAATCCTGACAGTGCAGAGCTATGTGGCTTTACTGGCTTGGTTTTGTTGAGTCCAATATGTCATTTGCACCTCTACCCTGAGTTTTCTTCATACGAAGTGGTGGTAAATTATTCCAGCCTTTCTGTTAAAATGAATCTAGTAACAAAAGATTATGTTTTTTTCTACCTGCCCATTCCCACTTAAGTTTGTGTAAAATTTATAAAGGTTGGGTCTTTCTATCCAGTGGGTGAAAACCTTTTTTATATGTATTACAGGCAAGCAATTGCATAAGGTAAAGAGAAAACAAATAAGAAATTCTCAGTGTAAAATTCATTACAAAGTATCTGAGCCATCCCTTGGGTTCATTTGAGGAGAAAAGAAAAGATCTTAGTCTACTTTTGTGCAATTTGTAAGAAGCCATAATTTAATTCACCAAATAGATTAGTCACTATAATCTGTTTGTTCATCTTTTAAGCAACCAGTTTATGCAGGTATGCACAGATAATGAATACATTTAGGTGTGTCCTCATACAGATCTATATACTTTTCCTCCTGAAATACTATTTATCCATGTGACTTTCACACTACCATTCTATTACTTGTGTGCATAAGAAAAAAAACATCTATTTACCTACAGTTTTAAGGGTATTGTATGACTACACTTTCTAATGTTTCATTATCACCTTCTTTTTCATTTGTATCTTTTTCTGTCTCTCTTAGGCTTCTAATAAACTTTCAATATTTTAAAATATATTTTCTTTCCAAGTGAAAGAGTAAAATTCTCAAAGAAACAAGAATCCAGCTGTTAACAGCCTTCTTTTGAAGAGATAAAATAATTTTAAATCTTCATTTAACTGGTAGAAAGAGCAAATATAGAAATCTTGCTATGGGGTGAAATTCACACCTCTGAAGAGGGCCAGTAGAAAGGCAAGCAACCAGTTAAGCCATGGACACGTTTTGTGCTGGTCTTCTGCATAGGAGTGAATTTCACCTGAAGTGAAAACAAAATAAAACTCATTAGATGCTAATGCAGTACAAAAGTAATCACAGTATTAGTTTGCTCCTTTTATTTTTTTTCCTCTAAAAAAAAAAAACCACAAAAAAACCCAACAACAACAAAAAAAAACCAACACGCATAGAAATACCCACCTTGCATTGTCTGCCCTGGCTTTAGAGTTACATTGCAAAAGCTGTCATTACATTGGTGACCTTACATTCAGAAGCCTCTAAAGTTACATGCCAGGTAATGTAATTTAAAGGATAGAATTAAAAAGCACACTTACCTCATGTAATCAAGCCATCTTCCACAATAGGAAACATTTTTATACTGTTTTACATTCCTGGGTTCTGCAAGTTTCAAGATACTCTTGTTAATCAATGTTGCGATAAAGTTACTAGCAGCATACCAAAGCATTTTTTTATAAGATTTCAATTACCAGCCAAGCCAAACAAGTAGGGACATTGATACAAGAAAGAAATCCCACATCAAACTTGTCAAAAAAGGAAGCCAATAGTGAGATCTGAGTGCAAATGTGGCTGCATAATTTAAACACAAACCTGATAAAGTCAATGTAATATCAATGCACTTTTTACTATTGAATGTAATTTCATATGTGTTTTTATAGATATTACTATTTGAAAAACTTAGCAGCAGATGGTGAACAAAAGAGAGTAATAAACATGAATGTCATACCAGTTGTTAGTGCATTGCTTCTCAGCATTACACATTACATTAGTACTAATGTTTGTATTGTGTTAAAATGGTAGCAGTTGGACACAGCTAGAAAATAGACAAGATGTAACTTTGAGGATTTTATCTTGGTTTTGCATTTGCCAATTATAAATACCTTTTGAAGAGCAATACACTGATCAACAAACATATCATCATTATTTCCCTCTTTACCCTGTTCTTTTCCAGAAACTGTATGTTCTACGTAATCACATGCAGTAGCCACAAAAATACTATATAAGGCCATTCAGATCTGACAAACAATAGCAGATGTCTTTTTAACTTTGAAAGGTAATATTGCTGAGCACTTCCAAAATTTACCTAGTGTACAAAACCCTAGACTTAGTAGACAAAGAGTAACAACACACTTTTAAAGAAACCAAACTCAGGGAGGGATTCTGTCTCTCTTTGTGTTAAAAACCATTTACTGAATTTAATTGTTTAGTAAAGCAAGCATCACACAATGCTTCAAAATTTTAAAATTCAGGGATAAAAGTTTACATCCAAAAAGATGAATGGAAAATTGTGCTTTCAGACAGTAAAGTTATTTATCATACAGGGGGAACCAATTCATCTCACCATCAGATTCTGGGCAAAATTATGTACTGTATATATATATATATGCAGTTCATATCCAGGTCCTGCAAAAATCTAAAACTATGTGCTTCACTTCATGTAGCAAAGGCACCTGTGTTATTCTCCCTTTTGGACAAAAGGTGATATTATGTTCCAGGTTTCCTGATGAAGAATACATTGATTTCTGAATATCTCACTCCCATCTCTACGTTGAGTGGCAACACAAACCACGAGAGAAGGCAGCGCTGTATTCCTGCTTACACGGGAAGAAGTTGCTCTGCAGGCCGTTTGAAGCGTCGAACTTGTCACAAGGGAAACCGAGCAGAACTGTGAAGCAGAGGGATAGTAACAAAAGGCTATTCTGGTGTGAGGATACATTGGAGTCATTCTAGCTCCACAAGCAGATGTTGCTACTGGATTGACATGTGGAGCCTGCTCCTGCTGGGGACAGGTAAAGTTTACCATTGGGACAGACGCAGAGCTCATAGATAGTCTGGCGAGGAGCTGAAGAGCTGGGTGAGGAGGAGGAAGAAAAGGAACCCACTGGTAGATTTCCCAGGCGGATTGTATCTGCATTTAAAAATATCTACAAGGGAAAAAAAAAAAAAAAGCAGTAAATTTCTTTCAGCATTGTGGCATATTTTAATGAAGTGCTTTGAGGCGGTCACGAGTTTTTTAGAAACATATTGAAAATTTAGAATTATTTTATTAGAATTATTAGAAAGAGTATTAGAAATATTATAAATCTATATTAGAAAGAACTATTTTTAGAAATAAAATAACTGTCAACATTTCTTGTTTTTCACCTCTGTGTAGCTTTATACCCATTAATACTCGTTACTACAGTATATGCAAATACTTTACCCAACATGTTTATCAGATTCAAACAGTGTCATACAAAACCTTTTTGACAATATTCTTGAATAGGTTGAATTTTCACTTGTACACTTTATTCATTCATGACAGTAGCATATCCTTTCTCTGGAATAATTCATATTTTAATAAGTGTGAAATGATATTAAAGCAGATTCCCCAGTGTGTTCCTGTAAGCAGCTGGAAATATGTACTGAACTGTGCTAAACTGTAGGGGCTTAACAATAGCTACATCCAGAGAATAATTAAATAAGGGTACAGAGTCATACGCACAAAATAAAGAGCTTATATTAACTAAATTAAGAGGAGAAAAGATTTCAGGTTAAAGTCTTATTATGAAGGTCATCAAACTATTCCCATTTCTTTCTGAACATTGAATGTGATTAAAAAATATGGTGGGTTTGGTTTGTTTTTTTTTTTAATCTCCTTACATTGGAAATAGCATGAGTCAGTATGAAACTGTAGATACTGGTAGTGTTCATGAACCTGTATTGAATTCTGCAATATATACACTTATGTTACATTTTCAGGGTGTTGAATAAACAGTGTAATGAAAATAGGTAACTAAAGCAGGAAATATCCATGTCTTCCACTGGCACAAACAAACAAGTCCCCAGCTGCTTAGAATTTATTTTTAATTTATGGAAGGAGTAAATGAAAGCCAAAGTAAGATCATTCATTACTGCAGATGCAGACTAGGAACTTCTAGAAGACTGGTAACAAATCAAAATGGCTTTAAGCCCTGCAGATAGCAGTCCAAAGCTTAGGAAAAGGTGAGTTCTTAAATACTTGGTAGTGGTTTTTTTATAAGGTATTGAAAATCAGCAAAGCTAACTTGACACCATTACATAACAATGTTGGCAGTTCTCTGTAAAGAACCTGGGGAGATATGGCAGGTATTGCTTTTTTCTACAGAGACTAGTATTATTTTAAAATAAAATCAGCGGTATATGGCAGAAAAGCAGCACAGAAGCACTACTAAGCCTCTGCTGGAGACAAGTGGTGGAGAACAGGCTCAGAAAAAATTAAGACGACTTGATAAAATCCCATACTGCTGCACAGTCACGTTACCATTCACAGCAGAAGTATTGTAAATGACTGGGATCATCGAAGGAAATACAGGCTGAAAACCCCAAATAATATAACCACCCATCACTGTGAGTTCTCCAGCTCCCAGAGGAAGATACTGTCATCGGTGGGAACTTACACTAAAAGGGACAGAAAGGGAGAATCTCAGAGGCACAGGTAACAACTCCATGGCACAATGCCTGTTTTAATTCACATCCTGACTGATAGAGGAACTAAAATGCAGCAAATTATTACCTTTGTTCTGGAAATTATATGACAAAGGAATGACGTATTTACAGACACGTACATACATTGCTGCTTTAAAAGTCCAGTATCATAGACCTGAAATAATTAGGAGTCAAAATCCCCACAGAAATAATTTAGATGGAACAAATGTGGATGGTGTTAGGAACAATTTAATAATGTGCTGCTAGAATTACAACTGAAAAAAAAAAAAAAGATTACACATTTGAAAACATTCCAGCTAGGAGTAACTATAGCAAGAATAGTAATAAAACAAAATAATGGGGGGGGAAAAAAAGAATTTGATAGCAAATAGAAGCTAGGAAATGGTAAAATGTAGGAAGGAAACAAAGGACATAATCCTCAGTCAGTGGAGTGAGGACTAATAAAAAGTACTCTTTCACTTCTCCTATTAAGAATAAAAGAAATGTTAACAAGTCCACTATTAATGTAGCACTGGTGGAGTTATCAATAGTACTGCAAAAAAATCCAGTAGCATTCAACAGTGTAAGCTCTATGTAACTCTAAGTCTAACTTTTATACTAAATAGTGCTCAGCACAGTTCTGTACTTGGAGAAAGATCAAGTATTGATACCAGAACATGACTGTGATAAAATCTTTTCAATTTCAACAGTCGCTCAACAGGATATTAAACATGAGCCAATAATGTCTTATAATCAGCAGCTCTTGATAACTGTTAATGAATAGATCTCAAAAAAACCAACCTGAGTAACCTTTGGGACTTGTAATACTGATATACTTAGTAAACACTGATATACATAGTAAACCCTGATATACTTGGAATACCAAAGATAAGAAAAATATATTTCTATTTTTTACAGAAGCAGGAGATATTAGACTATTATATATGTGATAATAAAAGACACTTCAGTGTAGAAGACATATACATAAGAAAATCCATCAGCAGTGCAAGATTAGCTATTTCTACTTTTGACAGAGTGTGTGACTGGCCATTTTAACAGTTTAACTGCAGTAGTGATGGGGAAGGATCATGAGAAATCTGGAAATCAAAATTAAACGGTTTCTAAAAGACATGTCTTGATTCAAACAAGAATTAACTCAGAAAAAATCAGTAGCCCTATGTGTCAGAGATCAGGCTAGATTAAAATCTCTTGAACTTTAATATCTTTTTTTCTAGGAGCTCAATATTTTTATGTGTTTGTTTACATCAGGACAGATATGTTTCTGCAACTCCTCATTGCAGATGTTCTCTAGTGTACTGCTCTAAGACCAGTAGACCTCAGTCCAGTGTGCATTAAAATACAATGTAATTTTGCTCATTAAATTAAATGATCTTTCAAAGCATATCTGTACCTGCTTTTCCATTGGTGCTTACAAATTTCACACTGTGATGTAGATCAATACAGGTTTTTCTGGTGTCATAATCCTAAACAGTACCTATGAGGTCCTGTTCCAGCACGCATCCCAGAACATCTGGTGAGCAATATAAATACCAGTGTATGGTGTCTGAGAAAAACTGAAGTGGCTTCTTGTGAGGATGTATCTGCTGTGGTGAGTCTAACAAGTTCTGTGCCTTTGCAGAAAATTGGGAAGGCTGTACAATTTAAACAGACACCTGTAGCTAATCCCTGGGGAAGCCTGAGATGAAGAGGATTAATAAGGATGGCTTAAAGCTAGCATTAAAATGTACTGTGTACCTATGCTGTCAAGGTTATAAATAAAAGACTAAATTCACAGATACAACATTGCTATTAGTTAAGCAGGGGTCCGAATATATCATTGTAGTAGCCCAGTACATAAGGAATTTCTGAGGAACATATTCCATGTTTGAAGATATACCGTCTCCCCACTATCATCTACTAATAACTGAAATTCATGCTGAAAAGTCCCCTAATATCAGTAAAACTTAAACTACTTACCATTTTATGCCTGATGTTATGAGGTGTTTAAAGAGAAAGAAAGCAGTCGCAATACAATAAACTAAACAGTACTATGTTCCCAGGGAACACTGTTGCTAGATGACAGAGTTAATGGAAGTGCCTGTGTACATGTTTTTTCTCTACTCTTTTGTGTTGTGCAAGGTGTGAGATAAGCCATTTAATACTTCATACACATCAAGGCCATGCAAGCCAGTCATGCTCTTTCTGAGAGTCTCACATCTCAGCAGATAAATAGGCAAGGATAAAAACAAAACTTTCATCCATTCTTGAAACATTGTAGGAGACTGACTGGGAGATTACAAAATGGAAAAGGCACCAGCTACTCAGAAAAATGCTATTTCACAGAGAACAGAGCACTGAGCAGCATCATTCCCTCTAAATACTTAAGGTTTAGAAATCCTAGATGATTGCTTTGTCTTGTGCATCTTAGTGATGAGAAAAATATATTAGCCCTATAATATTTAAAAGTAGACCTGATTTCTGACTAATTAAAGTAGCCAATGGAATCAGCATGTAGGGCATGTGATAGGAATGGAAAAAATGTACTCATTTTACACACATTTTTTACTAATGGAGATGCACAAGTCATCTGCTCATCAGACTGTGTTGTTAATCTGAACAGTGAGAGGGAAAGGGAGAAAATATAGATTATCTGTACCAAAGAACTGAATTGAAGAAGAGAACTTTCAATGGGCAAGATACAGGCATGAGATAAAAATCAAATATTCCTACAAGCCATTTCATACAGAGATATGAACCTGCCATGTATAAAAGTTCTCCACTGCGTCCTTGACTAAGTCTTCTCAAGAGAGGACATCATAGGCTAAATTGATAAAGCCAAATTAAAGAGTTAGGATTTATAAACATTGAATAATTTTCTCTATTCATGCACGTCTGATTAGGCAGGTAATTCTACAGAGCTGCAAAGGAACATTTCAGGGTTAATGTAGATCAGAAATGGCAGAAAACTGAAGGAAGTGTAGAAGAATAGAAGGAAAAACAAAGTGTGGTGTTCATCAACCAGTATGAGGAGATAGTGTAATGACATCTCACTAAACAAACCTTTTGGATTCCCTTAGGCTCTTCAGAATCAATCTGAATTATAATAATACAAGATTTTGTCTAGTCTTTTTGCTCTTCTGCATATGCTATCATAAGCATACATACAAAGAAGATTATATAGATTGCGTAACTAGACTCAGTATATAATTTTCATATGCTGGTATGTTTTAACATTCAAGGTGAAGTTGAATTATAGGACATATTGCAGGACTTTAGTTCATGTGGGCCATTTGTTCTAACAGTTATCTGTGCTTTTGACTTTTATTTTAAAAACATTCCCCTAAACTCGCTTTCATTAAATCTTAAAAGCAGTTCTGAGAAAAATAAAAAAAAAAATCATAATGGAAAATTAAAATCTTAAATTGATAGCATATATATCGTAAAATCAAAACATATGCTGGCACAATGTCTAGAACAATGTCATAATGATTAATAGTATTGAGGAATAGTAAAACAGTGAAATGCATGTGATGAGTAGGATGAAACTGAGTATACTAAATATTCAGAGAAGACCAAAAGATCTAATACAGCTTGTGTATTGAAAATGTATTCTCTACAGGAGTAGGATCAACTGACCACAAGACAAATAAGACCTTTAGGTCATAGCGTGGTCTGCTGTAGTGAATGTTCTTTTTCTAAAGAGTATACCTGATATACCTGGACAGAGCCACCCTGGCAAGTTTCTTCTCTTGTTAACTTTGCTCCTATGCCCACCTCCATGTTTTGCCTGGAACTACTGACAACAGAAAGTGATTTGAAAAAAAAAAAAAAAAAAGTTAAATAGAACATTGTACATTAGTGTACAGTTCCTGCCTGAATGGGAAAATTTATGTTTTGATTCTTCAGTATTGAAGTGGTGTTTATGAGAGGCATGTTTCAGTGTAAGTACACATTTTTGTAAATTCATGTTAAATAAACACAAGCATGTATTGTAACTTCTTAGTTATAACTCCAGTGAAATTTTAATGGGTGGCTACTGAAGAAAAAATTTTCTGGTATATATATTTTTTCTATTAAGGAAATAATTTTCAGGGATGATCAAATGGAGTTGCTGTGAACATTTACCATCAGAGGTTTACAATCTCCAGTGTTTATGAGATGACAATGGCAGTCTCATAATTCTGTTGGATTCCACCCAAAGCCTGGCCAGGACTCAGTGGGGAGAACCAAGGGAGTTTCTAACAGGCCAAACACTTGGGTTCTCACCCTTGAACAAGGCTGAGCCAGGAAAGTTGGATACATTCTCATGACATTTCATCCTCACTGCTGATTATATTTTCTCTAAGCTACATCTTTCACTAGTGAGCATACATATTTCATTAATTGTAAGATACTAATAAATAATGGTAATACAGATTTTACTAATTAACAGATACTAATAATGTTTGGTTGTGAGGTTCATCTAAAGGTCAACTTTGTTTCAGGGCCTATTATTCAGGCCCTAGCACTACAACTGGTTAATGTAATGAAAAATGTCTGTGAAAAAAAAATGCAGCACACATTTCTTAGACAATTTTTGGTGAATAAACAGTGAATCTTTGAGGTCTAGAGCTCATTTTTTATTGAACTCACTTCACCCATATCAAACATTTCAATTTTTTCTTGAAAATGTTTAATCTCAGACAAACATAACTCATCTGAATTGAACTAATGTAGGAAATGTTGTTGCCTTTGATCAGCCATTCCTCTGTAGTTACGGCAAGCAGCTTGCAGGACAAGGTAATTCAATTTCAGTGTATTTAGATTTTTATTTTTTTTTTTCCTGTTTCAGAAGAAAAAAACATCCAAAAACCCCCACCAAACCCAAAGCTTTAAGATGATACTGTAGGTTGGGTTTACAATTGAAGATTACTCCAGTTTTATTAAGTATTAATCTCTGTGTTAAATGCATCTCCTGGATTTAGAGAGGGAACCAGATAGGATTATACATCAAATGTTAGTACTACATGCATTTGTTAGTCTCCACAAAACAATATTGGGTTTCTGCTTCATGAACTGTGTTGTGCTAAAATGATAAATATAAACTTGGTCTCTTGCCTGCTACACTGATTTTGAGTAAATATTGTCTGATAAAGAGTATTGTTCATTTTTAATGTGACAGTTCTAAGTGTCACCAAGGGATCAGCCTCATTATGCCAGCAAAAACCAAATATAGTCCACAAATGATTCTATGAAGGAGTGTAATTTGTACAAGGGCATAAAGAAGTAAATAGGAAAAAGGTCAGAGAGTGATTAATAGAAGTTTGTGAAAATGAGAAGCTTCTGTGCATCTTTCTCCTTTAAAGTCCAAAGACCTTACTTGGTCTTTGATAGTCAATGGGATGCAATGAAAGTGCAGAGTCTAGTTTAGATAGAAGCTGCTTGCAAAAGTACACAGCAGCTGCACAAGACTTGGGAGCTGAGGCTAGTTAGCAGCCTTCTCCTTCAAAGGGTGATGTATTGCCAAAACCATTAAAATTAGTTGTTAGATCAATGAGTGGACAACATCAGATAATCCTTTAAGCTTGTTATTATGATATGATAATGTGTTTCAGGTTCAATTCTAACATATTTTTATGCCTAGCAAAATCTAGTATCTATAGAATTCAAAATTGATCTGTACTTTTGCATTGTGTTTATATATGAAAGAAGCAGTAGTCAACTAGCATTTCCGCTGAATTTCAAGACCAGAAATGTTCTCTTTCTTCTTAGACGAACCAATAGATTCAGCTAGAGCCTAGAGCTTCACATTTCATTTTCCTTGTAAATGATTGTTGCTTTAAACCATTTGTTATGGTTTATTTATAGAATAATACATAGTTCACAATTAAATGCCAAGCTATAATTGAATCAAAGGATTCTGCTGATGCCTCCACTCACAAGGGTACAGCTCAAGAGCTTTATAAAGGGCAGCAGAATCCGAGTCTAATTTACAGCCCCCAGTATTCAGTCTGGGATCATGCATTATAATGCTTAATAGGGCTAAAAGGATTCTTATAATACTGCAGTAAATAAAAAGAAAATGTATCAAACAGCAGAATTCAGAATGCTTGCAGAGGTTTTCAGTTTATGATACAGAGATTATACTGCATCAGAAATAGGGTTGGAATAAAAGTATTTTATAAATAAGTTTATGTTCCTAAAAAAATATTCTGAAGTTATTCTGAAATAAAAGGAAAATATATGTTTCATAGATTAATCCACAGTAAATTAATAATGGATATAACTGGTTCATTCCAGATGCCACATAGCTATTTTCTGGCATAACAGGGTAATAATTATGCTATAGAAGGAAAATATTAACTCACATAACTCTGATGATTTTTTGAATAAGCTTACAAACATTAAAAAGTTAGATTTAGTTAACCAGTGTGAGAATAATACAAAAATCTTGTATATTTTCTAGTATAAAAAAATGTCCTAGCACAAAATTGGTTCATAGATCCAATTCACAGACAAAATTATTTATTCATGAAAGAAACTTGACTGACAAAGCATACATTTTTAGGCTAAAATGAAGATTATTTTTTAACATTGATTGTTTTAGAATGTGTTTTCTTAAAAATGAGTAATGATAATCCCTTCACACTTTTTTCAGTACTGTCTGCTAAATTGTGATGTATCTGTTGGGCTGTAAGTAAGGACACCAATCAATATATTGTTATCTAGACATTTTATCCATGAGATGTCTACACTGGTTCCTCACACCAGGCTGTAATTAGTCCAGCAATTCCCTAATGTAGCCACGGTAACATTGCACAACTGGTGATGATGTGGAAGCTCATTGTATGCCTTCTAAAATGTTTCTGCATTTTTATCTGGCCCTCTCCAGTGTAAGATATAAAACAGAGAACTATAAAGGTATTGGTCATACCTCAAGATGAAATTTCTCTGTGGATTTGGGGTACAGTTCTTTACAGATCTTACTGGAATTGCAAGTATTCAAGAGGTAATTAGACACTTTGTTGGATGTATGTTTATTGAACAGCTCCTTGGGAAAGAGTGGGGAAAAGTTGGGAGCTTGTTTTCTGGTAACTATAAGCCTAAACTCTATGTGGGAAATCACAGATGTGTAAAGTCTAACTTAACATGTAGAAGAATATGATGATTTTTAATATGAAGGGCAACAAAGTCTACTTCACACTGGCATTTCTTTTTTCTACAAAGCATTTTATACTGAATTAAATCCCAGTTTTGAATAATACATAATACAGCCATGATAACTTTTCTGGGGTTCCCATTCTCAAAATCCAGCTGAGGTCATAGGACATTATTTCCAAAACTACTTTCTCAATAAGTTGTAGTAAATACTTTGAGAAAAATTAGAAGTCATGTAATAAATTAATAGTATTGATATAGACAAAAATGCTTGATGAATCCACAGATTAAATATTTGTAAAAAGCACCACAGAGATATACAATACTAAACGAAGGCATTATAGATTGCTTAAGGGATCATGGGGGATTGAGGTAAGCTAATAGTCTCTTTGTTGTTTGTTTTGTTGGTTGGTTTTTTGGGGTTTTTTGTTTGGTTTGTTTTTATTTTTAATTTTCATTTGAGTATTACTTTTTCCATCTGTCAATATCATGAAGGGAAAGAAAAAAGAAATACATTTTATATGAAAAAATTATGTTAATAAATGGAGGAAACATACTAGATTGGGCCAGGTAGGGATTTATGGAAAGGAAGCAGGAAAGGTTACAGGAATCTATGGCCCCTGTAGTAAAAATGCCCACAGAAAGAACAAGGGTGAGGGATGATGATATTTACTATTAAAGAGAATTAGATTGTCCTTCATGCTATCTCAGCAACTTTAGGAAACAGTAACAAAGACTTCATATTTAGTGAGGTGGTAAGTAAAGAGAGACAGTGGGAAGAGCTGGCTTTTGGAGAAACTCAGAAATAAGATGGGGCATGTGGTATATAAATATTTGAGGCTCTGAATTACAAAAATATTGTGCTTTAATTATGTAGGTCAGATACTTGCTTCAGTAGAAAAATGTTATTAAAGTAGGCCTTTGATGCAGTATATCGGCCAAAAATGTTCCTGTCTGCTTTGTAATACAAAGAGTGTGCATTGCAGGGGATTATCTGTCACAGATGTGAATGCTGGTTTTGTTTGTTGTCCGTTTATTTGGCTAGTTTTTAAAGTATCAAGAAAGATTTGGTAGAAAATACACAATGCATAAAGAGCTGCATTCCAAATTAAATATTTACATTAAACAAATGGTTTTCAAAAAATGCTGTAACCTGGCAAGTCCCACTGAGAGCAATTTGAAAATATATCTGTTTCTCCAAAGTGCCTAATAGAAATCTGAGCCCTTGCACAAGTTTTTTTAATGTTCTATAATTTTAAGGATTGAAGATGAAAGGACTCTCATACCAGTAATCTTTCATGCATTTCTGCAATACATGGATTGCCTACCAAACCAGTGACCCAATTTAAAATCGTTTTCATGAGTTTGCACAGGTATACACATGAAGAATCTATACTAAAATCTTTTAATGTCAAGCTGATCACTGAAACAAGACACTGATAAAACTGTACAGCGAACATACCATTGAAGTACTGTGTCACTCTTACAGAGATAATAACTGTTCAGGGGAAATAAACCACATGTAGAGCAAATTTGTTAAACCTCTTCATCATGGTTTAATGAAGTATGAATCCAAATTAATCCAAATTTCTCTTAGTTTTCAGATTAATCCAAAGTAAACCAAAGTAATTTTTTACTACTATCACTTAGCTGTCTGTCCCACAGATGTACTGAAGGACTGGGTAGCATTTCCCTTGACTCTTAGGTTAAAAATAATTTAACTTTTCAGTGTGAATGAAACTTAATGATTCAAATATCTGCAAAAAGCAAACAACTATTAATAACTGAGCAAGCTAAACCAAAATTACTTTAAAGGCAGATGCAAAACACTTCTTGTGATGCTTACCTTGCTGCTGAATAAAATATCCCCATATTTTTTGCGTTACGCTGGGAAGAGCTGTAGAACATTTCTCTATCAACTGAACTTACCTCCCCTTCTGTGGACTGTAAGTGCAGTTCTTTCCTACAGGTAGCCTTTAAGTCTCCTGCAGCTGCATTGACTTGCACTCCCCTGGGTGCTTCCATCACCAAAGATCTAGTAGGAGATTCAAGTCTGAAAGACAAAAGCAATCACTAAGAAAAAATTCACTGAAACAAACCACCAAAACCCACCTTCCTCAAAACTGCATGTAGGTATACATGTATTTTGAAAGATAAAGAAGTAAAAATTAGTTATACTTGTGCTTCTCTAGCTACTCTATGGCCTGGAAAAGAAAAAAAAAAAAATTATGTGTTTAAGTCTATTCTCATTTAAGACAGCATTTAAGCCTATACTGATATAAGCTTGTCTGCTTAGTGATGCTTTCTGGCATTAGTACCTAATTTACCTGATTGTACTAATACCGAAATATAGGTACTTAAGAATCCACATATCTCCGTTGAGTGCCTCTGTAATGACAGGTTAATAACTAAAGCCTGTTTAGTGACCTATGAGAAATATTCAACTAATTTAAAAGAGAACAAAATGCTTAAAAAGTTTTAAATAATGATGTAAAACTAATTAGAATGACTTTGCCTTCACAGTCTTATCCATATTTTGTGTAGGTATAACAGCATTATGTATGAAGAGAGGAAAAGAAAATCTATCTCTGTTATTGTGGGGGTTTTGCATGCTTTTTCTGTTCTGCAAAATACTCATTATAATCTTTAACCCTGTTATAACAGGGTTAAGACATGTACCATTGTGTCTTAGTATCTTTCCTCAAAGCAACTATTGTTCTTCTACTGTCAGTTCTTCTCTTTCTCTTTATCCTATACTCAAGATCCTCCATCAACCTTAATGCAGAACTATGATACTTTCTCAGCTATGTTATCTCATAGTATTTTATAGGTTCCTCTTGAAAGAAAAGTACTAATGCAATGATTTTGTAGAAGTCATGCTCACACACTGAATAGGAAAGATGATCAAATGAAAACTGTATTGAACTAAGAAAAAAAAAAATGGATTCTGGTTATGTTCAGCTGTAGACTTATTGCATAGCCTCATTAGGAGGGAGACAAATCTTTTAATCTACTTGTATTCCAATAATATAATGACAGAACACAGTTCCTCTACCTGAACAAAGATTTTTTGTAAAATGAAATATATTAATGATAGAAATGTCTAGAATGAGTAGCTTGAAGAAAACATTTTATATCCCTCTTCAACAAATTGTATTTTGAGTGTTAGGTCACATCCATCCAAAAATATAATGAGGTACTAGATGTATAAAGGAAAGAATAGTCTGACAAAGAATTTGCTACAAAAAAGCCAAATGAAAGATCTGTCAAGAAATGGAACAAGAGAATTCCAGTGTATTTCAACGATTGAATTTTTAAGTGTACAGAATAGTGATGGATTATCACTTTGAAACCAAAATGCCACATTTGCATGCAAAGTCACTGAGATGGTGTCTAAGAAATATTTGTTTATAACATGTCACTAACAGTCAATAGGGAAAGGGGAAAAAATAATAAAAAAAAGGAAAACAATTATTTGGCAACACAAACTTTAAAAAGCAGGTGTCCAGATAGAGGATAACACTTTTTATATAAGTAGTTACCTATATAAAAAAAGCATTCATGTGTTACATACAGATAGCAGTAGAAAAATCTGTTAGTGCTAAGCCATTTTCTTTCCTTTTTTTGACACTTTGTAGGGAGCAGTTAATAGAAGGTTCTGCAGTTTTTTTTGTACCAGGGAAAAATCTAAATATCATGAATTATTTAATCATATACATCAGTGTTTTTCAGGTGGTGGTTTGCAACCTTCCAATGGCTATAACAGCAGAAAAAAAGCTTCCTAGAAACCATATAAAGTTTATAAAATTAGATTTTCTGAAGTATTCTGTGGCCTCAATTAGGTTTTACCTTGAATTGAAAAGGAAACTGAGCTGCATAAATGTTCGGTGATTGGATACTTCCATTTCATATTTTTCAGCAGCATATTTTTGCAAGTTATAACCTACTTTCTGGGAATATTAACATTTCTCAGTGGTTTCAGCTGCCATTTCATAATCATGAAGACAAAAGTGCCCTTAACTACATTTATTGCTTCAAATTGATGGAATTAACAAAGTCAGAATTACTTCTCGTTTCATAACACCAAAACCACACTCAGACCTGACTGAAATTTGCAGGTGGACAGTAAAAATCTTAGGAATATCTTTCAAGAAACTATGATTTTGTTTAAAGAGTAATTTCTGTCTCTTATACACA
>NW_020799098.1:30638466-30684355 GCF_003259725.1 Athene cunicularia
CTTTAATGATTTCTAGATGTCTAGAATGAAGACATTTGGGTAACTAATCTCTGAATTTGAGAAGAAGTTGTTAATATCAGCCTTCTAGACCATGGGGAAGAAATTTCTTTTTCAGACAACAGATCTTTTTAGTAGTTTCCTGAAATCAAATAAGGTGATAGAAATGTCAATGAAATGTAGATGACCAGCAGAGTAATTTTTAAAATATCACCCATCTATTAGTAAAATTGAATGCCTGAATCTGTTTCACAGTTACTAATTTACTTCTCTTATTATTATTCCCTGGATGATCTACATCTGAAAGATGATTTAGCTACGCAATCTGCAGCATGTTACTGGAAATGCAAAAGTCTATATACATATAGAGATTATCTTCTCAATGCTCTGAGATAAATTAAGTTTGATATGCAGCTGCTTTATAATATTTCTTCATCATATTTCTGAAAGCTTTAATCTCTACTATAAACCTATTGTAATACTCCACATAGTAATCTTCATCCCTCCAAGGAAAAGTGCATTATTACAATAGCATATTAAGATTTTGCTTTCCTTTCAGATTTACTGATAGCCTGTCACAGTGGCATTTACATCTACAGGTGAATTCTATTCATATAATTTAATTTTTCTTCCCCAAACAACAAACAGCTATGATGCAGAAGATAACTACTGCTATTATTAGACAGAAAATATAATACTGTAGGAAAGACAAAGATGCTTCTAAAAAGAGGTTTTTAAATAATATAATCTGTCAGTTCACTATACGTGATGCAGACAGATGATCTATCCAGAGAAGGGCTTTTTTATTTTCAATTAGCAATGGTTAATTTGTGAAAAAATATAAATTTCAGAGGATCAAAGCTATATGAATTTGAGTTGAATTCATTAAAGAATTATTGATAATAAAAAGAAACTTCAAATATCTTGAATATGTTCCTTTGAAGATATTAAAATATTTCTCATCAGAAATGCAGAAACATTTATTTTTCATTTCATATTTTCTGTTTACAAGTTGACCTAGATTATATTAGAGACAAATAATTTTAAAAATTAACCAAAAGGTTTTATTTTGAGTTTTAAGAAATATTTTAGATTTTTCTCTTGCATATCCCTCATACTCACATGGGATACAATTTATCTGTGTTAATTTTGCTCTGTTGGCTAGCAGAAGGTATTTCTTAAAATAGAAGATTCCCCTGCGCAGATGTGAATAATTTATTTGCTTCGCGTCTATTTAAGCACTGGATCCAACCCATGCTACTTAGTAAAACCACTGATATGAACCTCTACAAAGGTGGAATTTATATTCAAAGCAGGGGATTAAAAAATATGTGGTTGACTAGAGATCGCACTCAGGTACTCATTTCCCCATTACTGGCATCTCTATACTTGGGAGTCAAGAAATACTTCAATACTTCGAAGTACTTAACTTTATATATGAGGGTCTTGTCAGCAAACGTTGTGGCTTTTTTCATTTAGCATAGGAATCCTGTGATTAAAAAAAGAGTTTTGCAAATATAAACCCAATGATAAACCTACACACTGACTTGGTAACATTTTTGCATCTTTCTATAGATTAAAATAATTGTGACATCGATCCTGTTGTCTGTAGGTAAAGAGGCGTGGCAGACTGGTGCTGTAGAAAGCAAATGGATGCACCAAGCATCTCTCTATCCTTCTTTCTCTTTCTTCCTTGTAAACTAGCACTCTCAACTCCAAAACCCCATAGAACACAGGACCTTCCTCTTCCACAAGTGAAATAATTTTGTCCCAAATTAGAATTAAGTATTTCTTTAAAAAACAAATTTTGAAAATGTTTTCCAGAAACCTCAAACAATTTAAAAGATATATTCTTTCCATTTATATTATTATGAAAAGAACAGCTGGCTTCCCCTTTCAACGTTCAAGGAAACTGTTTTCAAGAATCCTCCAGTTACACCAAGAGTTGTTAAAGGAGTCCACTAAACACTGATGGTTCTAGATAAAATTGGGGTTTCCATTCTATCTATTTCCTGGAAGTCAGGCTGAAAACTCAGGTAGTATCCATAAAGAATAATCAGGGTCTTCTATGATCATGGTGACAAAACCCCTTTTTTAAAGATACTGTATCTATTCAGACAGAGGATTCTTTATTAATGCATTTAATATCACATTGAGAATGAAAATAAAATTACAATTCACTACTTTCAATCTCATTACTTATACTATTTACAAGATTATACATGCACTTTTTGACATTTATGTAAAAGTGACCAAAAATATATTTTGACATATTTACATGTGTATCTCTGCACTTGTGCACCTCTAAGATGCATATGAATCACTGACAGAATAGTTATTTTTTCTGAAGCTTGTTGTATTCTTATATGTTTAACCAAATATTTATATTTTCAGGATTAAATAATTTTTTTAACTGAAATGCAAGAGTAAATGTGCAGGCCTCATGAATGCATAATGTTGTTCACTGATGATCAGCTATCCTTTATCAAAATTCTCATATATTCATGGGAAGCGCTCTGATTTATAGGGGAACAAACTTTAAGGGCACAATTTGGCTCTCTGTGACTTCACAATGAGAGTCCTAAGTAAGAGAAAGTTGAATAAATGTTTTATGGAATAGGTAATGGACTAAACCAGTAAATATTAACAGGATTTTTTTTTTTCCCAATATCCAATTTTGTCACTCATGGACAATAAATTTAAATAAAGTGGAAACTTTGTTGACTTAAATCAGAACAGTAGAATGGCAGTCAGTATATTATTTCTTGTTATGCCCATGCTCTGCATGTCACTGACTTCAGCATGTGTCAGCACACCCTTATAACTCCTGAAATTCCCATTAACTCAGAAACCACCTCACGGAGCTCAAATCTGAGTTCTAATTGCCCTGTACATGCTGCTGGTTTCAGTTCAGCGGGTCTGCATTATCATAGAGACACCTGAAACAACTGAATATTTTAATGCTATTTGACACAGATGATAAATCAGTAAAGCAATTTCCCCACATAGGGAAATAAAGGATCTGTTTTGACAATATAAAAAATATTAGCTACTGATGAGGAAAAATTTTTCAGTTACGTTATTAAAGGACTAGAACAAGTGAAGAAGTATCAAGAAAAGGTGAGGAGTGCTGGAGAGAGCAAATGCTTAAACCAAGAGCTTTACAAAATAAGTGATGTGAGGAAGATTAAAGAGAACTTAATGCATGGCTGTTCCTTAGAGCAGGTGAGGGCACAGCCAGAAGAGCTAAAGACATGCAAAATATAAAAATCAGGAATAATATTGAGAACATAACAAACCAAAAACCTAACTGGAATCTCAGGAAGCAGAAAAATCATGCATTCTAGAATGTAAAGTCCACTAAAACTCAAACCTTTGAAAATTAAGAAAATTAGTAGAAATATGAGATTTAGAAGGTGAGCTTTCATTTCTTAGAGAAATACCACAACATGCTTGAAGTCTAAACTTTCATGCTGTTAGACAAAGATCTGCATAACAGACAATCCAAAATAATCTCTTAAGGAAAGGTACAGGAAAACAATTCCTCATAACCCTGAGTTCTTATAGCTACCCTTATTCCACTCTTCCCATAACCTTCTTTACTTTTGTTATGACCTCAAACCCCTTCTACATGTGCCCGGCCACTCTGCTAAACATCCTTACATGAAGTTTATTTTCTTTCCAGAAATAGCTCCATTACCTGAGTGGTCTTTCAGAATATATTTTCTTAAAATAGGAATCAGTCTTGTCAGGCAGAGATTGAGGCAACCTGCCCACTGAAAATGCTCAAGTGGCTGTCAAGAGTAAGATTTGTACATAAAGCACCTGGGGGGGGGGGGGGCTGAAGAGCCAAACTGGGCTCTTTGAACAACTTGAAACACATTAGAACTGGTTGACATAAGATCTTCTGTTTTGAAAATCATTAGCTTCCTGTGATAAGGAAGTGACAGTCCAGACCAACTGTAATCTTCTAATGATATTTTCAATATTGTTTCCCTAAAGGGCCTTAAACTGATATAAATGGATATATGTTAGCTGAGATAAACTGTGACATAGTTTTGATCCACATCTTGAGGAAACTGCATCTCATGTGGAAAATTGTTCTTCTGAAATTCCTTTGACAGGTGTGCTTCAACCTCTGCAGATGAAGCATAGCAGAGAGCTTGGAATATACTCTCCAGTGGCTTGTACTTGGACTGTATCTAAACAGCCCAAGAAGAAAACAGCCTATCCCAAAAACTCAACCCCAAAACCAGAAAAGGTTTGGTGAATTTTCTTTCAGTGGTGACCTTGTTGGGACAAGCACAATTTCTGAAAGAATTAGAGGTTTTTAAATTGTCTGCAATACAAAATAAAGTGGCAGACTATGAAGAAGCCAAATAGCTTTTTTGTTTCTTTTTGTCAGTGAATTCTATCTTGAAATACGATCGAGGATAGAATAAAAATTGCAGGATAAGACATGTAAAATCATTAATTTTTCTCTATTGATTAGGCTGCCTCTGGAATTCTGTGTATAATTGTAGATATAAGCAATAGGAGCTGTTTGGTGGACTGTGGAACTAATAGTTTTATAAACTCATGTAGTCATCCACCACACAGCCTCCATCCTCTGGACCTCCATTTTCTTTCACCCAGCCTGCATGATCTTCAGATCCTTTGGCTCCAGCATGGTACCCAAACCATATTCTCTGCATCCACAACCACAACCCTGCTAGAAACTCCATGTCTTCCGTGGATGATAACCATGAGTTGACCATGAAGCGAGGTATGTCAGATGTTGAATGTCTTCTGAAGCCCTGTGTATACAAATGGATAAACTGACAGCAGTAAATAGTAATAATGCTAGCTGATCTGTTAGCATCTCTAGTCAGGCAGTGGTTTGCAGAAAACACATAGAAACTTAAGGATCTTTTGCCCTTCTGTCAAATATGGATGAAACTGCCTAGCTGCTTCACAAATTGTCAGGGAGACGAGGGAAGAGAATACGTAGATAGCAAAATTAAGAAGCTTTGTTTTCTTGGGAAAGTGGTTAAAGATTGGCATAGAAAATGGAGATATTCCTGGGAAGGGGAAAAAGAACAACTAGAGTGAAAAAATCTCGGGAGAAATTTAGTATAAAGAAATTAAGTGTTGCTCAAATGAAAGAATATAAATAAAACTTTTTATTACCGCAGTAGTAAGCTTATTCACTTAAAATCATAAGAAAGACAGGAAATGAAAATATTATGGATGTTACAGCAGCATCACTTGGCTTTAATGATGTATAGTACAAGTTTTATGGACTATTTAATCAGAAAAACTAGAGTAAAAAGGAGTATGCAGGTATGGTAGAACAAGACGGTATTTGGTTAGAGTCCAAAGCGTTTCAGAAATGAATTCTGGTGTCACTAACATCAGCCCCTAGTCATAGACTATTGTTCAATTTCTATTAAAAAATTAGTCAAACACTTCTACCTGGAATATCTGTGAAAATGAAATAACGTGACATTTACTTTTGTATCTAGTTCTAGGCTGGAACTATGTGGAACTAAAATTTGTTGAACACACAGCACCAGCTTGGTTGTGAAAGTGGTGTAACAGCCCTGGGGCAATCTCAGATGCAACAAGCCGTGCTGGAGCCAAGAGCGGGAAGCAGGGCCCCACTGAAAGCCCAAGCATCTCCCCCTGGGACTCAGCACCTCTGCCAGTCACAGCTGCTGTTAGACCTGACTGGGCTTCATGTAAAGAAAGATCCTCAGCTGCCTTCACACTAATCTGCGGAGTGTGAAGTTCCCTTGTCTTTCATTAACTCGGCACTGTGCAGATGCTTTCTATTGCTCCAAGCTTTATAAGGGTTTTGAGATAGGATTCATAGGGCATTATATTTACATTCATAACCCTGTTAGCCTGAGACAGCTATGCTTGGATCTCATATGTGTCCTCCTGAAACCATGGCATGGCATAATCATAAAGCAAACATAATCCAGTCACTGATAATAAGGAATTTTAGTTGTTCCTGTTGTTCCTTTTGAAAGGCTATTCTAGAACCTCTTACATCAAAGAGGCAGAATGCTAATTCCTATCTATTTCACCCAATATTCACCATGCTACTGTTGAGTTTCACAATACTTTTATTCTAATACTCAAGATCTGATTTCCAGTGCTTCCAAACCTGCGTACCTCTTTCTAGCACAAAGAATTATTAAAATTGAAATAAGATCCATCCTGAAGAAACACTCCTTGTAATTTCCCTCCAGGCTGAAGGAGGGATTTGAACAATACATGCTTATTATACATCACTTAAAATTTCTTTATATACACTCTTCTCTGCCTTTTATTTTTCATTAAATCTAGCACTCTATAAAATACTTTATTTGAACTCCAGATGGGAGATCTACCTATTTTCTGTTTCCTAGAACAGGTTATTTTATCAAGGGAAAAACATTTCTTTGGAATGGCACAGTCTATCTACCTTCTATTTCATCCCAATTTTTACTTCAGGCCCTTAATAATTATATTCTTTAATGAATCTTTCAAAATAATATTGTAAAGCATTGCATACTAATGCCTTCAGACTAAAGGGTCTAACATTGTAGATGACTCTTTTAATCCATTTTTCCATCCATTTCACTAGAAGTGCTACCTTTACCAAAGCATCAGTCTCACAGTGTCTGTTTTCCAGTTTGAAAGCTTTATTATAAATTTTGGTTAATTGACCTTATTTTCACATTTAGTTCAGTCACATATCAGGGATAGAGATTATCCAGTCCCCTAAATTAATGACACAAAACTGAATGAATTTTGCTATCTATTGGGATAGCAATACCTTTTTACTTCCTATCTCACTTTATACTAGAGCCTTTTCCCCTCTACAGTGTCAAATATAATCACCATCACTGAACACTAAAGCAAATTATTCTTTCAATTTAAGACTCATATCTAGTTACCTTTTGTTCCCTCTGTGTCCTATCTGAATATTAATTATAAGCTTTTATTACTGACTTTCTTCAATGTATTTTTTAAATATATATATATATATATATATATATAAAAAAAGAAGCTAGACTTCTGTCATTTTTTTTTTCAAATTTGTACTACACCCATCTCTATTTTTGTATTAACATGTATATTTAAAAAAAATAATAATATTTTCAACAGCTAGGGATAAGACTAAGCAGTTTCTGTCAATACACAAGCCCAAACAGTGAAATAACTATTTAAACATCAAAGAGAAATTCTGAAAACATAAATAGTAAATATTTCCACTTTATTAAAAAAGAATACTGAGAAAGTAACTAGAACCTGACATCATTAAAACAACACAGGAAGGAAGCTGAGCTTTTTAAATCTACTGCATGTTCTCCTCTTTGATGAGGTTTGGTTTATTATTTGATTTGTGGGTAAAATAGATGAACAGAGTCCCAGTGCTTTTTTACTGTCAGCCTGCTCAGAAGACTTACAAGTTAATGTCAAAATTCCTTTCTGATGCCTTCTCTGGCTCCAGGCTTTTATAGAATAGATATTTTGCCCTATTAGTAAACCATCCCTTAAATGCCACAAGAGATCAGACAACTCTGAGTGAAACAGTCCCCTTGTGCAAGATCTGTGCATTTTTAATTCTTATCAGAGATAAAGTAGGATCCTAGTAGCTTGGGTGGTTCCTTGCTGCTTCATCAATTTTCAACTCATTGCGGCCAGCATTAGCTTGCAGGATTAACTGATAGTCAATGGTATGCAAGGCTTGACATAGAGGAGAAAAAAACCCTATTAAAGTTGATCATGCATTTATCCCCAGAGAACAACAATAAATTAATTTACCCCCTTATTAAGGAGGTTATTGAGGGCAAAGCTATCTGCATTTAGCTACTGTCTGCCTCTTTCGTGCATAGATATCTCCTATCAGTGCACCATGTTTTAATGCACTATTAGCCTAAAACAAATATTTGGGGACCTATTATATTGGTAGTTTAGTTTTCCTAACTGTGTTCTTGTGAGAAAAAGTAGCGAGAGAAATATGAAGATTAAATTATTAAGATATAATTCATTTTCCCGATTCTAAGGCATGATTCTTTTATGCTGCTTATCCCAGATAATGAAAGTCAGATTTAATTAGTTTTTGGAATTTGACACAAAAGGGCTTACTAGCTTTCACAAAAGATTGTAGAAAAGCATTTTCTGAAAGCAAAACCTCACTATCTATTATTTGAAAAGTAAGACAGGAGAAAGATGTGACCAAAGTGGTTAGGAAAATAGGAAGGCATTATTTTAAATCTCATCTGAATTCTATTTTTACACAACACATTTTTAATAGCAAATATTACAGATGTTTCTCTGTCTGAAGACCTCAAAATCTGGTTACAGAACATAGAGAAGCTGAAGCAAACTTTAGATATGTGAAGCTAATATGAGTCTGACGTTTTCTTTTTGGCTCCTAGTCCAGAACAGATTGAGCTAAAATCCTAAAACATTTGGGATACACTATGAGCCTTGTGACTATCAAAATCTTAGTCCAAATAGTATAGTTCAGTTTCATTCCCAGTAATCAAGGTAGTCAGAATTCCACTTTCTAAATTCAGTAGTAAATTGTGTTACATATCCAAGGTTATGAATAGTTTTCCAGTATGTCTTTTTTTTAAAAAATAAATATATAGGGGTATTATTTAAATATACTCAAATCTTGATGCATGAGCTTTATGACTTGACCAAAAATATGTATTCCAACATGAAAAATACAGGATCATTTATATTTTAATTAACAAGTCTTTTATCTTTCAGCCCTGTATACAAGTATTTACTTGCTGACAAACTGTAATCACCCATGTCCACTGAAAAAATGAACTTTAATGTCAACTCAGCAAACTCTCCACTCTCCCATGTTACTGTTAATTTCAAAAGTTCCCAAGGCACAGGGATGCAGCATCTGGAAAAATATATTATTTTGGGACTGCTAGTATGGTCTACTAGACACTTTGGTTAAGTTTATACTAAAATATTAAAAGTGCTAGGACCCAGGCCAGACCACTGGAATTCAGTCATCTATACAGTTCAATAGTCATAACTGAGAGTCAATCAAGAGTCAGTTACGACTCTCCCAAACAATTTGCAGGCACTATTTAGAGGGTAGTATGAATGAAAGACCATTCCTACGTGGCATTTAGGATGCAACTATTCTGTTTTAGAGGATAAAATGATTTTACAACATCAATGTAGTTGTATCAGTTGGGGCTGAGGCTAGAAAATGCGTTCTGGTATTTGTTTTGTTTCTGTGACAGAAGTAACTTCTGAACCCACTAGGAAATGTCATATTAGGGTTCTGACCTGTTTGTTTGGGTGCATCTGGAGATCATCTAAATGAAAAATCACTGCTTTCTGACAATATTTTTTAAATAGTAAAAAAAGCCCATTTATTTTTTTGGAAAATGAATGCACGGCTTGACCTTTAAAAAAACATAATGGTTTTTTTTTGGTTTGTTTTAACTCATTTGAAATTAGATTAAAAGGCATATGCTAACTGGAAATTTTAAAGGGATGTATATGATCTTAGTGTCTAACTGTATTTTGCTGTCAGAAAATATCACACAAAACCACATAGTTCTTTCAAGCTACAAGGTTAAAAAGGGTCTGCAGGTTAGTTTCTAGAAATACACAAAAAGCCAAGAAATCTCTGTCTTAATAGCAGTTGTCATAATTTTAAAAGCATTAAAATGACTTGAGGGTTTTGAAAAAGGAATATCACTCAATTCTAACTAATATATAGGAGCACATGTGTACAAAAACTTGAAGAACACAATGTAGACTGAATATATTAAGAATAAAATCACTTACACATAAGCTAATGCTGCTTGAAATAACAGCAAGGGTTTCCATTTTACCAAATTTTTTAATAAAAAGTTTGGGTCAAATTCATTATTGATGAGAAGGCAGAAAGCTGAATTAGTGAAAATTCCACTTTGGAAAAATGAGCTGAAGGAACAGTGGATTTGGAAAACATTAAGCAACAATGGACACCATGGTAATGAATAAAGCAAAAAGACAGGAGAAGTGAATGCCCAATATGTACGTTTCACAAGCAACATGAGGGGATTTTAACCCTAGTGAAATTAATCCTGAAGACACTGCTTTATCGGGTTTTATCTGTTTCACCCTGTGATTGCATTCTGTTAATATTTAATTATTAGAAAGTAGAAAAAGTAGTATTTCCACATTCTTTTGAGTGGGACAAGTTCACCTTCTTACTGAAATTTTTGGGCCCCTGAAAAAAGAAAAGATTAAGTTTTCTGTTGAACTCCCTTTGACTATAAACCATGCATCTTGGTGGTCATCACTAATAAACACCTTTACAGCTGCTCTCAAGAAAGAACTCTCAGGAGTCTTGGCAGGGGATAGGGAATTTTAAGATAAAAATCTGAGTAGGACCCTCTGAAAGACTCCAGAACAATACATTACCTTAAAATGTTTAGTGTAAATAATCAAACACAATCATTTACTTCTTACACCCCACATACAATGGTCAAACTTGTGCACATGGGCAGCTTCCTGCACATGATTTCTGCATTGTCATTACTGATCAATGACTCTAAATGCTTTTGCAAATACAGGGAAGGGTATTTAACAGTGCTTCATTGTAAACACTGCTGGGTAGGTAAAGGGATAGATATATAATGTTTAGGAATCATAGCAGAATTTAATCAAAGTCTATACTGTTTCTCACCAGTTCTACTGAGAGAAACACAAGGAAGGACCTTTTACTTTCTGTGACTGTTATATATTCTCATTAGTCATCCATATAATTTACAGATTAGTATTTATCAGTGCGCACACACGCACTTCAAGAAAAAGCTTTCACTATAAGCCTTTCTAAATATTCTCTTTCTCAGTCTATAGATGCTTTAGTAAGATTTAGACTTGATCTTTTGTTACTGATTTCTCCACTTTTGTGACTATGTACAGAAAACTAGATTTTTACATTTACAAATGTAATCTCACTTGGTAATGAGATTTTGAATGGTGTGTGTAGTATTTAAAAACCCCAACAACCCAGAAACACCACTTGAAATAAAAATTTTGGACTGTTTACTTTAACTTGACTTACACGTTCTATAACAGCTCATAAAAACATAAATATCTGGATCTGATGCTATTAAACAGTACTGTAGTCATTTGACCTTAAAAATGCTTGACTGTTCCAATCTTTGGGTAAAATATACTTCTCAAAGATTCTGCTACAGGAGGCAAGTCACTTATAAAAAGTAAGTGTGGTAGAATTTTGTGGAGTTTTTTTGACTAGTTAGAAAAAAATGGAGTCTACCATTGTTTTAGATATATATGAGTTGTTAAGTAGGTAGTATATATTACTATACAGATATTTGCTTTTAATCAAGACTTAATTATTTTTGAGAATACTTGATTTTAAAACAACTTTTTGAACAACACCTACTTGAGGTCTTGGGAAGGTTCTGCTCTGATATGGGGTGTCTCCACAGAGTGCCCAAACACTGCCCCTTCCGTGCCTAAAATACATAAATAAAATACAGTACAATTACTTTGGAAAATAAAAACACATTGAAATGTATGACCACAAACTGACATTTTTAGGACCAAAAATATCTGACTGAATCCTTTATTAATTATTATTAATGTTTCTTCATATTTATGTTTGCTTTTCTATATAAAAATCTGGACCGATACCGCATGAAACTTTAGAATTCTGCTTATCAGTAGATGAATTTCACATACAATGTGAAAATGTTTATAGATCCAGACTTTTCAGCACTGACTTGCCTGAATGCTCACCTCAAGACTTTGGAGATGGATTGTTTTACAGATAAGAAAAATAATATCATAGGGTTTTTTAACAAAAACACATTTTAGAAATGTCTACATGTTATTGCATTATGCTCATTTTACTTAAACTGAGATGCCAAGCCTTCAAAAGTTTTGAAATAAGTCTGTCACCTGAAGTTGCTAGCCTGAATCTCAATAACTGACAGCTTCAGACTTTCCTTCCATCAGACCTTTCTCACTGAAAAGTCCTGTTCTCAAAGAAGTTAGGGAAACTTATCTGGAATGTCCTTTGGTTTTAGTGTTGTTAGTGGATGCTCATGTATCTTGTACTGGGCACTCAAAATCAATGCAAAGAAAATGGGTAACTATTTCCTAAAATGGAATTGATTCTCCATTGAATTTTTATTTCTATAACTAAGTCCAAGTTGCATATGATATATGCATTGAAATACATGACCAAGATTTTTCATTGAAAATCTCCTTTTACATTTACAGTAACTGTGTAAGAATTGCTCAACAGAACAGAGGCATCATACTAATTGTTACAATATTTTAAATTCAGTAAGGTATTTTCAATTATTTAAATATTTTATTTAAATATTTCACAAGAATTTTCAGAAATTTTGGCTGTTAATGGAGATAAATATTTAGATTATTTTGCAGTTAACCAATAACATTTAGTAAACTGATCTTACCAGGATTTGAAAGGAGAACAAGGCTATAGAATATTTAATTGATAATACCGTTTTCCAGAGTTAAGAAGTCCTGAGCAAGAAGCTGAAAATATCTAATTAAATTAAATTACTGACAAAAATCATCCTTTTTAGTCATCTTCTAAACTCCACTTTTGTTGTGGTAAGGCATTAGCTGTTTTTTTCTATCTGCTAAGCCACAGAAATGCGATGTTCAGATCACAGCTAACCCTTGCAGGAGGTCAAACTTTGCGGGAACAAAAGCACAAACACCAATATGGTGGATGCTATCTGTTCGATTTATTAACTGCGCAACTGCTTTATATACCCCTTTCTGTACATCGCAAGATCTTTAGTTCCCTGTTCTTTCCATGCATCGTGAGATCTTTTTATGTGCCTCTATTTTTCCTGTACATCGCAAGATCTTCCAAGCACCTCTCCCTACACAATTTCATTTTAAAACAAAACAGACACACACGCCCCGCCTCCCCCCACTTCATTGTAAAATATTTTACTGGTATGGAGTATCCATGAGAGGAAGAGGGGATTTCTGAGTGTAATGAAGTAAAGTCCTAGTTTTTTATCTCTAGAAACCTATAGGCTTTATAAATATCTTGCAAAGCATACTGAAAAGAAATTTATTACAACCACTGCCTTGAAGATCTCTCAAGAAAACAACAAAATCCCCTTTCTAGAACCAAACTTTGCTGAGTATTATGGAGAAGCACAGGAAGGAAAAGACAGCATATCTTTTAACCTAAAAGTATTCACAGAAGTGCTGTGCAGAATCTGCATTTAAATCTGATATTGTCTTGCAATTCTGCTACCTTTAAGGGACAGGAATAGACTGTAAGAGTCTGTATAGCCAGGCTTTCTATCACTCAATATAAATCTCACTCCCATCTATAATGGCACTAAAGAAATTCTATGGGAGCTGAATATCAGAAATCAAACAGTATAGTTCCAGATCCTGTTCATCTTTTTCATCAGCAAAATTAAATACTTTCAAGGCCAAAGCCTTTTTGTATTTTTGAAGGTGGCAATGGGATATGAAGATGTAAATAACTGAGCAGGATGCAGTATTCCCAGTCGTATGAGAAGACCACAGCTGGAATGTTTGAAAGATGCAAAGATGTATAAAACATCACTGTAGTATGGGTCAGACACTAAATCAATCAGAAGTGCCAAAGATGATATCAGGAAAACACGGTAATGAAAGATAAATTACAGCTGGTTCTAAGCCAGCATTAGCATTTCCTCTCTTTCAGTAGCATTTGTTTAAAAGATGAGGTGGAGTTTCTTCCCTAACAAGATAGTAATTTGGAAAGAAAGATGTAGTTTGTCCTAGTAGACTGAAAATCCAAGCAGGTAGAATTAAGGATAAACTGTTATAATTTAATAAAATATAATTAAAACAAACCATTCTCCTTTTGCTATTTGAAGATATAATCCCACATTTTTTTTTCTTATAAAGCCTCAAAAGGGAAAGTTCTTGTGGTAAATGCTTTATCCTCAGTAAACATGCTATCAACAAAATCAACAATATCTCCAGTTCCTTTTATTTTATACTGGAAGAAAAGCAGGTACTAACAACTATCTTGTTTTTAGTAAGAAAGGTGAAAAAGATCAGCCATCTAGTATTTACTGATGTGTTTCCAGCAGTTAAAAAGTAGGATCAAGAAAAATGGAAAGGTATTGTACAGCAAATAAAAGACATGAATCAGCATTACTTAAAACTACAGGAACGTATGCTGTATTTTTTATTGTTCTGTATGTAAATCTGTAGCGCTTTGATGAGAAGTTAGATTATGTAGTTCAGTAGTGTTTGAGAAATGGCACTACAAACATACCTTTCTATGATTTTTTTTTTTTTTTTTTTTAAATGAAAGAAATATACTTTAGGTATTTACTAATTTACAGCACTAAACCACTTATTTTTTTACAGAAATAAGACAAGGATCTATTAACTGTATTCCCTGACTTACAGAATCATAACCAAAACCTACTTTGAGTGAAATTCTAGAGACATGAATGAATAGTAAAAAAAAAAAAAAAAGACTTGAGCCTTCAAGACCTTTCAAGTACAGCTCAAATGGAAGTAGTTAGGGAACTGAATTCAAAGGAACATGAGTTAGAATGGATAGCTATAAAAAGTGAATCTTTCAGAGGAAATAAAAGAGCATGAAGTATGTGCAAAAGATTTAAAATCAAAACTGTAAGTGTAACTGGACAAAATTACTCCCACCTCCAGCTTCCAGTGGAAGAGAATGAGTTAAGTAAAGACTTCGCTAAGAAAGAAGCACCTATGAAGGCAAACTACTGGTCAAAGAACACCAGTTGCTATCGAAGTTGCTGCAGAAAATAGCATAAGTGAGGCAAAAAGGCCAAAACTACAATTCTGTATTTTTAGTTTTACTTTATGCATAGCAGATTTATAAACACTAGACCATTAAAACACACTTCTTTAACACAGAGCAAATCAAAGTGACACTTTTGTTACAAGAAAAACTAGTCACACATTCCTGCTTAAACTGAATATCCCAAATTCAGAGAACAGTGTATACCACTCATTTCTGCCTAATTTACTTATTCCTGAAATTTAGCCTTTGTGAAATTACATTTCATAAAAACAGGGGAAGTACAATGTTGATATTTGTTGCCAGATTTTATTTGCTTATGTATGTGCTTGCTGAGGAAATTTATTAAATTGTCATTTATTTACCAGCAAGCAATCCTTTTCTAATTTATGACTTAGCTCACACATCAAGACTGGTACATTTCAGTGACTTAATAACCGACTAATATGAAAAGTTCAGCACCTGAGCGTAAGGATTAGTAGAGCTAATTTTTTTGTGAAAAGAGTGCCAGCTGAAGAGTTGATGAGACAATAATCAAAAAGTAATAAATTATATTGCTGTGAAAAACGAGTCAAATAATAACAGTACTCCCCTCCTTCACCTCATTCCTGTTAGTAAATCACCTCAAATGTACTGACAATGGAATTATGTAGCATTTTGATGTATACAAATTATATGGCATTGCAGCGTCACAGGTGCAGCTGAATCTTACTGCCTTGACCTTTCTCTAAGTTTTTCAGAAATGTCAAGTAACAATATGATGAAATACTAAGATTATGCAAGTATTAGAATGCAATGCCAATTTGTCCTCTGAATTAGAAAGTTTAAAGAAGAGTTTTAAAAATATTTATCATTTTTACTTGTTCCAATTTCATTATTACGTTAAAGCATCTACAGGTTTCATGGAATAATGCGAGTAATTAATCAAGATTGCTTTACCACTAAAGAGACCTTGAAATCATAGACTTTATGTTTTAAAAGTTTCATTGCAATTAAAAAAAAATATAAATCCTTAATTCTTTTACCATGTGTACACAGATAAAATTTAAAAGTGCCAGTGTGAAATGAGCTAGCTGTTGTTCAGCACTAAGACCTTGGAAGAGCTGATCACTGCCAGACTGAAAAAAATCAGAAATATTCAACTAGGCAGATCAATGATCATAAAAAGCCCACAGAAAAGGATTGTTGCTTCTTTTTAAAAGCCCGGTTATAATTTATCTTGGGCTGATTAGGAACCCAAAGGTCAGAATGCAGATTCTGGACCACATGTTAATTGAGCAGCTCTTCAAGACTCAATTTTAATAAATGGCTTGAAATGTAATTTAGCTAAGTAGTTGTATTAAAAAAGCATGATGTAACTGGATTTTTGCTGTGGAGGTGTACATAATTAAAATGAAAGTAAGTAGGTTATTTTATGGAAACATGATTGGCATGATTGCTAGGATTTCAATCTGGCTGAGTCCCACAGCAGCAAAACTGTCTATTGTTAAATAGTGACATTTTCAGGTATGATACTGATGTGGCCATACTGGAGTTTTATTATCAGTAAGAAACAGTATTACGGCCTACCTAGATGTACATGTTCTCTTGTAAAATAAAGCATGAGCATTGAAGTAATCAGATTTATTAAAAAGCAAATTCTAAAATGAATGTCTTGGATTCATTACTCAAGGCCCTTGAGCATGACTAATGTTTGATGCATATTTTCTGTATGGCAACCTTACTAAAGCAAGACTTCTACTAACCCTTTCATTTAGATAAGAAGAATGAGCTCCCCAATAAATTAAAATTCAGCATCTTCAGTGTGATGAATTTTGATCAAAGCAAATTGCAACTCCAGGAAACACTTGCAAAATTGCAAGTCAGTATTTATCTTCCTAAATATCCACTTTTACTAAGTAAAAACATTTGAAACATTGCTTCCTAATGGTGGGCAGTTAAGACAACTCTTGTCTTGCAATGAAAATGAAACTGGATTATGCCTATTCAGCTGCTGATCCACATACTTGTTTGAAGATTCATATCCAAAATCTTGGTTTGGCCACCACTTCGTTTACTTTGCTGAAAAAGTGAATCTCTTTGAATAAGATTTGGACTGAACATAGCAGTAACATAAATCAATTAATAATTGAAAATGGCTATTCTAAATGCTACTTCTGGGATTTTAAAAGTCAATATATTTAAAAGAAACTGCTCAGAAGTCACATTAAAATTAAATATTCAAAACATAAATTAAATTGAAAAAAATAAGGGTTTTGCAAAGAACAAGTTTGAAAAAATAATAATTTTCATAACATCTTTTACTTTTTTCCCTTATGATATATGACAGATGGAGATACACATGACAACGAAAATGATTAACTACAACCATTTTCTGCTTGAATAGGTACAGTCTCCTTGAAAAGTTACAACAGCAGATATATGAATAGATTTAAAGCTTACATTTAGATTTCATGGTAAATAACTCCTAAACCCACAAATTAATAATCTTCTTTTTGTGTATATATATATATATATATATATATGAGAATTTGAATTTGTATTTTTCTTAAAATGGTGTAAATGAGTCTGGGTTCACAATACTGGAACACAGAGCAAAAACTGACCTTGTCTACACTCAAAAAATTGAATTTTAATTGAATTATTTTTGTATTTAATAAATCAAAAAGACTGTATTTTCACTGTGTTGTAGAAGATAACATTAGGATTTGGAACACTCAGGCTTATGTTCTACTGAATAGTTAATCAGTTACAAAACAGAATTGCTTTTTCCTTGATGAAAAATGAATGAATCAATGAATGAGAGGACTATCAAACAACAGTCAGTAGTTCCATAACCAGGGGACTCACCTGGGATGTAAAAGAATGGGACATGAACTTGGATATCCCGAGTACAAAATGAAGACTTTAACTTCAAGGCTAATTAATTTACCTTACAATTTTATCTTGAAGTTTACAAGGGTCATGTATTTGTACAGAATACTGTAAAAATATTGGAAAAATAGAATCTGAAGGGGGAAAATGTGAGAGAGAATATTGTTTCTCACCTAGTTTCATTATTAGCAATAATTCCCCGTTTTGAAGCTTTCTGAAAATTCTATACTGTACTGCTGCCCACCTACAAACCAAGACAGGAATGTCTATCTAATTTTCTTCAAAAACCTCTAAGCCAAAAGAATTAATGATTAGCTTTTAATAAGAGAAAAAGGCATTTGCCTTTCAGTTAAGACATTCCATAAATAAATGGTTTGATTCTGAAAAGTCAAAAGCCCAAAGAAATTTATCAGGAGTTCCTCTATTAAGTCTAGACATATCACTAGTTGCCTAGATTACAAGTACAGATTATTTAGATTTTGTCTATAGCCAAAAAGGAGAAATTAGCATCTCTAGAGGTTAGTTAAATACTGATACTGGACAGAAACTAGAGTAAAAATGCACACAGCCCAAGCACCTTGAAGATTTGCCTTCAGTATTTGGTCATCAGTTGACAAGTGAATTTTATCTAAATTGGAAACGCTTGTTTGGAAATCTCACTTTAACTATATCAGAAGTCAACTAAGGTACTCTTAGTATTAAAATTGATTCCTAGGATGCCTCATATATGTTTTTGAGGCCAGTTCTTTATGTCGTATGTAAATATGCATTTATTTCTGTTATCTGCCATTACTACAGCATACTGAAAATTTGTTATGATTATGTGATAACTACTGCTGCATTCTTACAATTTAGCAAATTGTTTTATTTGCACTAAAGGAAGCCACAAAGCAGCAGGACTATTATCCAGATTTTTGAAATAGTTCTACTTTAGAATTTTTACTGTATAGGGATTAGCATGCCATTGATAAATTATAAACAAATATTTAGATAAGTGCATTTGTGCACCCTGTAGAGGGCACTAATACACATATAAAAAGTCCATCATATGTAAGTATATAGTATGTACTTTGATAGTCACTGTAAAAATGCCTTCAAATACTTTTGAATTCATGAAAAACTGAAAATGTGAGAAGAATCCACACATGTATTTCTACAATGCTGAAATAGAGATATGCTGATATAATGCATTTTGGTGCCTATTAGAACAAAATGAAACAAAAATGCTAGTATCTCCAATCATTGAAAGTATTTTTTTTTTTTCCAGATATGAGAAATAAAATGAAGCTATATCAGCTGCTCACAAGGTTGTTAAAAAGTTTATATTTGATATTACCACTAGTTATCTTGATTATCACCTATTATGACTGTCTTTTATTCATGCTCTTTGTTAATGTTCTGGTTTTCTCTCTAGAAGTAAATTACACAGATGAATACAGCCCATTCAAACCTGGCATTACTGCAATGCGAAAGGGCAAATGACTTAACTTAGATAAGTCTTTACTGCAGTTTTAAATGGAAATTCTGCAGCCGTGAGAGAGAGGGTGAATGTGAAACAGTAATTTTGTCACTTAATATTCTCACCTTCAAGTCAGCATAGCAGTGAAGCAAGCCTTTTAATTTAGCAACAAAATGGAAGCAGGTGTATTTCAAATCAGTTAACTGCAATGACTGTAAACTACCAATGGTCATGCTATGTGTGATCTGTAGTAATCACAGGAAAGACAGCATATTTTCTGCAGGAAAGGACAAGATACTAAAGTATACTGCAATATGCTAAAGTTAGCCAAAATACACATATTTTGCCAAAGACTCAGATGTTTTTGCAAGCAAGAACAAGAGAGTTGCCACATACCTTGTAGAGGCTGGGGGAAGCAGGTTTATGGCAGTAATTTACTGCTAGATCTACCACTCCGTTTTCAAGAGAGGACTGAGCTGGTCACAGAGTAATTTATCAGTGCCGATCTCAATATTCCCTTCCATGTCACCAAGGAGCAGTATCAGGATTCAGATTACAACCACAAACCTTGTAAAAGCCCAGCTCTGCTGAGAGTCTTGTGGCATAACTATAGTCTATTCTTTGCTCTTTTTCTTCTTGTGAAAGACTCAAAATCACACTCTCATCACTTGCTGCAATACACATATACCTATCATAAATTCACTGTAAGACTTTTTAAGTGTAAGCACTTTTCATTGCCTTATGACATAGCCAGGCATGTCTGCTTAAATTAGCAAACCAGGTTTTACTTCTGCATGAAAATTTGGTGTGATCAGCTGGCAGAGAAACCTGTTGTTCATGTCCTCTTAGACATTAAACTACGCTATGGTCAGGCACTCTCAGAACAGAATACTGAACACCAGGCACCAGGATTACCATGTCTAGGGAACAGAACATCATAGAATTTGACAGTCATTGTGACATAAATTATTTTGCTTTACCATTTTTAAGTTAAAATTACAGAAAGAATATATTTCCTATGTCCAGCTATCAACAAAAGACCTTATCGGGTTTAGAGATAGGTTGAGACAAAAAATAATATCTTTCTTACATTGCAATTCCTTCAGATCAACCATAAGAGTTATTTCTCTATATTATCCAGTTAATAAATCACCATGATGCTTACCAATCCAGACTTTCAGCTTTCACTGGAGACAACATTACTTTCAAAGACCTCTATTCTTATATTCTTAAACCTTCTAAAGAAATTTATTTCTGTTAGATTCAGTCTTCCTTGTCCTTTAGTCTCCCTCTAGCCTCCAGACATCTTATTATGTTCTGTTTTTTTCAGCAGTATATTCCTTCTGCTCCTTTCCCTGTTTTGTATTAAAAGTTCCTTTTAATATCTATACTAATTTTTCCCATTAATGTTTTGCCAAAATGAAATTGTTTTGAGTTATTGTTAGTTTTGCTGTCACGAAGAGAAAAAGGAGTATTTTTATTAAAACCTCAAATTCAGAAACTCTAATTGGTCTTTTGCTTTCATCCTGAATCTAAATATAAACTGGGGAGGCAAGGCCAAGAATGACAGTGAGAAGAAAAAAAATTGCAACTATAAAAAGCCTGAAAACAGTCCTGACAGCTAAAACATGAAACAAACTTGTTGATAAATACTCTTTCTGCACAATATGTTTTATCTATTGCATTTTCTCTGCTTCCACACTGAGAATGTAAAAACAGATTAAAAAAGCAGACCATCATTTGGTAATGCTGTTAAGATAAAAATAGCAAAAATAATAGAAGTGGTTGGCTTGATATGAAAATACATATTTTTTAAAAGGTATTTCCCTTTGATATTTAATATGAGAAAAGACTTTCAGATTAACTACCAATCCAATCCCACCTCATGCTTTTGATCATAAATTGGGAAAGGAATTTTTCACGGGAAGCTAACATTTGGCTGCTGCCAGTACTTTGCTTTGTTGATCTTGGATACATCTTGTGTCTTAGCATGATATGCAGGTACTTTGAAAGCTTTACCTCCACTGTATCTAGACCTTTGACCACCGTAACGTACTTGCTTTGCAGAAAGTGATGCAAAAGAGGGACATGAAAAAGCACTTTTCCTAGTTACACGGTAAGTGGTGTAACCTATAGTACTTTCTGTCACTTCTGTCATGTTTTATATACCAGACTGCTTTAGAATGATGATGACCTAAGGGGAAAATCTCCACTTGAGCTAAATGACGTTTTGGCACTTGCAAAGGAATAAGGCTGCCTGAAAGAAGTGAAAAGCATTTGTGTGTGCATGTACGCATGCGTCTGTGTGCTTAGACCTCTAGCAGTCTAGCATGCTCACAAAATATCTTTCAAATGTTTTTTGAACCTGCTATCTAGTAGCTTCAATGAAAACCCAGATACTTGCTAAAGACCAGTTACCATAAAACTGAATTCTAATGCTTTCTAAGTAGGAACAGCTAGACAAACATATCTCACTATACCCATTACTGATATTACTGTTGACAAGATCTATAAAAGTGTGCTTCGATTATCAAAACAGTAAAATTTATAGTATGTATATTCACTTCAGTTTATCTATGAATGTAACATAAACCATCAGGAAACATTGACATGTAGGTTTTAGTGTGGGCTACCAACTATGGTATGATGATTTCTGAAAGGAGAGGTTTCTAGTTGCTTTACCTTGCAGAGCTCATTCACCCTGTCCCTTCTTGTAAAGTGTGGTTATTCATTCAACTTTCTCCTCTTCCCCTCACTGTACAGAATCCTACTTAAAGTGAAACTGAAAATACATACCAGAAGTAACTAACTTCTGAAACAGAAGTATGGGAATACACTATGCAAAGAGGAACTGTGCACAGAAGAAAATAAAGGACAAGAGAATGGTCCCTTTTTATAGCCAAAACCAATTTTTTTTTTTTTTTTTTCTCTCCAGTAAGATGAAAGGGTAGCTGTATTGTGTTATTTTAGAATGTCAGCGTGGTTAACCATGGATGCTTTAGTTTGCCAAGATATGATCAGAACCAGCCACACTTATTGTGTGTTCTTCCATTTATACAGTTCTAATGCCATTTTGTGATTTAATCCTGTGAAGTGTTTTGCAGTGCTGCTCTTTTTTTCAAAACACTGCAGTGTGGCACTATCTTTGTTCAGTATCATACCTAGGAATGCCCACCTCATCAAAATATACAGTTTGGACCAATATACTTGATTGTGACAGCATTTATTCAAACAGGAACCAAGAAGTCTGCATTCCTAGATTAACACTTATACATTTGGAATGGAATATCCCAAAACTGTATACCTTGGTTCAAGTAAAACAAAAATAGTTAATAAGACCTGACAGATCACTCAAAGAAAAAATATATAAAATTAAATGTACAGTGCAGTATGCACAATTGTACAGTATGAAATAATATTAATGTAATAAAATGAATAAATTAATACTTTTGGAAAAAAAAATACAATTAGAAATGACAGTCAATGAAACTAATGAGAATTACTTTTAGAAATGTATCAAGCTAGTGAAAGTAGATTCAGTGAAAAGCAGAGAAGGAAGTGAAAAGATAAATTTTCCCCAAGGAATTTAAATATGAAATAGGAATAGGTCCTTGTTAAATAATTTATAAATTAATAAATGGTGATGCTAATTAGTGCAGAAGGAAAACCAAGTAACTCAATAAAATCTCAGACATGGTCCAAGATCCAAAGAATTACTCCAGTTATTTATTACTCCAGTCTTGCAAAGTTTCTTATTGTATACTTTAGCTTCAGTGGTATAACTCACAGGACCAAAATTCAAACATGCATTTAAATGCTTTGTAGGATTACTGTCAGAATGCTTAGCTACTGGCCTTGCAAATTGAAACCCAAAGGATGGGCAATGTAGCTCTGAAAAATGTAAAACAGCTAAAAGCAATGAGGATAGTAAAATGACAAATCATGGGTGAGAAAAAAAATGTATATTTTAATAATCTATATAACTCATAGCTTCTTTGAAAAAACTTTGGTGAACAAGCATCAGTTCAGTTTGTTTGTGTAGGGATCATTCTGGCTCCTATACAATTAAAAGGAAAATGATTTCAAGCTCCAGGCTACTAGTTCCAGTTGATGGGGGCTGGCAAGGATAGAGAAGAAGCATCATCTGTTTTATATTAGCTTTCAGTAAATTTTCTGTAGAATTAATTTAGTGACAAGCATGTTTGCTATTACAATGTTTTGAAAATGAGTATGGCAAAATAAATCTTGGAATTTTAGTTACAAGTTTGGCACAGGCAACTAAATTCCAAGGATTAAGTATATCCAATAATGAAACAAACATACTTCTGATGTATGTCAAAAAAGCTTCAATTTCACAAGTCACTTAACAATAATCATGATCAAATCACCATCACAAATTATTTACTGAAATTCTAACAATTAAATACAAGAGAAATGCAATTTATTCACAGATGCTTTACAACTGAAAACTCACCCATTTCTGCAGTGGAACTGCTTAACACAGCTTTTTAAAAATGTATTAGTTCTGTTCTTAAGAAGTTGTCTGAGTCTGGTGATATTCATACATTTGGAGAGGCTAGGCTGTCAGGGCTCCTTAGATCAGTCCTGTGACTATGAAATTACCGTCCCTGTCATGTTCAATTTATCTGGACTTAAATAACCAGGTGACACCCAAATTTAGGAATTAAAGTCTAAGAAAGAGGTAAGAGGAAAAAATAAATTAATTCCTTAAGAAAGAGATTAGCTAAGAGTCTGAAGAAATTGAGAGGGATTCACCAAGAAGGATGCTTGCTCTGATCTGGGAAGTCCATTTGAAAAACTTCAGGGATTGATTACAACAGATGACAGAGAAGGAAAGGATCTTCTACAGAGGAAATATTTCTAAACTAGGAATATCTGACCAGGTTCAAACCCAGTATCACATAGCTGTTGAGAGTCAAGGCAAATTCAGTCAGACTAGGATCCACACCAATGCAATTAACAGTTTCAAGACCACTCATGTTAGATTGTATCTGGTTAGATTTCAAGAGGAAAACTTGTTCGCATCCACATACAGTATGCTATTCAGATTTACCCTGAGATTCCTCTCTAATGATAAGATCTCAGAAAAAGGAGGCTTCCCTCTGGAGAAGTGCCTGCTGGGAAAAACTGGTTTGGCTGGTAGATGGAAGAATTTTGAACAGGAGTAGTAGTAGTACATAATGTTCTACTCTATCTGAAAGACTTGTTCTCATTTTAATGACAGGTCTCCCAAAAAACAAATATATTAATGAGGTAAAGTAATAAAGTTGTTGACAAATCACTAGTTGACAGAAATGGTCAACCTGTGACTAGTCAACAGCCATGGGAGAAGGGATGAGAACTGTGAAGACTTCCCTGGAACAAGCCAGAGCAAAGGTGTTAAGTGTATGTGAAGAAGTGCAGACAGTAGAGCTGGCAAACAGCTTGCCTGTCTCTGAAAGCACATGCTGAAAGGCAGCAGGGAAAGCCAAGAAAGTAGGTGCTGGTTCTATGGCTGAACAAACAGTACTTGCTGGACCTTGGCTGGGGGTGCATTGACCTTCCTTCTATAAGCAGAGGAGTATTTAATTTCTCTCATAATGCCACATTGTATTATGACTTGCTCAGGATTTACAGAGAAACAACAGTGTTCCTCTGCTTAATGAAAAGAAAAAAGAAAGGAATAAAATTATTTGCTATTGTTTTTCTTTTACTTCATAAAAAAAGAGAAAAGGAAGTTTACACTTAGCTTGAACAGAAATACTTTTGTGCAAATGTCAAAATGAGAGTTTTGTAACTGATAGATTTAATGAGTGATTAGTATGAGATACAAATGTAGAGCTAGGTGCAAATGCATATACTGATCTCTGTTTCTGGACATGCTACTCACCTGTTTTTTCATACCAAACACCGTATTATAGCTAATAAAACCTGTCAAGGAATATAAATAAACTACAATAAAGAGGACTGTATCTAACGTTGCGGGAGAATATTGGACTTGCGCAACTCTTTAAGAGTTAAATAAAGCAAATAATTTTTGAAGTATCAGGTAGGATACCTTTAGTGACTGATGTTCTGATAAATAAAAGCTCAAAAATCCCAAAATATTAGTTACTCATAAAATATTAAAATGAAATAATAAATAATACAAAGCATTTTAAAGTATTTAAAATAATAATTCTATGTAATAATACAGCTACATGTGACATTTAAAATAAAGTTAATACAGAGAAGGCTTCTTTTAAACAAGCAGAAACTTATGAGAAATGTGCCTGCCTATAATAGTGACAGCTTCAAAAAGTAGGACATTACTCCTAAGGTTAGAAAGAACAAATTTATTGAGTTTATGTTAGTTGGCTTGTGAATAGAGATCAAAAGAAAATATCTGATCTCCTCTAAGGCTCACTTCTTGCTGTGATCATTAAGTTCAAAACCAAATTAGGATCAACCAGTTCATCTTCAACAGATAGTTGAAGATGTACATTCTCTACAGCCAAACAATTCCAGTGTTTCACTATACTTTCCATTAAAAATTCTTGAGTTTATCTTAAATTGATAGAGCATCCCTTGTTTTTCAGCAGGCTGTTTCTCAAGGCCTCAAAACTGATATCATATTCCTTTTGATATTTTTTTCTTCAAGCTAAACAGCACTATTTTTTTCTTTCTCCCCTCAGATATCATGCTTCTGGACAACTAATCAGTCTTGTGACTCTGGATTCTATCCAGTTGTTCACTGTACAATGGTACACCAAAATGGACTAAGAACTTTGGAGAGGACTTTGACAGTGTTGAATAGAGCAGAAGATCTGCAGGCTATTTTACTTTCTTTTATCACATGATTCTCTTCAACTCATGATCCAAAATCCTTCCTAATTTCTTCTGAGTACTCCTCTGAGTCTTACAAATTCCTTGAGGTTTTAAAATTGACTTCTGTCAATTTGATTTTGTGCTGTCTTTCCATGTAACTTTCAAACAGGGAATATTCTCATTGCATGGTGATTGCCCTCTCTCAGATTTCCTTCCACCTTCACATTCTCAGTTCATCCCCACTGATCAGCAATGCTCCTTACATTACTTTTTCAACAGTGTGGCATCCTTATAATCTAAAAATCTTTTGTACAGTCAGCATCTTGATCTTTTATGTTTTCTTAACAGATGACTGTCTCTGTAGTTCAAAGAAACAAGAGGCCCCTAAATATTCCAAAATGTCACCAGGCCCTGTGCATTAGATTATTCTTTTTGTTTAGAAAACCCTTCATCTGTATAATATTTTTTGATTGGTGGTAAACTTTACCACATAGATTCATTACTCTTTCACCAGTAACCATGAAGTATAAATTGAATCTCAGAGCAGTTACACATTCTGCATCCATTTCTGTCTGGATATTGAGGGGTTTTGCTTCATTCTCTTTTTACAAGATGATTCTTATCACATGTAATTTCATTTCTTTTATAGAATGTATGTTGATTTTTGCCACTCTTCCTTCTGGAATTTGCTGGATTCTGAATTCTTAAACATTTCCTATCTACGCTTCTACACTTCTTAATCTTTATACACACATATTTCTGCACTTTCTGAAGCTTAAGCAAAGCCACATTTTTATATACTTTTCATTCAAAGACAAAGATGATACACTGATGATATTTTTCTAGAGCCAAGATGATGGCTTATTATGTTTGAGTCTTGGTGTGCTGAATTTAATGCTGTCAGACATTTTGAAATGTAAACTTGTCATTAACCACAATGAGGACAGGAATTTAAATTCACAACGTAGGCTGAAGGCTGCAGGCCATATATACGTGGGTGATATAATTTTTTTTTTCTAGAGTTGCTTCCCGTGGGTGAAATTATTCCTAGCTTATAGGAGTCTGCTATGAATAAGATTTGAGATGTATTTCAGAGCAGAAATTATTTGAATCTATGTTTTTTACAGCTCTGACTGCATACCTGCTTTATAAATATATCTACAGATAACAGTGAAGTCCAAGACGTTACTGGTGAAAATCTGCTAACTTTTCCTCTGAGTAAAGCTTTGTTTCAAACTGTGACTGCCATGAAATCAAACAGTACCTTCCTGTAAGGATTTCTGTTATTTATTCTTACTGCTGCTTTCTACCTAAATTTAGCATCGAGGTCTTCCAGTTCATTCACATGAGTTTTGAAAATGTGATGTATGTCATGATATATTCTTCTTTAAGCTCACCATGGGTACTAAATGGCTACTAAAAGCATTAGCTTGTACTGGAAGTTCGGTAAAAATTTGCCTTAAGAACGGATAAAAATGAAAAAGCCAATTTATAGTGGTTTCAGGCAGGATTCAGAGAAAACGAAGTGCAGGTCTGACATATTACATGGCTCAGAGAAAGAGATACATCTGTATATGGCTTGTGAAAAGTCAGATGACTACAATATTTCCTAAAAATGTACCAGTATTTGTTCTACTCTGAAGGTTTTACAAATTGAAATCCAAATGATCTCATCTTCTAGCATCTAATGAGAATACTGTTCCAGGACAAAGCAAGATATTTTTGGCCTGTAGTATCATCATTATAGGATGAGTAGTTGGAGCCAAATACTCTTTTTTTTCAACCTAAATCCTATAGTGCTTTGCAGCCTGACCCTTATCTCCAACATTAGAATTTGGTTTCCAGGCAGAAATAAATCACAAGCAACTACTTTAAGACAAAAAAAGAAAATGGGAGTGCTGGAGCATCTTTATGATTCACCTTTCCCTCCTGTGAATAGCTACATCTTAAAAATAGATATGGGTCTGACTGCTGTAATTTAAATGTGCATTTTCAAAACTACCAAAGCCTGAGGACATGTGAGTGTCAGGCTTAGCTCAGGTTTTAAGAGTCAGAATTTTACTACAGAATCTGAACCCAATTCATATCCAGTTTCTGCATGAAAACCTGAATGTTTAGTGTGTTTTTTGAACAAGCTGGTTTGGTTTGATTTAACAATTACCTCAGCTTACTAATAATGGGGCAATTTTCCATTGGGCATTGACCCTTACATAGGCCATACGGATTTGACTGGTATCATGCAATTCAGACCCTTCAAAACTAGAACTACTTTAAATTGCATCATCCTTCAATAGGGAATGCAGAATATGATTTGGAATATGATGCAGATACTGGAAGGTTTTCCTTAAAAAAAATTAATTCGTACATCGGTCGCAAATCCAGTAACTTAATCTTGGTGTCAAAGGTTTAACCTGAAAACCCGATTCAATCTGGAAGTTAGAATCAGTCTCTGGATCTATACTGCCCTGTACCAGTACAGAGCAAACAGTCTCTTCACTAACTTTGGGAAGCTGCTGGCTGCGCAGCTCAGACAAGTACAGAATCAGCTCAAAAACATAAGCCCTATTTAACAGAATTAAATAGATTACAGCCCAGAAGGAGAGGAAAGGATTAAAATCAGTTTTCTTTTATAACTGATATAAAGAAATAAGGAAAAAAAGTAATGGAAGGAGAGGCATTCAGAAAGCATGGATTGTAGAAAGGCTGACTCTCTAGGTAGAGGATGATTTTCATCTACCTAAACACCAAAATAGTGTCATTTTGCTGGTTTTTTTTCCCCCTTCCTTTTCCTTCCTCCTGCCTGAGTATATTTGGTTCCTTCTATGACTCTGTCTATAAAACAGCTTTGTTAAGTATTTTTCAGTGGAGTGGCTGTAAGAAATTGAATATATTTTCCCGAGCTGGCAGAACCACTTGCATGTTTCTCTGCTTTTGTGTCTACTCCCATTTCAGAAAAGCTTTTACCAAGGCTTCTTACTATTTACATACATTCCTAAGACCAAGCATTCTGTTCCTTGGCATGCTTTTGTTTATGGTTTTGCAAACAGTTACCATCCTTAGGTCAATGCAGTCCTCCCACAATCTACAGTCACCTGCAGGCTGATGTAAGCGCACGCTGCTTGCAATCTGGGCTGACTGGATGCATTCTATCCTTAACTAGAAGATATAAATCTATTTGTGCAATGTCCCGGATAAGAAATTTATTTATTTAGTCTCACCACTTTTAGCCTGACTATAAAACTTCTAGTTTGTGGACAGCTTGGAACTCACATATATAGGCTAGTAAGCAGCTCTAGTTGTACCTCAAGAGTAATGCTCTGACAGGTTGCTCTGTTGCCAAGTGATTAGACTCCTGCAATAATATTATCTTTCAGTCAGAGCTCTCATATGGACAAGTCTGACATAGAGTGTTTTCTTGAGATCTAAAGCTTATCAGAAACCTTATTCACCCAGTACATTTTGTGGTACATATTATGTAGTCACTACTGAGGAAACACAGGAATTCTATATATGTAATGCATTTTTGTTACTGACAGAAGATGATAAAAGAATTCTGGTTCCTTCAGTGTTCAGCGTACTGAGTCTGGCATATCTACTTAAAGGTTTAACTTTTTATTACAACATCAAATACTGTAGTTTTATGAAGCCAAATTATGTGACCACAGCAAGTCAGCTTAAAGTGATTAAGTGCTTCCCTTCATCTTCTGCCACTTCACTCTCCAAACTCCATCTCTCCTGAATGACAATTCACCAACTGAACGTGTCAAATCCAAGATCTTTTCTTTCCCATTCATACTGAAATTCCTATTCAGTCTCTGAAGGCACTAGAAATACACCTACTGTAATAACACCATACATCAAATAATCATTTATTCTTCCACATTTCAGTACTTGTTATAAATATTTTATTTTTACTTTTCCAACTTAATTTGCAATTCACATATATTTCCTCATATTTCTGTCATATTTCCTTTTTATAGCCATAAGCCATATTTCTACTTTATAATTTCCTTTTAACTACTCTGGAAGACCTTTCTCTATTTCAATTACCTGCAGACTCACAGTCCTACAGCATAATCTTAAAATCAAAACTGAGGTACTGATGCACTCCTCTGCATGTTAATTCTGGATATTATTAGAATATAAGTATGCAGGTATCTTCTGAAGTTTCCTTGATACATAAGGGCTCTCATCTTTCCTCTAGTGAAGTAAATGGCTTTGATCAAAGCCATACTGAACCCACTATAAGCATTTACTTTAGTGTAATGAAAAAAATACTTGCAGCCCTTCACAGATTTTTTCCTGACATTGTTCTGGTGTCAAAGTAGATTTGACCTAAATGTCCTGCTATTAATCTGAGAAAGTTTTCATTAAACTGAAGTATGCTATCTTTTCTTCTCTGACTTCTGTCTTTCTACATAACTTTGCTCTTTGACAAGGACGAAGGCTCATAGGACGTCATAATGATCTGCAAAGTTTTTGTGCCTCTTTTTTTTTCTCCTACTACTGCTGGCAACCATGCACAAGCCTTATTACAATTGCAATTCCCTTGATGAGATCTATTATTATTTTTGAAATATGGAAACAAAGTGATCTTCAGCTAATTATATTGGCTCACACAATACAGACATGGAGCTCCATATATCTGAAAAGTTTTGTGTTTCAATAAATTATGGAAGCAGTTGGACTGTATGGAACTATACAAAAATCTTGGTAAAACATTAACTGTCAAGTTTTTAATTAGCTTCTCATTTATTTTTAGAAGAAGCGTATTACTGTTAACATATTAATTATCATTATAACAAATCCAGAAAGGACTTCAGGTCCTGTGATAAAACAGATTAGACTACTCAGACATGCAGCAATAATGTATGAAAGAAAATAAGCCAGCAGTTAAGAAAGTGTTAGGAAAAAAAAATAAAAATTAGTTCTTCATAAAGGTGAGTATTATTTTCCAAACAATCTAGACTGGGTTATTTAGCAAGAGTGATGCAGCTTATTTGTTGCATCTAGAAAACATAATTGGATTGGACTGCAGAACAGCAATGGCTTTTGATGTAAGACCTGTGTGGTTGAATTTGCAAATCCATTTTTCCCTTGCCTTTTTAAAAAATATGTTAATAAAAAAGCCATCTATGCAAGTACAACTGATATAGAAGAAGGTATCTAACCCTGTAACAAATCAAGTTATGCTATTGTTTTTATGGGTCTTGGAAGAAAGGTCAGAGATAAAAACATGGTTAAATAAAGAACACTATAGCCAAATCTGAATGAAGAATATAGATCAGAAGAATATTTAGGAGACGATATAAGAATTAAATTGCAGTCTATTCTTCAAAAGTCATATACAGAAATAATCTTTTCAAAAAAAGCAAAATGTTTGTATAATTTGGTAAAACATTGTGAGTTTAATGGAAAAAAAAAAAAAAAGTGTTTCTGATAATGCCTTTTTAGCTTGGTGAGCAAATCACTTCAAAAGTCAGAAGAGAAAAAAAAATGTTACATTGTCCAAAAAAGGTGTTTTGCTTAGAATATAACTAGACAACCTCCACTTTGCTTAGTATGTCTTATACAACTGGTAACTACAAGTTTTGTTCAAGAAAAAAGAGGAAGACAAACTGTACTAACAGAGATGTGCAGTGAATGTTTTTATAGAAAGAATTACAATCTTCTTTCATAGCAGTGTCTCAGAAAAATGTATATTGAGCTAGGCCTTATTAATCTGTTTTCTCAAAAGTACTCTGTCAGGATAAAGCTTGAGCTTGTGCTCTTACCCAGTGTGACCAATACAGTGTTTTCAAGTTCTGCTACAAGAATACCTTAGAGAGATTGTATTGCAATTAAAAGAAATATGAAATAAAAACATAGGGCATAAAACTTTGTATTGAGATTTAAATAACAGAAGTAAAAGTCAAACAGATATTCTTGCTCTGTAACTGCAGAGGAAGTGAAGAAGACTCCACAATACTATAGGTGCTGTCTATTCATTGGGATAGGGTGAATATAAGGGATGGAGAATGGTTTAACCATGTGCGGAAAGGAATCTGTGAGCCAACCAGAAACTCAGTTCTTTATTCTTACTTGTTTCCCAGAATTTTGGCAGTATGTTTACTTCATCATGCCTTTCTCTTCCCTTCCTACAAAGGTCTATGATACATGTTAACTTGGTGGTAGGAAGCTTCCCTGCACAGAGGGCAATAGGCAGCTGCATTTCTAAGAGCTCTGTCTAACAAATCAAAGGTTGAATCTTTTTTTCTTCTTTCTTTCTATGATAAAGTAGAAAAGAGCTAACATAGTTAAATGGAAAAGCAACAGTAATGATAGAAAGAAGAAGTCTAAATTAAATCAGCTAACTGCCTAAATTTAAAGTTGGAGACTCTTAATAAGAAAATATATAGCTGCAATATCTCTAAAACAAAATATACTACTTCTGACTCCATGTTTTTCTTATCTGGAAAATACATTGATATCTGCATTACTAGCCTGTTTCTACTATACTTTTCTCCCTGGAATAGGTTGCCTACATAAAAAATTACAAATAAAAATGCTACTAAAAAAATCAACAGGAAGTTGTAAACTTAATCTTTCAAGTTTTACTGATCAAGAATTTCTTATACTGCTTTATGATAGATAGCTTTTTTAAGCTGTTCATTAGGAAAGTATTCTTCTGAATGGAGAAAAAATAATATAAAAGAAATCCCACATTATCATAGTGGTTTATAAATGCCCATGAAATGGGCACGCTTTAGAAAATTAATTAAATTAACAAAATGCATCATTTATTGGACCCATTCATAGTGAAATGTTTCCAGAGTGACACTATTCATAGCTAAGCAAGAAAAGAAAATCAGGTTTTCATTGTAGTACTACACTTAAAGACTACATTTGAGAGTTTAATCTCCAAATAAGCACAGTTTATTTTTGCTTTTTGATACTAATTTTCTGTTTTCTCTGTTCTTCCATAACTTCTTTCCTATATTCACCCCAAGGCACCATGATTATCAAAACACAGCCTTGAGAAAAACACACTAAAAAAAATTTCTGGTTGATGCTTGACATCATGATGCCTTGCCAGGTTTCATCAGTCATATCATGTCATATTGGGTAATGCAGTCTGATTGATGCAACTCACGGGGACTCATCACCTTTCATGTGTTTGCTGAAGAGTTTAAAGTTATCACCCAATCTTTGACAGAATTCAAAGAGCTTCTATATGAAAGAAAGATTTTGCTATTTTATCTTTCCATGAAGACAGAATTACTTTTTTTACCCTTTGGGTTATTTTTTTTTAATTTTAAAATACTTTTCTTGAGATTGCATGGATAATACAACTTTTAGTTTCCATTGGGAAATCTATGTTAAATAATTTCAGCTTTAGACTGAAGTCAACAGCATAGATGTCTCATTATAGCTTTATTATTTGGCTGCAGATTAGTACCTGTGCTGCAAAGGTTAGGATTACAGAAATTGGGATATGAGGTTATTCTGCCTAAGCCTTTCAGAAATGGTCATTCATTTAGAAATCTAATACTCTTCCATTCATTCTGTGGGATAATATTCTTCTTCTCTAACATGATGATGGAAGAGTTAATCTAAAGGGGGGCCTAGGGATTTAAAGCATAAAATTTTGAAATTAGTTTTTTATAGCCTCATTATAAGATAGTTTACTAATGAAATCTGATTTCAAGACACAATGATTATCCAGAGATTAGAAAGAATGATCCCAACTTCATTAAATTACTTTTGAATAAACACAAAAGAAGACAATTTTCAAGTGATTTTTAAAAGTAAATTACTCTTTCCAATTACAATTACAAAGCACCTTAACATAATTTTCTAAAGAAACTTCCCAAAGCGTTGGACACTAGGCTATTTAATGGAACAAAATTTGTAATTAACTTCATGACCTAAATGACAACATTCAGAACCTGATAAATCTTCCATGCCTATTTTCTTTGAGATATTTAAATGATGCCTACATCTTTCTCTTTGTGTGTGTGTGTGTGTGCGCGCAAGGAATTAAAGTCAATGTTTATCTTGTTTTAACCTGAAAATATTTTTTTGAGTTCAATGAAAAAATTTATTTGAAAACTCAATCCTAACTCTTGTTTATTTTTCATTTTAGCCACAGAAGGGAAATCAATTACTTGTACAAACAACTCTAGTAGTGAAATACTCTGGTAGGACTCAACAGGTATAGAGTAATCCCCAGAATTTAGATGATTATATCAAAGCAGCATTAACTTGGGTTTTCATAGCCTTTAGTTTTTTTTTTTTGTTTTGTTTTTTTTTTTTGTTTTTTTTTAACTTGGTCAGGGTTGCTTAATATAAATACAAATACAGTCAGGTGTATTTCTAGAATTAAGGAGAAAATCCTGTTCTTTTCACAAGGAGCAATCATATATACAATGCTAAGCATCACTGAATAAATTTTCATTAGTTGTTCTGCTTTCTATACCACTGACAGTCAACAGTTGCTGTGGGAACAAAAGCGACTTTGAAGTTAAAGACAGTTGAGCACTGCTTTGCTTTGAAGTAATAAAAAAAAATAACATGACATCTACAACTTATGATTAAATTTCTTACAGACTGACCTAAAGCTAAACACCCCAACTGGTTAAGAAATTCAAGTTTTGTATCTTATTCTAGATTATGAGTGGACAGCTCAAGTCCAGCCTAAATTCAGGCAAGATTTTATTAAGTAGCCAAAGTTAAAGCATTTATCTAAACTAAAGTAACCTTTTTCTACTTACTACACTTCAAATGAGCCTCCTAAAGTAAAGCAGAATACCTACCCTTAATTCACATGGAAGTCAGACTTGATACTTTGTATGCAGAAAAAAACTAAGGCCATAGTATATAACAATAGCTTTTATCATTGTGAAGGGGCATTACTAAACAAGTGGCACAGGTACCATGAAACAGTGCTTAACAGTAACATATAAAAGACAATCACTGTTGTAAGGGTGACTTGAACCGTACATAGTTGGTCTTGCAGAGTTTAAATTCAAATCTGCCTTTAGAGGAATTGATTTTTAGATGAAGCAGTATCTTTTGGTTGGTCAAGCAATCACTGATGATGAGAAGACTTTTTCCTCTCTAGTGAATGAAAAAGTTGCAGAAGACTTATAGATTAATTATTACTAAGGGTATTTTTTTTTTTTTTAAAGTTTACATCCTGTTAGAAACCTTATTACTGTACCTGTTACTTTTAGTCTGTCAGCTCCAATGACAATCTCATCTTCATCTGCAGAAAACAATACTTTTCCACCTCCACTTGCCCTCACTTCAAATCTCTTACACTGGGCCTCCACAGCATCAGCTCCTGAAATCAAGGAAGTGAATGTTTCATCTAAAATATTTTGTAAGAATAAAAGTAATCATCAGCATGCATGGAATATCCAAAACATATTGAAATAATGAGGGTTTTATAAAATACTTTCTTCAAACCTGGTAGGTATCTTGTATTATAAAATACTGTTAAATTAATTTACAGAATAACTATTTCACAATTGCATATCAGAATTTAAAGTAACTATGAAAAACATTTCAGTGTTATGTGTAGAAGTCAACACAAGAATTTAGAATATACGTAAACTCTGAGATCTTTAAATGCCAATTCAGTCAGTGCTTTCTGGGGTTTACTCAGTTTAAATTGCAATTTCTTGCCAATTGGAAAAAAAAAAAAAAAAAAGAAAAAGATAACATATGAGCCTGTTCCATAAAGACTAACAAAACAACACAGCAGAAAAGGGTATTTTTTTTCCCAGTTCTACTGCAAACTTGAACAGTAGAATAACAAAAAAACCCAATAAAGCAAAAGATGAACTGAGATATCATAATTTCTCTCATATTCTATGAAACAAAACTTCCAGATGTCTCAAAGCTTCAAAACTCTGAAATCAAATAATTCTGAAATCAAACAGACCTATGGAATTGCATCAGTGCAAAAAAAAAATTTTGCAGATACCAAAACTCTGTTACTATGCTCTTCAATTTACAGGTCTTACCCTTATTCAGTGTTTTGCCCTCTGAATTGTTTCTGAAAACTTTTATTTTATTAATAAATAAAAGCAAAACTTTAGTTCTGAAAATGGTGCTGAAAAGCAATGAACCGCATGTAACACAACCAGCTGTAAGGAAAATTTCAAGATTTCAGGGAATAATTATCTGACAATTTTCTCACTGATCCCTAATTAAATTTCTAATGTACACTTCGAATGACCCATCAAACTATACGGGTAAAAATTATGGGGAAGGCATTATGGAGAAAGAAATCCATACATGCAATTTCAGTTTATGTATCTGGTTTATAGGTTTGTAAAAAATACCTGCTTTCATTATGGGAAAGTTTTCAGTTTAATATTCAAAAGCATATTATCAAAGTATATAAAAAAAAATATAAAAGCTGTGATAACTAATTTTGGATGAGAAATTGTCATAGCAGTCCTTAATTTGTAAAATCAGATTTAACATCAATACAGTATTTCTCCTTACTTTGAGATGAATTTATATGTGTACTGTGAACAATTTCTGGTTATTTTTAATTCATGAATGTAAAAATAAAATTAAAAGGAATTATAAAAATATCTGTGATGCCCCATTTTCTTGAAGCTAGACATGTTTTTTCTGGTGTAAAAGTGTAAAATGGTATTGTCTTCCTTTCTCTGTACTGTTGAAATTCATTTTAAATGTGATAATCAGGTGATTGGCTTTGTTTTGAAAAATACTAAATTTTTGTGAAGACAGACAGGGACAGATTTCAGATAACCTAACGTTAGCCATGGGATAATCGCTACATCTCACAAACATTCCAGGATGCTCACTAATACAAGGTATAACAAAGTCTAATTGTCCATCAGGATAAAAGTAATCACAAATATATTCACACATAGCTGTCTTACTGAAATCACCCATTACTCTTAAATACTTTCCAAAGGTCAGTGGTGGTATCCTTGACAGTGTTGCCCCCAGGCACATCTGAATTATTTGTTTAAAATGCTAGCATTTAGCTAGTGACCCATGCTAGGAATACAGTTGGGTAGGCTACTCCATTCTTCTGCACCATCACAGTTAAAGATATGTTTTTAAAAAAACTGTTAAATTTGTATTTATATTTATTTGTTATATGAATGCTTATTTCATGAAGCCCAGTGAGATGTAGGCATTAGCAGGCCTATGGTGAGTTCAACAAACTGTTGTGTATCAATCCAGTGGCAGAAACACAAGAGAACATTAGAAAGTCAATTTATCAATTTTTTCAATTTTATTTCTTAGTTCATAAATACATTAAGCATATACATTGTTTTGTAAAACAATTCCATTACAAAAGAAATACTTTTGTTGCCTATATCTAGTTACTCTATGACATTAGGATGACCACGTGATTCAGATTACTGTAAGAATTGTAATAAAACAGATGATATTACTATTTAATTCATTTGGAAGAGGGAGAAAATATGATAAATTATAGGCTGGCTTAAAATACTTGCAGAAATTCTAGATGACTTTTTTATAGATGACTTTAAGGCCAGGTTGGATGGGAGTTTGAGCAACCTGACTAGTGGAAGATATCCCTGCCCATGGCAGGGGGGTTGGAACTAGATGAGTGTCCCTTCCAACCCAAACCATTCTATGATTCTATTCTGTGACTCTATGATTACATGATCCACTGATAATTTAAACACAGCTGTGATTCAATTCTCAAAATGGTATATGATAGTCATGAGCAAACATTGTTCATAATAATAAAACCAAGGTGTAACCCTCTTTAGATAGCACTGCACAAAAATGTTCATTCTAGAATATTTCTCATGGTTCAGAACATAAAGACCTACAGAGGCTAAAAAGATCAGTGATCTCTTGTGAACACAAGTGCTTCCAGAAACATTGGGGTTTGAAGGAAGATGTCTGAGATAACATCAAAGTTGTTGCTAAAATTATTGATGACAAAATAAGTGGCAGATTCATATTTGAAATAAGAATGCATGCTGTTATTGAGCTATTTCATTGTAGTCTGAAGAACCTATTGTGCCCTCTGTGTATACCATTTATATTTTACCAATGTGTTTTCTGGAGTGGAAAAAAATAGGTCTGTTACTAAGTTGTTTAGGTTGCCCTAATAAAATCATACACTGAAAGTTTCAAAATCGAACTGCCTTACTATGGTAGAGAATCCATTACATTTTATATAAGCCTTTTACAGTGCCTATCTTTTACTCATTGATGTATGTTTTTTTATTGCTTTTTCTGATATTTTTTCTGAACTGAAAAAAATTCTGATGCTATCAAAAAGTGTATCATATTGATACACTTTTGGAATAGTGTTTACTTTTGATTTGGAAAAATTTTGTTCTTAATTTTGAAATATTTAATGGGCATACAATTAAAAGGCACTCATTTAATGCAAAACTTGTAAAAGCCATATTAAAATTGACCTAAAATATTGCTTTGAGGAAAAAACGGAAGCAATCATTTTTCCTGTTTTAGTCACAAGTTTGATTTCCAATTCACAAAGCCCTTCTGGAATTGTATATATATTTTCCTTCACAAGTTCAGTTTTCAATCATTTTGTAAATTTGAGATCTATCTTAGAATAGAATGTATTAAACTTCATGACGGCTGCATTTTGAATCATTATTGGAAAGCATAGGTAAGAATTCTGTTGCAGAAGTAAACTAACAGCAAATATGAATTGTATGTTAAAACAATAAGCTCATGTTTGCTTAACAACTACCGTAATATTCTATGTGAAACTCACACATAGCAGAACATATGACCAAAAAATAGCACTGAATAGACTACCCCAATAATCAAGAAGATCACACACTTCAAAGTTTTTAAACACCACTATATACAAAGCATGGTATTCTTATTTCCCCCATTTTGCAGAAGGGTAAGTTGAGGCACAAGACATAAGGGTACCACCAGCCCCTAAAATGCAGACAGATCCTACCGGTAAGTGTATACTGGTGCTCAGTATGATCCCCCTGTATGTGCACGGGCCTCGTGTGGCATCACCAGGACCGGGTGTGTCTGCCGGGCACCCTGCCTGAGTGCTTGCATTTCCTTTGGAGGGAAACTGCAGCAAGGCGAGGAGGAAGAGCCCTTGAGTCTCACCTTCAGCAGTCAGAGAGGATACTTCAGCCAAGTTTTGGGGAAACAATCTGAGGACAAAACATGGAAAATCCCTCCTACAATATCTAGATAAAGGTCAGTCAGGATATTTGTGCTGTAACAAGTAATAAACCCAAATAGACAGTACATTCTGTTTTACATGAAGCATTGCCTGGAGAGCCTTTTGCAAAAATAACATGCTCATTTATTGAGATAGGTAATGAGAACATAACAAAGGGGACAAACTTTTTAGTAGGGCCTGTTGTGATAGGATAAATGGTAATGGTTTTAAACTAAAAGAGAGTAGATTTAGACTAGATATAAGGAAGACATTTTTTACAATGAAGGTAGTGAAATGCTGGAAAGGTTTCCCAGAGAGACAGTAGATGCCCCATCCCTGGAAACATTTAAGGTCAGGTTGGGTGGGGCTCTGAGCAACCTGATCTAGCTGAAGGAGGTGTTGGACTAGGTGATTTTTAAAGGTCCCTTTCCACCCAAACTACTCTACGATTCCATGAAAAACAAAATATACCACTCAACTGATTAGAAAAAAAACCCCAAAACCAACAACCAAAAACACAAAACCCAAAAGCCAGTGTTTATTGTCATGACCAAGGATATTTGCTTTTTAATAGTGGTGGGATGCAAAGCAAAGAAGTTCACCAACAGGATGCTGCCTGCCTGATAACAGCAGCAACATCCTGCAGGGCCAGGAAAGCAAAGCTGAAAAACAACGGAAGGCTGGACCTGTCCTTGTCCTGCAACCATAGTTGTGGGTCAGGAAACCAAAGGATAATCACAAATAACTTAATACTAACTAGTTTCATCTTTATTTAAGAGCTGATGATTTCTCAGCTGCCTAAAACTGGCATTATATGTATTGTGATGCTGTTAATTTACACACATGAAAGTTGTTAGCTTTGTAAAAAGGGATTAACAGAAAACATGAGAAATCAAAGAGAAAAAAGACCTGCCATAATCTTTCTCATCATATATCACTGCAAGTCCATGTTTCAATAACTGCATTTTAAAACTGGCAATGTATTTACAATAGTACAGCTTTTCATGAAGAACAACTTATAGAACAATGATCTGGAATTTCTCCAAAGAAATGCATATATTTTAGATACTCAGCATGTGGGCTTCCACATCATCATGTTGTATAAAAGTACACCTAGAATTCAGCTAGTCCAAAATATCATTATAGGATATAAACACTTTTTTTATGCTAAAAGAAATGGGGTTTTACTTTATGTTGCATTCAGGATTTAACAGTGAGTGCATCACTTAGTCTTATTCACTTATCGCTGAAACAGTGGTTAGTGTATTCAAGCCACTTGAGAGATTACTAACAAAACGTAATACATATTAAGTTTATCTCTGACATAGAAACAGATGTGAATATTATGAAAATGGTTTTGAAAAGTTAAACTGCCTACAGAGTAATCAATGCTATCAAAATGGAATTCTGTTTCTTTACATCTTCATTTCCCAGTTGAACTAAGAGTAAGCAGTTGCATGTGCAATGTATTTGTGTATTATCTTCTTAGCTGTAATGCAAACTGCTGTGTTCCAAAACCGCTCTACAAACACACACTTTCTGAATCTTTAATATCACTACTAACAAAAAAGTTGAATTAGAATATTGTGCATGAACAAAGCAAATTTTTAAAAAAATTTAGCTCAAACCTGTAGAGCAATCACACTATCGACTATGCTTATTTTCAGCAAATCGTATCTGCTTGAGTAAAGTATACTTCAGTCCAGAGAAACATGCAAGAAAATCTATCTTTCAAACTCTGGAAAGGTAATTTCTAACAAACACAAGGTAATCTGAAAAGCTTTCTAGCTGTGCTACTTTATAGTATACTAACCTACTTCACATCAGAGATGCAGTCAGTTTCTTAATAGCTTTAATTAGGATCGGGGGATGTCCCTGGCAAAGTCCCTTGTCATTTTGTGTCCAGGAAAATTATTTACTTATAAATTCAGATGTATAATACTGAATTAAATTATTAGGTTTCTGTGAAATTCCATTCATTTAAAGTATATAGATGAAAAATGTACATTTCATATTCATCCACACATTGCATATAATAGTGGTTTATAATGCATGCTAGTTGCACAGCAGTTGCATAATCAGAACTATTGTTAAACCAGCTATGTTAAAACTGGTAGAAAGCACAAAATTATTCGTTTTAGCTATAGCGAAGATGCATTAAATGAAAATGTTAGGCAGTACCTACAATATGGATATAGAAAATTATAGCACTGTAACTAGATTAACACTAATAAATATTAAATTTCAAGACAAGAAGTGTGTCTTTTGAATTTATACAGTGTGTAGCTTGACTTATTCATTAAGTAATACCGTAACAACAACCATGAAGAATATATACTTTAAACATTTTGCTTTTTAAAGTCAATGATGCCTTGTACTACTTTATTATTATTCAGGAAAAAAATTATAACCACTACTTGGAATTATAATAAATATTACCAAGAACTCACCTGTCTTCCAAGGTTTAGATATGATTATAAAGTTACAATTTTAAAGATGAAACGGTAAACACTCCATTTACCAAATATGATTTAATGTTGATCAGGTAAAAAACTTGATTTGTATAATATTGTAATCATATGATAGAAGTGTAAACTGTCAGTGGTTGTTATTAAGATACAAGATCAAATTCTCTGTGTGTGACGCATAGGTAGTTTGGGTGGGGATTTTTTGGACATTACTACAACACTTATTGCTGTGGAAATTGCTGCTCATCCTGGGTTGCATTTAGTGGGGTTTTTTTCACTGTTTGGAGAGCATTACAGTCATTACAGTTTGCTGTCCAGTTCATATTTCCCCTACCACCATATTGACTCTGTGGTGATGCATATTTTGCTTTATAATATGCTGTATCATGATTTTTTTTTTTTTTTTTTTTCCTGAGCATTCCTGAGCAAGGGAGTTAATCTCCCTTCCATTTTTCTATAAAATTATATAATAGAGGTAATAATGCTTCCTGATACTTGTGAACATAAGAAGTTATGTAGAAAGTCATTACTGCGGAGACAAGATAGGAAAACTGAAAGTCACAATTCCCCTAATAGCAACACTTTCCACCCAAACATTACTTCAGACAGTTTTTAGATTTTTGTGAATATCTAATACTGTTCATTACTCATTTAGCACACAAAATATGCTTGGGACTTTAACCCTATATATTAAGAAGATCGTATGTTCTTTTCTTCTTGGCAGCAAAGTGCTCCAGTCCCACTTCTATCAACAATGAAAGTAACAGAAACATTAAAACCAGGGTATTTTGCTTTGCCTTCTGGTCTGTTTCCAGCTATCTGCAATGCATTGCCATTCATTCTCAACTTACTGAAACATAGGTTGAAACTGAGATGCATGAAGAATAGTAAATATCAACAATACTAACTACACAAGAAGTTAATTTTTTTCTCTTCTATTGATAAATTCTGTGTGCTTATATCAGATGTAGATGAACACTAGCAGTTGTGTCTTTCTCTAAATCACCTTCCATGCCCTCCTGGAAGACCACAAATTCAGACATAGAGATAGATAACAAATCAACCACTTTAATTTAAATATAGGGCCTAGAATTCAAGGGGAATTACCATGAATTTATCGTCTTTGTAAATGAAAAACATAATGAAATTCAATGTACTGTCTCCTTATTCTTCAATGAAGAATGGGTTATTTAAACATTTATTAAATGCAGGGTACTTTTGGATGACAAAGTATCTTTTCTGAGAATGTGTTGATACTTCTGAGAATGGAGATAAAAGAGATACAGCATTTTTAATAAAGACTCAACGTACAGCCAGGTCTAAAATCAGTATTTGTGAAATATATACCTAGGGGAAGTTTTGTTAATATTCATAGAAACGTTAGTTATTATATTATATATAATTATATTTGGCCACTAGAGGTCTCAGAAATTTTTCAGTGAATGTAAATGCAATAATGCAAATGAAGGACTCATACCAACTCAACAGAAGCCTTGAGGAATTTGAATAAAGAGAGCTTGCAACTAAGAGCAAGACATCTACACAAGTAAACATTCACCTCAGAACTTACTCTATGTTCTGTTTACTGAGGAAGGAAGGGACCATCTTTCTATCAAAAAAGGGTGAAAGTAGCAGTTAAAAGAAACCCCAACTGGGTCCATCAATAGATGATGGCAATGCTATGGAGATGTCAGAAAGTTACTGCTTTTAGGAGAGGCTGACCTTACCTTCTTAAACAAGGGGAACTGGACAGACTACAGTGAATAATACCACCTGTCAACATAAATTATTAGCATAGGGATAAGCCACATACTTATATAAGAGAAATATATATGAACAAAGACAATTAAGTAGAATGATCTGAATCAGACAACAGGTATGGTGGTAGAATGACTCTTCCCTCTTCATGATCTGCAGACCCACTGCTATCCGCAACAGATTAGTGCTAATACAGGTTTAGGACTCGGTCAAATGGAAGCTCACATGAAAATTCTGCCCTTCTGGGCAGATTTTACTTCTAGGAACTTTGTGAAAAGACACACCTAAAATATTGACTGACCTTTGCAATGGATAGAACACATCCTTCCCTCAGTGTGCCTTCCTGTTTATCTTGATGGTGGAATCCCAGGTGTGAAAATACGTATAAAAGTTGTATGAAAGTTGTCTAAAAGTTGCAGTAGACAGCACTCTCCATGCTACTTCTGTACAAGGCCACAACTGCACAAGAGCAAACCTGTGTTTTTCCTCTTACTGTCGCTGTTAAATGGAATTTTCTGTTGGAGATTTTCAGAAATTACATGGCTACAACAGACCTTTGGTCTGATATGATACAGTTGTCCACACGTTTCATCAACTAGGAGCAATACACATAGATGAATGAAAGTAAAATGTGCTACCTGAAAGTTCCTTGAGGTTTAAGTTAAAACATATTTATTTTGCTTCTATAATGGCTAAAAGCATGTGCATTTTCTGCTCCTGTGGCTCAGCTGACGGGTTGTAACTTTGGCTATAGTTTCTTAATCACTTATATGGGACCTTAGATAATAAAGGAAAATATCCCAGGCACCAGACTTCATACTGTGTGTTTTGCTCTATTTATAATCTCAATTATTCAAAACATGAGCTAGATAGTTAAATTGAGGCTTGTGACAAGTACAACGAGTTTCCTATCTGACTGATTTTTCTCATAATACTATAAATATATTATAAGCATAGGTAAATAATATATAGTATAAAGATATTTTAAATAAATAGCAATACAGAGAAATGGCTAAATTTAAAGTTAAATAATGAAATGAAATATATTTAAATATAAAGTAAATAATAAACAAAATAAATTATAGATAAATACATATTATTTTTTATTACCAACCTTATTGCATTATCTTTCCCCTGGATGTTTTCCTCTATTGTCCAGGAATCTTTCTTTGTGACATCAGTAAATAGCCACACTATGTTAAATTTTTTTTATAGCTGCCTTTATCAACTTAGCTTTCACTGAAAAGTTCAAATATCCAGCTTATGCAAATAAATTAATTATAACTCTAATGTATTTTGGAGTACACCAAAGAGTGGATGGGAATAGAAAATTTACCAATTTTTCTTATTCACAATGAATGCAACCTGAGTAGTACTAAACCTAAGAGAATTTTCCAAGTTTTCAGCATTACCCTCAACCCTGGAATTTTTATCTTTCTGTGATGCAGTTGGTTTTTATGACTGAAATAATTTCAAAGGTGATCACCTACCTTTTGGAAGCCGAGGCTTACTAAAGAAGTCTGTGCATTACATTTCCATACAAAATCAGTGGGAAAGTTTCCATTGTCTTTGTTAGCTGAGTTAGGCTGTAAAGGCCGTTACATTGTTTGGCCACTACATGTTTTATGAAAATCCAAAGTTGCCTGCTAAATAACTGAAGTATTATTTACAGAATATTCCACTGAAAAGAAATTTGAGTTAAAAGACCACAGAACAATACAGAGTATAAGATATCTTAATGAACATAGCATTCTAATCAAATAGCAAGAGCACACACAAGACAATAAGGGGAGTATGACATTTCTTCATTACACAGATGAAACTCAAAGACAATACAGGAATGTTGTGTTTCTCCTTGGGAAATATAACATCTTGCAGATCATAAGGGCATTCATTCCTCTCTCAAAAAGTTTCTGTTTATCATTATATAGTTCCTTTAGGTCAGACTTTTAGTCTGACTTTTCTATTGAATGTTCTAAAAATTTCCCAGAAATTCTACTGAAATATCACTTACCTGTAAATCTTTACAACTTTCCTTTTTTTCTGTTCTTAAAAACAGATATGATGTTTGACCTCTTTGCATCCTTTGAGACCTTACCTCTCATCCATGTACTCTCTAAAATAATTGCTAATAGTACCTGTAGCTTTCTGCTGCCTGCTTTACCATTCTTAGGTAGACTGGACTAGAACTGAAATTGAATGAAGTGAAATGCATTCATGTCACTTAATGGTTCATTACTTTTTCCCTTCCTGATTTTACCCTGTGACCTTTTTTACTAACTGTTATATATATTGCTTTGTGAAGATTTAAAAAGAAAAGCATTTCAGTTCTGCCTTTCTTACTGGTAATATACTCTGTAGGCATTAGGTAGAGAAATTCTTAAATTTGTTTCTACTCTGTAGGTAATTTGAACATTTTTGGTAGTTTATTAATATAAATTAAAAGCTAACTAAAATATTTTTATCTGTATCCTCAATATATACATTTATTATTCAGAGATTAGTTTTCAGTCTTCCTCTCCTCTCTCCCCCCCCCC
>NW_020799098.1:30684405-30724493 GCF_003259725.1 Athene cunicularia
AATTTATTAAAAAGATACGTTATTTTTCCAGATGCTTTTGGCAGTTTTCCATGGACTTCAACTATAACCTGTTGTAACTAAAAAGTTTTGTATTATATCATTCACAATGTATTGAATGAGACAATTAAAATGTTTCTGAATGCAAATTAAACTTTTTGAGATAAATAATTGAATTAATCACATTTTGGGAGAAGGAGATTGAAACAAAAGATACTAGCTACCAGAGTTCTTGGAAGCATTCTTGGAAAAGGAATAGTAAGAAAAAAAAAAAAAAAAGGCTTAGATTTTTATAAAATTAATTCAACACTGACAGCTATAACATAGGGAGGACTAGAAAATTTTATTTTTTCCAAAGTGATTGTTTCTCACATTATTTGCTTTAGCTAGAGAGTATAAATATGCTGAAGTTATCTATGCAATAGGTGTTAGCTCTTCATATAATCATGCTTTATCTGAGAAAGATTTAATGAAAGGATGTACAATATATTAAAAGATACATAGGATTCATCTACAAAAAGGCTACCACTGGGTACTACTGGGTAGTAAAACAAGCGTAAAAAATTATACCCTGATGACCAGAAAATAATAACTTTAAAACCTTCTGCTACTTGGTAAATCAATGAACTACATTTGCAGATTGCTGAAAGAACTAGCATTCATTATCATGGTAAGGACAAGATAATGATGACTTAGTCCAGCTCTCAGGATTTTTGTATTATCCATTTAGGAAATTACTTGTCTCCTTGCCCTTGACAGTGGGACAAGGGCCAGGAAAGCTGCAGAAGCAGGCTAAAAGAGTATTTGGTCTCTTAGCTTCTGGAAATGTCTCTTCTGATTAATGTTGTCAATAAAGTTCATTGTTGACTTGTAACACAGAAGACACAATTCAATTCACAGATGAAGACATCCACCTCAGATTTCTACCTGCTGACACTTAAGTTCTGGGTCTTTATCTGTGATTTGAATCACTCTCAGATTGTCTACCTTTCAATTACACTACTTAGGCTATACCGATGCCCTTGGGAGTAGGATTTTCAGGTAATGGAACAGTTTTAGTATCATGGGGAGATCTGAAGTGTCCTCAAAGGAATGTATGATCTTGTATCTGGAAAGAAATCTAACCTAGATGCAGTTGGATGTATAAATTCAGATGTAAGATCTGCAGTATAGGTGGAATTTTTGTCCAGACTTGTTGAAACATTTTGCTTTGGCAGTATGGCAAGCCAACTAGAATCATTTCATCACAGAGAAAAATAGATGGGGTAAATTAGCATCTGGCTCCATGTGTAAATTCCAGAGTGAAAAGAAGTTAAAACCAAACAACACACACAGACACACCCTGAAAAAAAACAAAAAAAACCAAAAAAAACAAACCAAAAAAACAACCAAACCAAAAAAAACACCAAAACCAAAACCAACAAATGAATACCCAGAGAAAACCAAACTAGAGGCAAAAGATTAGCAAATTTCCCTTTCCTTCTTAAAAGACAGGTGAATGTCAGAACCATCCTGTCATCGTCTCCATTCCAGAATCAAAATGGGTAGGAAACTTTTAGTCTCTGATAACTTTAAGTTGGTAGAGTCCAGGTGCCTTGGTAATACATATGATAGAAGAAAAACAAAAGATCTTGTCCAAAGAAAACATCTCTCCAAAGTATCACAAAAAGATACTAATGAAGTTTTGCGATTCTAATGTTACAATAACTTGTTTTAAAGGAAATGTAGTCCTTAATTTTTATTTGGAAAAAATGCTCATTCTGTATTACTTTGATCTATAACTGATGTTACTGATTCAGTGAGTGACAACTATTCCCAGTGACTAACTAATTTCAGGTTTATGGAATACTTTTCTTAACAGGCAGAAATCTAGTCAAAATTTAAAAATATTCTGCTAATCATTAATTCAGTGCCATCTGTTCATAATTCAGCTGCAGCTGCAATATTTATCACCCTAAGAACAACATAAGGAAAAAGAAGATCTTTTCAGAGGTATATATTATAGACATCTTTAAAATCTATATTAAATATACCTTTAAATGGCCTGTACATACTCGTGCTTGAGACAAATTACATCAAGACAGTTCTGCCCATCTACAAATGTCATAATTAAACATCTCTAGTATTGGCATAATATGGAATTTGAAACTCCATGCTCATCTGAATGGAGGTAAAATAATTAAAAGGCAAAAAACATAATTATCTTGATAAATAAGCACCTCAAACCAGCTATGTTCTAGTTATCTCTATTAACTAGTATTTTCCATTGTTTTATTAAGGTTTCAGGTACATTGAAATTGGTTTTGGAACTGCATATTTTTACAGGACTCAGACAAAGCAGCGCAATAAATAGAAAGTAAACTTTAACATTAGTGTGTTTTTTAAAACACAAAACAATTGTAACAGCAGTGAGATGCAATTTCTGATAGTCTAAAGACATGTAAGAGGAAATTCTAGAAAAGATGAGGGGTTTTATTTATTTGTTAATGCTAGTCATCTAATAGGTACAAACTAGATCTTGTGACCTAAAAGGTTCATGATCATGTATGGACAAATAATTTTCATGGACAAACAGACAAATCTTTCCAAGCCTGACTATCTACTTGCAAAAAATCTCTTCAACACATAGAAACAGCCTAATTTCCCATAGCTGGCTCAGTAAGATAACTGAAAGAACGTAGACTTTTTAAAGAAAATTTAGCTGACTAAAACTCTTAAGTCTACAATCAAATTTTCACCCATATTTTTGAAAAATCTCTTTGCTGTCACTTCAACATCTTTAACAGGAGCAGCATGATGTTGAGTTTCTTCTTCCAAGTGTTTTCTATAGCTTTGAAGTCAGGAGAACATCAGAAAGATCTCACTGCTCTTCTCTCTCATTTTTTTCTTTTTTAATTACATTCTTGTATTTAATTTTTAAAAATGGCTTCTCTATTTGCCCTTATTTTGTCCTTCAACTAAGCCACTCCTATTAGAATAGTATATTCTTAACAATATTAATGAGCTGTCTGAACATCAGGAAAAAAAAAAAAAAGGGTAAAAAAAAATAAAATCTTAATGTCCTGTCAGGGACTTTCTAAATGTCCAGATGCTGTAGGTAATTTAATAATGCTTAGCATCCAGCAGCAGCCTTGTGAACATCACAATGCATGCACAGCACCTGTTTTTGCAGTTAAATGAAGTATTAGCAGTTGATAAAGCTAAAGAATTGGAACCATCTTTTGAAGATGTATTCCTCAAAACCTACTTAAATACCTCTGAATAATGTCTGTTTGTTTGATTTTTGGGATCTCTCTCCTACAAAAGGAAATTACTTCTCTTTTCCTGCCCTGAACATTTGAGTAGTAATTATTCTGTCTGTATTGGCCAACAGTGTGTGGGTAATAACAGCAGGACAGATGGCAATGGATTAATGTTTAAACACTAACACTTCTGTACCACCATGCAAACCACTAATGACCTCTTCCCACTCAGACTATTTCTACAGTTAACTCCAGCCACTGCTCGTAGTTCCATGTTCTCTGGTATGGTACAGGGGGAAAAAAAAAAATAAAATAATATTGAGGATAAAATATTTAAGGACTGAAACAAAATATCCTTTTTCCTAGATTTCAGTGCCAATTTTCCAGAAACAGTAGAAACATCCAAACATGCATTTAAAATACAATGAGGTAAAATAAAAAGTCTATAAAACGAAAAGTAAGCAGAGGACTGATATACCACTGGCAAAATAGCTGTTGATAATTGAAATATACTTCAGCATATGTTCAGTCTCACTACAGATGCTCTGGAGTCAAAGTCAGCTTTGAGATGAAAGACTGAGGCTCATACCAAGTGTATGGGACACCCCTCTGCACAGGGTCATAGCTGCACTCTCACTCCCCCTCTGCAATCACTGTCCAGAAAACATTGACTTAGTGTTTCCTTTCATTCTTTTCCCATCACCTCTAAAGTGACAGTCGATACAGATTATTAACTATTGCCCTCTCATGAGAAAAGAGGCCTGTGGCTGCTGGTTTCCCAAAGGTGATCCTGCAGGAAGCCAGCATGCATCCAGTCCTTTGCCAGCACCAACGGTCAGCAGCTGGGACCTGAGGCTTCACTTGAAGCCTGGCTTCCAGCAGGCTGCCTGAGGAAGACCTGCAACATGTCCCTCTTCCTCCCCCCCACAGCTTTAGTCTGTACCTCTTTGAAAGAACTATAGCATATCTCAAGTTGGAAGGGACCCATAGGGATTATCGAGCCCAACTCCCTGCAGGACTACCTAAAATTAAACCATATGACAGGCCCTTCTTGAGCTCTGACAGGCTTGGTGCTGTGGCCTCTTCCCTGGAGAACCATGTTCTAGTGACCAACGACTTTCTCAGTGAAGAACCTTTTCCTAAAGCTTAATCTGAACTTCCAGTGACACAGTTACATTACCCTTTCCATGTGTAAAAGAAATAATGTCCAATATCATAACAGCAGCTCAATGAAAATTAAAATTTATAGTGAATATATATAAGAAAATTGAAGTGGTTCCAGAAGAAAACAGGAAGCACACATGCCCATTAGCTGCATACGTGTTGGAGGATTTCTAAAGTTCAAATTTAAGAATGCATATTCTGACTTTGAAAAGGCATCTTTTCCTCCATGTGTTTGTCCTTTCCAAACCAGTTCCAGATTATGGAAAGAAAAACACATAAAAAAACCCAGGTACTGGACCTCAAATTCCTTCCAAATATAGATGATGAATAAACAGAAAAAAGAGAGAGAAAATAACCTGCATGTATTTTGTCTATGCTACAAATATTATAGACAGAAGTATCAAACTCATTATAAAAGTAAAAAGTATGTTTTTCTTTTTGTCTGTCAGTCACAGATAGCAAAAAGTTCTCTCCACATTACATCAAAACAACTTCAGACATGAACTAACACAAGCTGTACTTTGTATCCAAGGTAGAAATAATCTTCCTGAGTTCAGACTGAGGGAAAGAAAATGAAAAGAAGAAAATTGGATCAAGACTCAAATATTAAAAAATTTGGAGTCTGAAGAAGACAGAAAGAAATAAAAAAATAGACTGCAGAAATAAGAGGGAGAGATCTCAAGATCCCAGCTTTGGAAGTACTGATGCAGTGGTTAAATAATGTGAAAAAAGTCACTATTTTTAAGACTGAAAGATTATGTATACCATGCCAGTGATGATGATAAAACTTTAAGCAAGGAATCTTATATCCACAGCACAGACCTTCTTCGCTACGCTGTTAAGAGCCAACAATGCACAAGCACCTGAAATAACCATGCAGAAACTGCACATAATTTTTGTTCTACTTCATTTGTGTTTATTTAGGGGGGAATTTTTAGTTCTGGACATATCAGCTGACATGATATGCTCTTGTATTTCAGGAAGCAGGTTTCAGTTCAAATAACAGCCATACATATCAGAAAGAATTACCACTTGCTCCTAATAAGTGACAGAGAAATAGCTTACTACTCTTTATTTTTATAGAATGGTTTTTATGTGGCAGTACACAGGAGAGATACAAGATATATTTTACACCACAGGGTATGTCAAATATTCAGCAGCAATGTAGTGTTATGTCTGCACATAACATAATGAGACTATCATAAAGATATGAAAGATATCGCTTAAAAATTGAAAACATACCTAAATGATTAAAAGCAATCTGAAGTACTTGTGTAAAGTATCTCTCTCTTTCAAAAAGATCTTGTTACCCAAGCACAAAGTAGATTACAAATGTTTGATGATACCAGGTATATTTAATAGTTTTAGGAGTTAATGATGTAATGGATGTAAAAAAAGTATTTTTCTATACAATTAATACAAGGGTTAGTCAGAAGAGCTGCTGCTGAATGTCAAATGTACATATGCAGTTTAACACAGAGAATGATTCAACTAACCTACAAGTGTAAGTAAAAACTAGAAAAGAGTTGTTTGCAACTATTCTTTACTAGTCCATTAACTATTACTGCCTCTTGATGCTGAATCAAATCAAGTCAAGAGATTTCTATTATTGGAAGATGATTGAAACAGAGAATTGCAGGATGAATATAGATGAATTTCAAATAAATAACATTTGAAAAGGCTACTTTGGCAGACCCATCAAAGTGCTGGTAAAGAGGTTGAAGTTTAAACTGGTTTTCAGAGCTTCACTTTTTCCTAATATTTCACTTCAAGATAATTAATTATTAGGAGTAGATTCCCATGATAGCTTATCCAAAGTCATTAAGGATATATCTGAATATATTTTACGTGAGCTTCTATTGCAGAACCTGTTATACACAGATGGTTTGTAAAAAAGCCTTTTGCAGGGACTAGAAAGACAGAAGCGGAGGCAACACCACAATGCACTGTAAATTATGAGAAGGGATGAGTCTCACATTCCAGCTGGACATTTCAACTGTTATAAGCAACATGGCTCGCTTTCTGACTGCCTCTTGGCTCATCTCACACACTTTGCCAGGAGGAGACATAAAACCATATGGCCTCTCAGGCACCGCTCCATTGTACCTTCTGTAGCTATTCCTGAAGCTGAAAGAGATCCTTTAACCTGCGGTTAAATAAAAGGTAGCTAACCTGTACTGAAAAGAGGCAAGTTTTCTCACATTTACCACTGTTTAAAAGATCTGACAACAGATTTGTACCGCAGAGTGGCAGATAAGCTGTATTTTCACCTCCTGATACACTGTTTATATTCCTATACTTGGAAAGAGTGTTTAGCTGGCTATAAAACTTCGGTAAGAAACAATATACCGTAAAATTTGAATGTATAATATTTTGTTGTGTAGCTTATCTAAATATTTTCTGAATCAACAAGTGATTTAAAACAAGCGAAAACATTAGACAACTAAGTAATTTTCAACAGAAAATTCCATTTAAGGTGCAATTACATCTGAAAAATTGTAAGTGATGTAAGTGAGCACAGAAATTACAGATTCTATGTTCATTTTTTGGGATTAGAACAGGAAGAGGGAGTGATTGAACTATGTTAAAAACCTTTGCTATAATAAGAGCCAGATTAATGATAAAATGCTCCAAAGGAAAACTTTAAGGTACTGCATATTCATTCTGAAGTTCAATATGAAATAATCTTGTTTGTACATCACTGCAAAATTTGGACTACTAATTCATCCAGGTATGGTAGAAGTGAATTGCCTGCATTTCTGATTTCCATACTTTAAAGTGGTTTTAATGACCAGAATTGGGGTTTCCTCAGTCTGTATTTTAGTTAAGGAATAAAAACTCAGAGAATGCTGAGAAATGGATAACCCATTTACCTGACTGTTTTTTCAGCATGTCTTCTTAGCAATATTCATAATCCTGCTGCACCACAGTGGTTACATAAGCAATTGCTTTAATATGAAAATTCAACTAGCAAAATTTTTAATATATTTTAGATTTTTGAAATTTCACTGTAGTTTGGGACTACAGTTAGGCAAACTTCCCTGTAAGGGAAAGGAGAAAGGCTTTATTTTACATGTTCCTGACAATTAAGTACTGATCAGTATTTGCCCAGTTGAAGGGTAGAAACAGCTAACACCGGATTGTAAAACAACATCATTCCTTCTCTCCCTAGCACCCTAATATCAACAATACAAGAATAACCATACAAATAAGAGAGGAGTTGAGTCCTTTTGTTCCTGTTTCCTAATGTGAGGAAAAGGCATAGGCGTATGACCACTCTGAAATTACCCTCTTCCTGCAATACTTAGGAGAAAAGACCTTACATTTCAGACTGCTATGTATGCAAAGAAGATTAAAAAATGTAGAAATATTTCTCATTCTGTTGTTATTTAAGCATGTTATTATGTCCATTGTCTTGATGGATACTTATTTCCAGTTCACAATAATCTTAAATAAGTAAATGTCTGACAATAGATATCAAAGATTTAGAGCCACATGTACACGCATATTATTAAAAGTTCTACCACAGGTAATTTTAACACAAGAATGCTTGACATGTCTCTTGCTTCAGATCTTCTTTGATGTCTAGATATTGTAAAGGGAGCATCACAGGCAACATTTAGTTAATGAGTACTTTGATCACCTCCGAAATGAAGGTGTAGCAGGATGTGTTATCTGGTAAGCATATGTGATTAGCATATGTGATATAGGTAAGAATGATGAATGGGACTATTTCCACTCCCACAAGGTTACATACCTGTAGTTTCTAATGGCCAATAGTTTCTGCACAATACCCAATGTACTCTTGGTGGAATACAGCAAGTAAGCAAGCACATTTTTAAGAAAAAAGTCTTGAATACACAACACAGATTTTGTGGTAAATAGATGGAAAGTGTCATCAAGTTTTACAGGTTATTTCAGTAGCTATTTTTTTTTAGTACTCTTATCTGTCTTTACTAGTACTATAACTGAAAATTATACATCTGCCTGCTATTTTCAAAAAGTAGTTGCAAAATTGTGATATAACTTCCACTGAAGTTCAAATAATTTTTCTCAATTTGCATGGCTCTAGAGATCTTAGCGAGTAGAGCTACAAGTTCAGGAGCTTTTTAAAGGTGTGACTTGTACAGCTCTGGACTTCTATGAGAGTTACGACACTGTCTTAAAGAGCCCAAAGCTCAGCAAAAATGAAGTGCACATTTTTTCCATGTTTCAGATATCCCCAAGGACCTTTATGAATGGAAAAGGGTCAAGCAATAGCAGAAATACCTGTCACAAGCAATTATTGCAGCAATAAAAAAGAAAGGAGAAAAACCCTCATGAATAAATGAGAAAGTTGGTGAGGTAATAATCAAATCTGAGGATGAAGTTATGGTAACTACACTTGTGGGTTTCAAATGTCTCCTTTCAGCCATATTTAATTTTGATCCCTTTAGCACTTGTCAGCCTAATGTCCTCCACTCAAAACCAGGCAGATGAATGTATGATCTGTGCAGACAGCACGGAGACCACAAACTTCTGGCTTGAGGTTAGCAACTACTGTGCATTTGGCAGAAAAGAAGTAGATCTTTCTCCATATAGCTTTAAACTATGCAAACATTGACTAAACAGAGAGAAAAGGTTGTGTCAAGGTAATTTAGTAGAATGCATAATGCAAAGGGTATTGCTAAGTAAGGGTTGGGAGGGGAGAGGTATGATTACTTGCCCTTATCCAGCTTAGATCCATTGATTTTTGTATGGTCATCTTTACATCTTTATTTTATAGATACACTTTATGTCTGTGCTATGTCTGCTCTGTTGGTCTTCTTAAATCACATGTCTAAAATTTGATTTGGCAGTTTCCCAATCATATGTCATAAGTAGACCGGAGCACAAGCATTTCTCACTCAGTTGGTATAGAACCCAACAGAAAGCATTGCTACACTTGTGATTTTCTCGCTATACAGTTTTCAGTGTCAGTATAAATATATTGTACTGTAATAATGGATATATCCTTGCTATTGTAAGACCTAGAGCCATGACTTGACTTTACACCACTTAAACACGTAACCACTGATTCATCCAGTACTCTTCACTATCCTTTTTTTATATATATACTTTTGCTTCTCTCCTCCTAGATTAAGATGTGCTTCAAGATGTCTTAATGATGCACTTTACAGAAATATTTTGTCTTTCATAGTCACTCACAGAATAGAATACTTTTATCAAGAGTTTCACTGCAGTTTTTCCATCTCCCTGGGGGATCATATAGACTTCTTCCGACCCCACTCACACTTCTTCATATTAATCTATCTTCCAGTTACAGTTTTAATTAGATGCTCTTAAGGCTGTGTTGGTCTTCTGTGGCACAGTTCCAAATACCAGAGAATTTTCAGTTGCTCTAAAATTTGACATGACCAGCAATTTGAATGTCAAAGACAAGAGATCAGCCTATTTGTGGCTTTGTAATATCACTTATGTCCTGTGAAATACAGATAAAATGCCAATGACATCACATGTATAGGAAGTGCATTTTCATTCACCTGAATGCACAGGCATCCTGCGTTCTTTTCAGAACACTTCTGCCATGCCTATAAATTTATAGTGTTTTGAAAAAATTATTACTAAACTTTTAAAATAAGTTAACAGATAAGAACATTTCAAATTTGTTAATTAGATTTTTTTCCCCACGGCATAATAATTTACTCTATTTGTAGTTTAAAAATATTTCTCTTCACTGCTTCCTCCACCGTTTATTTTCATCCCTTTCATTGGGCAACCACACACAGATAGCTGCTTCAGCATGCAGCAGCAGTGAAGGGACACAGACCATTTGTGAAGGAGGCAGGGACTTTCCAGAGCATATTTACAGCTAATAGGAAGAAATATTTTCTGATGTCAGCAAACCTGGTATAGAAAGTGCCCTCCCCATCTCTCACCAGATGTTTTCATGCTCTTAACTAGACAAAATAAAAAATTTCTCTGCCTTACACAAAAAAAAAAATTTTGCAAGGGATGGCAAGAATAATACATTTTGAATTTTAGGTGTCCATTTCTTTGATTTCCAATAGTATAATGTTCAGGTTTTTGCTGATTGTACTGGTAGCTATGAGTGCCTCTACTAAGTAAGAAATATCAAATAATTAATAAGAAAATTAGGAATATTTTAATATGCATTGAGTACTATATGAGAAATTTATAAAATATAAAAAAGTAGATATTCATATTAATATTAGAAAGAATAAAGACCATGTAGACATTCTGAAAAAGAAAAGGAAGATAAAGAATAAGAAAGAATATAAATACAATATTGTAATTTAACAAACTTCCACTCTGCACCAACTGCACACCAAGAAACTTACAGGTGTTCACTGTAATGATGGTGACATAAGAACACATGTTTTCTTCAGGCCTTTATGTTTTTAGAATATTAACCTCTAGTGTGATGCCTTTAAATAGGTCAGTCTCAATACATCGACATAGTTTCAGTGACGGATTCACTCAGCAGGAATGGTGTCGGCAATCAAAATATCATAGGTATTTCAGCCAATGCAAATGTTTGCCATGGGCAACTCACCTTTTAGCAATTACCAGCTGAAGTGGAAAGTTTTAATAATACAGCTACTAGATGAAACAAAACTGTGTTCTATAAACACACTGGGCAAGTACAATATGGCTAGAACAGGTGTTAGCTTAATTTTCCTGATCTGTATCTGCTAGCAAGTCTGGTTACCTTTGCACACTCATTTGACGTGGTCATTCAGGGAAATCAGTGCAGATGGCATGTCACTTGCCAAAGATTTTTTACAACTTGAAGCCTCTGTCTCCAGCCAGTATGAAAGCTCAGTGTTGATTACAACTAGAGTTTAACTTATTAAGTGTTTGTGAGTATATCCTCAGCACATGAGGAAAGAGTGGAAAAAACACAGCTTTATATAGAAGTGAAAAAAATGAAAAGACGCAGAATTTAAGGGATCTCTTCAGATTTATATATACATTAGTATCTTACACACAGGTGTTTGTGTATTTTTCATCCCATTCCCAGTCAATATGTGTTGTTTTATAAGAGATCTAGAACATTATTTTGTACAGACTTTTTTGGCCAGTAATCTTAAAAAGCACTGAATATCTTCACTACTGTTCTAGTACTGAAAATATAGAAAAATATTACTTCATATTTACTAACACAGTAAGTGTGATTTGTGTTAAAAACACAGTATAACATGGCAACCAATAAAAGCTGGGAAAATATATGAAAAGAGGAACGGGTAAGTAGAGGAATTTTATTGTAATTTCATTTAGAACTTTGATTTGCAATATTTTATACTTTGCAAAGTATCAGACACCATTTTAATGAATGACTGGCAGCATGATAACTTTCCATTTAAATTTTGGAGTGACTAGGAAAGCATTTGGATTTTTGTTTTGTTCCGTTTTTTTTCACATGTTACTCCAACTGTTTTCAATATATGCTGATAGAAATACATTGCAAGAGTATTGGGGACAAATCAATTCCCACTGATATAATGGAAGACTGACAGAACTTGTAAGAAAATGATGGTTATTTTCCCACTGAAATTGTTGTTGGAACATGTTTTGCTGAGAGGGGTATTTCTGGTTTGTTTTGTTATAGCTGTCTCAAAAAAAATATTTTTTTATTAAGCTTTTTTAACTATTTTGAGACACTTCTCTCTCTGCCTTTAGCTAATGCTGAATCATGTTCTTATGATCCATTGTACGCATTGTTTTTCATTTGGGTATGGTGATGAGATTTTTTTTTTTTCCTGACTATTCAGCAGTGTTTTATCTCTGATGTTAATTAATGAAGCCTATTCATAAAGCTGAACTGATAGACATAACAGTCAATAAAGAACACTCACCTACTGTCAGTTGTCCAGTTAACTGTCCCATGTGATTTCTTGCATTCACTGTTACATTTCTGTCAGACTGTAACACCAGTGGGCTATCCTGGGAAACATGTATAAGACAATAAATGAGAGAACAAAAAACTGAGGTAGAATTAAATTAAAATATAAACATGCATGCTGAGAGGGGAGTTCTGTCAAATATAACAGCTTATTTAATAATTTCATAAAGTATTTTACAAGTCATTTTTTTATATAAAAGAATAACAATAATACTATTTTAAGCTTAAAACCTTTGTGCATAGAGTCCCTGCTTTAGAAATCAGAGTTGAAATTAATTTATATAAATTGGGCTTTATTTCCTGAGGATATTACAAAGTTACAAATTCAAACAGCCTTAACACAAACCTGTTCCATTAGCTTTTTCCATATATTGCTAACATACTTTTCTAACTACCTAACCAAAACTACATTATTCTGTTATTCTATATAACCTATAGTATTTGGATTCCACTTACTAAAAACTTTAAAAACGCAGCTATGCATTTCTTTGAAGGTAAAAGGTATCATCATTCTCGAAAAACAAAGAAAGAGAGCACTGAAAGGAGGTTATACAACAGACACCCCTGACCCACTGCAAATAGTACCTGGCAGGTACTATTAGTGATCAAGCAGATGTAACATGAAGACAAATATTGTATGACGTTAAATATGGTCTTAACATTTTTGGAGTCAGTTTGTAGCATGACTACATTGCTATCAGCATCTTACTAGGTTTAAGCTTTTGAGGAATGTTTACATATACACATGTAGGCTTATCCTGCATGCAAAGCCAATTTAAAGAATTTCAGAAATGAAGACAGAATTGAATTTTGCTTCCTGAGGAATGAGGAGCCAGATCCACTCCTCCAGGGGAAGTATGGATGCATGGGAAAGGGGAAGAACTTCAAGAGAGCCATGAGAAACCCAACCTAAAAAAAAAAAAAAAGAAAAAGAGCTTACTGATCATGCTCTCACTGAAGGGGGGTGAGTGCATGAGAGAAGGGAAAATTATGCTGGTGGCTGCTGTGGCAGAGAGGCACTTTGATACCACACTGAATGGTATCAAAGAGACATCACCTGATACCACACTGTTCTTCCCCTGAAGCTTGAAGTGAGACCATGGGTATATCAAAGTTTCTGGCAGTTTGCTAGCACTTACCTATGCTTAGGTAGGTTTAGCCAACACCAGTAAGACACCTGACAGAAATAGCCAGGGAGGTGCCTTAGGTAGGAACGACTAAGGGCTAGGAAAATATTTCTGAAAATTATATACTCATTTTATTCTTAGATTCTTCCCTGGACATCTATTATTGGTTATTCCTGGATTGAGCATACTAGGTTAGATAGACTTGTGTGTGTGTGTGTGTGTGTGTGTGTGTGCTCGCGTGTGCATGTATGTATATGTGTGACATATATTGGTTCTTCCTGTTCTTGAAAGTTTTTTAAGAAGAGAAGGAAAGGAGTTAAGGAGCCATATATAAACATTTAATTTTACCTGAATCATGCATCAGGTTTGCACTTAAAATTTTTATACCTTACAATCTTTTCCTTTGAATGAAGGGCTTTCCTCTGCAAGAAACTCTTCCTAGTTGTTTTCACTATGATTATTAACTGTAAATGATGCTCAGTTCCCTGGGAAGTCTGAAATTATTCTGAGCTAATTTAAGAGTTCAGGTGTGTTTCATATCTCACTGGACCATGCTATGACCTTTCTAACATCCTGCCAATTAACTCTGCATCATGGAATCTGGCAGACGAAAGTCACTGTTTGGCTTGCCCATCTTTCTAGATAAAAAACTATAATTATCAGTGAGACACTGTGTTCAATGTGACTGGTTTGAGCTAAACATGTGATGTAATCAAGGGAGCTTCTGGCAACAAAAGCAGCTGCTAAGGACCTTTTCCTCAACACTTGATTTGATTTCTACTTTCCTTATGGTCCTTTGAAGATCATTAGTCCATGCAACTGCTGCTCTGGGAAAGAGAGCTGTCCTGACAGACAGCTGCATGGCCAAAGTATATTTTTAAGAAGTCCTTTTCACTTAGGCAGTATTTGGAGAAGAGTCTTCTCAGTAGAATAATCTCAACCTTAGCAAGGGAGGGTACTGCCATGCCTATTTTTGCCTGCTCAGCTAAGGGTTTGGTAACTTACACTTCCAAACACTGTTCATAGTCCAATATGAAGGTTTCTAATTGTAAATGAAGACCTTGGGTATCAAATTCTCAGGTACAGGATGATGAAAGTTTAGGTACCAAGCCTTCTTTTTTCTCCTTTCCTTGTCTTATTAGAAAGATAAAAAGAGGGATGAAGAAGTTAAGAACTTAAAACTATATACACTTAGTTCCTGAATGTCAGATATAGAGCTGCAAGCTTAAATTCTGGAATAAAGAAAAGCCAGTGGCAAAACTACTATCAGTTTAAGCACTCTGGCAACTTATCTACCCTGTTTTTCTGTACTGTTTTCCACAGAAAGTGTCTAAAGGCAAAAGTTCAAGGAATTCAAAGGCAGTCTACTCAGAGGAGCTAGCAACTCAGAGAAGACTTGGCTGAAATCAGTGGAATTATAGATCTGTATGATGAGTATAAAGTGAGATGAGTGTTAGTCATCTGAATACAAGTATATCTACAACATTAAAATGTTGGATAATTTTCTCTTTGGATCAATAGATCTGCTCCTCTTTTGATGGGAACCTCAGCTTGAAATTTAATAGACTTGATAATACACAAAATACTTTACATTCAGATTTCAGAGGGAGATAAAGGTATGTCACCACACTGTTTTCCTGCAAACTTGAAATTTAAAAAAAAAGTTTTGATGAATACATAAACACAAAGAAAATAAATAAAAGTTGCATGATTAAGCTCTCCATATACCGTGGAAGTATTTGGAAATAAAGATCTGTTCTGAAGTCAGACAAGCCTAGGAACAAGTATAGTAACTTTCTTGATATAATTTTCTAGGCTGATGTCACCCAACAGCTGAAAAACTATTCAAAAAATCAGACTGGTATATTAGTAAATAATTTTTGTATATTTACTTAATGCAGAAGGCTTTAGGTTATACCTGACAAAAAAAACACACATGAAAAAAAGGGACAAAGTTCTATTATTTTTGTTGCTGACAATATACAACTATATATCAGATCTTCCATTTAGAGGTGAATATAAAGAACATTTTTCCTTGCAGGTAATAAAGGAACATAGTGCTATTTTTCCCTTGCATGTAATGAAGTAATGTAGTGCTATAAAATGAGCTCTGTGTATTTCTGTACCTCAGCATTATCAATATCAGGAGCAGACATGCTCCATATTTAGAATATAATTATATACATGCAGTGTAAAAGTTATCATGAGCAACTCCAAGGAACATCCTTGAAGTTCTTCATCACTTAATATTATTTCTTGACACTGAGTTAATTTGAGTGCATGAGAAAAAGAATAGAAAGGCAAATCTCTCTCGTTCATCCCAACTTTCTACCCCTGGAAAAGGCCATGCCATGTTGCAGCCTCTGTCCCCTGAGTTCAGAAGCTGTTCTTGCTGCCTGAACTTGCGGTACAGGACACGAACACAGAGTTTCCTGAGGTACAGGAAACAGGTCACTTTCAGATTGCCAGTATTATTTGGTCTTGGAATAAAATAATCCCTAAACAATTAGCCCAATATTACAATCTGAACTTTATATTATGAAATTATTTATATAGTGAAAAGTGCATGCGAAAAAATTGTAACTGGAGAATTGATCTTTTTCCACCCCCTTTCTGGCATGGCAATTCAGATCTTTCTCCACTGTTTCTTCATTTTGTATAACATACATACAAACACGGCTTCTTTCTCACTTCTTACAATTCTAACTTGAACTACAAGAATGTGTGATGAATTAATCACAGCAGTTAGTGTGCTATATAAATTTGCTCTGAGATTACCTCTATTTGTTAAGCACTTACAAGAACAGTTTCATGTATACAGCAAAGCCAGTGAATAATCTTGAAGTGGAATAAGTCATAGTGTGCATGTGATGATTTTTAAAGTATTCTTCATGCACACCAATGGCAGCCAGTTCCTTAATGGAAAGCTGCTTTCCTTCAGCTATACTGCCCATTTACAGGACAACTGAAAGCATGCTTTGCAAATGTGAAAAAACAAAAAGAACAAAGAAATTCAGATACTGGGACTATGTCAATTTTAATTTGTCTGGAAATGATTTCTGAACTCATTTATCTTAATAGGGAACACTTTTCAGCTGTGAAAAATAAAATAGCTGAATCTCATGTCTTGCAAAGGTCTATTTCTAAGCCAAATGTTTTAAAATAAAACATCTGAGGCAAAAGATTTTATTTGGGGAATCTAATTTTCTGTGGGATTCCCACATTTTTAATGAATCACATGTATCAGAGTAAGAACTTTTCACCTCAAATATAATTTCTTCTGACTTAAATTCTGTACTGACATATAATATTTTATCTCTGATGCATGACACATTGACACAGAAATGTCTCTGAAGTTACTAATTTGTTAATAATTTCTTTAAAAAATTGATATAATTTTATATTAAGCATAGTGGGCTACATATGCACTGCATTAACAGAACACTTGAACTTCTATTTCTCCACTGCTATGTAAAATGTGTTCTTCAGAAAAGGGGTGGTAAATTATTTGTGATGTTATTTCAGAAATTATGCTGTAGATAACAAGAAGCAGCATAGTAAGAACATTCTTACAGTTACATAGAGGTTTTAATAATAACAATATGCTCAAAACTAAAAATACTATAGAAGGATGCTCTCAGGACCATGAGGACACCACTAGCCCTTACTGGCACTGCCCAATGTCCCCGGGGCCTTCCACACCCTTGGGGGTCCCATTTCAGTTCAGATCCATTTGATCACCTCCTGGCAGGTTTGTCCTACTTGGGTCTCCCCAGCCCTTAGGGAGCAGTCAGCCCTCATTGCTCCCTGACATATAGGATCTCAGGAACTAGCTGATGCTCATGATACTCTATAAGCTGACTCCTGTTATAAGACCCAAAGGGTTATGACTTCAGAATTTTCAGCAGTGTATTAAAGGCAAATCAGATGAAAATGATGTTATTTTAGTCACTTCTTATAGTCACTTTGCAACTGGGATTCATAAAGGGAAAAATACACAGATTAATTTAGGGGATATTTTTAAAAAGCTTTCCTGATTCTGAATCGTTATAAATACAATGGAAATTCTGGGGAAAAAAAGGTTGTGTAGTGAGATTTTTTAGAGTAAGGATCACAGTGCAGTACTAATAACTACCTTTTATTTTTAGAATTAGATGAGCAGGTTACTCTAAGTATATGAAAGACTGATAGATTGCTTTATAGTCATTTTTCTAAAAAATATTCTGCATGAGCAATCATCACAAAACTCTAATTTTTATAGATCATTCAATTATTTTTAACATATTTTGGAAAAATGTCATGCCTTTTGTACACCATTCAAATAGAGAATCCCAGCTAATTAGCTGAGTTTTGAAGAGTATTCGAAAATGCACCCTTTAAATTAGAAACAGCTTAAATGATGCAATTTGATTCCTGTTTAATACAACATTAATTTAGTCTAGGTAAGATGGTACACTATATAATTAAATATAATACCAGGCTTATGCTCAGAACATAGTTAATTATGATTACACCATTCACTTTGACACTCTTAGGAAGAGTAGTAATATGTATACCATAACTTATAGTGCAAGTACCCTCTTAGGATCTGATTCCCATGCTTAGGCAAGCACACCACTTCAGGTTTCTGGACCTCTCCACAGTGTCATATGGACGTAAAAAATAACGCAATAAGTAGGCAGGATTCTGTCTGACACCTCTATCTGTTGGCAGTTTGTGAAAGGATGTAAGGTTATTTACCTGAAGTCATGGCTATTTACCTGAAGTCATGGCTAACTGGGGAGGCCCCACTGGACTGGAGGGTGGCAAATGTGACACCCATCTACAAGAAAGGCAGAAAGGAGGATCCTGGAAACTATAGACCTGTCAGTCTGACCTCAGTGCCAGGGAAGGTCATGGAGCAGGTCATCTTAAGTGCCATTAAAAGTCACAAAATGGACAACCAGGGGATCAGGCCCAGTCAGCATGGGGTTATGAACAGGCAGGTCCTGCCTGACAAACCTGAACTCCTTCTATGACAAGAGGACCCGACTATTGGACAAGGGAAAAGCTGTGGATACTGTCTACCTGGATTTCTGAAAAGCGTTCAACACAGTTCACCATAGAATTCTCCTAGAAAAACTGTCTGCTCATGGCCTGGATGAGTGAACGGTCTGCTGGGTCAAGCCCTGGCTGGCTGGCTGGTCCCAGAGAGTGGTAGTCAATGGAGTATTAGACTTTGGTTTGCTGAGAAATGCAAGCTTCACCATGACATTCCCCAAATCCAACCACACAGTGGCCGTGCATTGAAAGACTTTAACAAAGACAGGGAACAGGTTTCTCTACTGCTGCATAGCACCACAATCTGTCTGATGCTTTAGAGGCTCATACTGTGGGTGACAGTGATCAACTCTGGTCAATGACCCAGACAGAAGCACCAATGATGCATGAATTACTTAACCGCACCATAGCATCAAAATGGGAACTGAAAGAAACAGAAAATACTCAGTCCTCTGGTCAGCTCAGAAGCCCGGGGGAGTCAAAGAGCAACTGAGTAGTTTTGAAATAAGTACATGGGCAACTGCAGCTCAGGCAAATGAGGGATAACAGGTGTGAAGAGTGCCTTGGAGGAATTAAGTGCAGAATATTTGGAAGGAGAGTATGGAGGACACAGTGTCAGTCAAGAGGGGCAGAAAGCAGAGCAAAAAAGTTGTGAGGGGATAGAGCGAGCATTTCATAGATGTTTACCCATTGTCCAGAACCAGAACATGAGCATCTTTCTTAGCAACCTTCCTTGCAAATGGTGAGGTAATAATGGAGGTTGAAGAAGAAAGAGAACTCAAAAAACACACATCTGTAAGGCTAGGAGTCTCAGAGCCAACCTTTCTATCATTAACTTTATTATTAGCACTAATAAACATGAAGGAACTTGAACAAGGAAAGATTTAGAAGAAACAGACCTACAAATGCCAGCAATTGCTGAGTATCTTGAGTACTTAAAAAGATTGAACTTTCTGTTAAAACTGTTGGGAAGCTTGTCAGAATTTGGGACTGTCAAAATAAATTAAAGAAAAATATTCTTCATCAGAATATTCCCAAGATATTCTTTCCAATAATATATTCAATATTCTTATTTATCAATATTTATCCTATTCAGTATTTCCAGTACTATTCTCAAGAATATTGCCAAGAGTCTTCCCAAGATGTCAGGACAGTAGCATCCCCAGTACAGGGGTACTTCAAATAGGGAATAGTGATTAATTTACTGTGCATGTTATTCCTGGACAATTCTGAGATAAGAAGATTTAATATATGGATTGATCCTATTAAATAAGATACTTTACACATATTTTATTTTTCTTCTTTCCCTAAATAAAGTTTCATATTAGATTTTAGTGTTCTTTGTTCTATCCAATTCTTCTTTCTAACCTGAGAGTCACAATTTAATCCCTAATAATTACACTCAGAATCAGGAAAGTGACTGCAAAATCACAATAAATATATTTGGAACTTTGATCAAGGAAAACATTCCAGATATCTTAAAAGTTTGACCAAAAGTTACTGAAAATCAGTATTTCTTTTCCCACATTTTTGAACATTAGGAGGTTTGGAAAGTATTCAAGTAAACTATTAGGTCAATGCATTTCATTCATCCGTGATAACACTGATTTACAAATAATTATCATCAAATGCAAGCAGAAGAAAAATAATTAATCAACTTTTTTTTTTTTTTAATGTAACACACAGTAGCAGATTGATTTTATGTCAAAACTGATTTGGTAAAAATACCCCAAATACTGATGTAGAGCTACATTTTCAGTCAGATACAAACTACTTTTCTGAATCAAGGAGAGAAATATACCTCACTTCATAAACTCAGCAAAGCAATGAAAAGCCATGGAAGACAAGTAAACAAAGCACAAGGAAATAATTTGAAAAAAAAAATACCCTAGTTGATGCTGAAAGAAATATCCTACTTGAGTTTATTGACAAGGTTCCAAGAAACATTTTCTAGACAACTTTTGTTCATCAAAGGATGTTATCTCAGTTCCCAACTTCTGCTTTGTTTCCGTGTCAGCCGCCTTATATGCTAAAGGCACCTTCATGACACAGCAAATCTGAACCCAAATGTGGTTACATCTACCAAAGTAGTACAGGTGTAGTGAATGAGAATCATACACAGCACTCTGGAGAGCCACATGAACTGGTAAAGCTGCACAGTGATCATGGCTATAACCTCCAGATAGAAACAACCTCCTTGTTTTACTTCCTCGTAAAATGCACCATGAAATTTTTATTACAGCAGGATACAGTCATGCATAGAAAAACCTATTGATAAAGCAGAAGCAGATCTTTAAATAGCAGACAAAAGACGTGATTTTTCTAGAATTGATTTAAACATCCAACAAAATTTCAAATGGACTTTAGATATAAACATCACAACTAAAAATAAAACAAGACTACAAACGTACTTGGAGAAAACTTGTTAAACACCCAGAGCTCACTCTTTAGTCATTAAGCTTGTGACACAGCAAGTGAAATTGTGTATTACTGAGCTGCAAAGCCCCTGGAAAACTTTAATTAGGACAGATGTAGAAAAACGATACAAGTCTTAAAATCTGAAGCCAAAACATTAAGGCTGGAATCACTATACTTCACTCCTTTCACACCATCATTTCTTGAGGTGTGGTATATCAGTTATTGAATGGGGTTTTGCCATTAAAGTTAAGCCCAACTGTAATCTAACATCCCATTATGCTATTTTAAATCTTGAAAAGCAGTCTTTCAGTTCCTGTTTGTGTGCAGGCTTCAGCTATGATATGCCATTACAGTGAAACAAGACTGTTTCTCATGCCTTTTTAAGTTAAAGTGCTAAAACTTGTAATATAGCAGCAATTAACTCCAAGCGGTTGAAGGCATTACAGGAAAATTTATACAAATCAAAATATATTCACACATTTAAAAGTAATTTCCCACAATTCCCTACTGAGGGATCATTTCTCTACAGAATTTGAATTGCATTTATTTTAGACTCACTAGCTGAGAGAACAAAAAAAAACAAAACCAAAAACAAAACAACAAAAAAAAACCCCAAACAAACAAACAAACAAACAAAAAACCCAAACCCAACATGCTGTAGTCAGTGATCTGATAACCTGGTAAATCTTTTACCACAATCCCAGTTCCTGAGATGTTTATGATACAGAAAGTGTCAACCCCTGTTCACTTGATGCATAACAGGAAATATAGAGCAATTTTACACATTGATAAAAGAAAAAATGAAGAAATAGGCATAATAAACTTATTCCATTATGTTTACCTAATCCTATGGAAAATCTGGCATAAAAATTCTGGAAAATGTTAACTCTCCAGCATATCTATAGGTTCTGGGTTCCACTTTTGTGGCACCTCGCAGACATCCACCAAAGGACTATATAGAAATAATATTTCCATCACCAGCTTTTATTTCACTATGATTTCTATTTTTTCAAATTCTAAAGATGAAGAAGGATAAACAAATTCTAAAGGAAGGTTAAGGTACAAAATTGAATTTCAGTACTACAAAAACCACAGCAGAAATCTGGAATTAATAGTATAGCTCAGATAAAGCAACAAAGACTTGTAAGTAAAAAGTATTTAAAAGTCTAGTGAATGTTAAAATTAATGTGTTAAAAATATAAGATACAAACATAAGGCAAGACTAATCATTAATTTTAAATACGTTTAGTTTGAAGGTTTATCTTAGGTGAGTATTAAATTTATTCTTTTATGGAAAGTTAAGGTTGTGGCAACCTATATGATTAAATGATGACACTAGTATTAGCAGCAGCTTTAATAGCAAAAGTCAGAAATGCTTTTTAGTTTCTTCACATAGCTATCTTAGTGTCTAAAATGCTGATATTTCCTGTGAAGCCTTCGTTTAAGAAGCATACATTGCTGGACTCTAATTACCTCGGCAATGCTTTCTGCACTGCTAGTTCTACTGTTCCTGTATTAAATGACCAGAAGCCCACAAATCTCAAATGAACTCCAAAACACCCTACTGAAAAGAAGGGATATTATTATTGTTACTTTACTGAGCCTTCCCCTGAGTGCATCCACTGCTTATTATATCAATTATTAGATGCTTCCAGGCTTCATTATCGCACTTGCTTAATGCAATCAGTATCAAGTCCATGGGTGTTTAGCATGAGATATAATGAGGCTTTGATCAAGGCATCAAAAAGAATGATAGTAAGAATGGCAATTACAGGAATTACAGATAATCCACCGATTGTCTTTAGTAATGCTTAGTATGAAAAGCATACTTAAGTTTTCAGAAAAGATCCTGATCATGATAGCCCAGGGCTGAGGACTTCAACGTTTATGGCAAAGGTCTCAGCATGTATTTTATCAGTTGCTAAGCACAGAAATTCAGTCCAAAAATGTCTTTGCAGCATTTCTTTCACGGAAGTAACATCTGTGGTGTTACTGAGAAAATTCACTTTTGGGTGTCTAACTAGAAGAGTCAGATATCTTTTCACATACTCTGGCTTTAAGAGAGGAGGAGAAACTAATTTTTAAATCTTCTGTTTTAATTATAGAACCTTTCCATATTTCCTGCAGTCAATCCCAGTCTTATTTTCAGGACCAAAAGTATTTAAAAAAAAAAACAAAAACCTACTTAGAAAATGTCATTGTTTTCTAAAATACAGCTTGACTAAAACCTTTGAATTGATAGTAAGAGGGAAGTCCTGCAGTATAGGATAGGGTTGACCAACTAGGACTAGCAAAGAGTAAAGACTTCTTAAACTATATTTGCGAATAGAGGTGTATTTCTCTGTCAAAGGATCTAACATGAAACTGTGAGGTAAATCTTCCAATATATACATATATATATATATATATATATATACACACATTTTTTTCTGTCCAAGTGATTTATGGCAAAGTGGGAGAAACTAGATCACGACCTTTCTTTGTTCAGAATGTGACCACGCATTCATTTGTCTTATTCATTAATGATTTAAACTAACTTCAGATAGTAAATACTCAAAGTAGCAGAGATCAACAGAAGAATTGATTGGAAGGGTTCCAGTTTCCCTTCAGATAACAACATACAATGTTAATTTAAACCAACGATAATGATGTGGTTTTGTATCGGAGTGACATTTATAGTTAAGTCCTTATAGACCCCATAAAATAAAATTTATTTTTACATGAAATTGTAACTAGTGAACTGCAAAGACTTTGGGGCTGTCTAAACTGCAGCACAGTCTTTACAAGGCAAACTGTTCTGTCAGTTAAACTCGGTCCTGTTGGACTTCAATATGTTTGTAACTGCCTCTTAATTGGTAACCGGCTGTGTGATAATTCCTCCCTTGAAGAGCATATTTCTTTTGTTTTCACTTTTTACATTTTGCCATGGGGGATTATGCAGATGGTTAGCACCCTGAGTACATGAGATTAAATGGCTTTCCACTTTATTGCCTGGCAAAGTCAAATTTTGTAACCAGTTCTCACTCTACAGTTAAATATTCTTTCTTATAAAAATTTTGCAAAGCATATATTTGGAAAAACTGGTTTGCCATCACTAGCAAAATTTTACTCTTTTAAAGAGAACCTTAGCTAACAGACACAAATATAGCATTTCAATATTTTCTTTGTATCTTCCTTGCTGATGCACTGTTTCAATGCCATAGGGGTGGGGGAGGAAGGTTAAATACATTATTTCAAGAATACAAGAAAATGTTCTCTGCTTAAATGTCAATCTAAAAATCAATTTCAGCTAATTTTAGCTATATTTCTGCTAACCTATAATCTTTACATAAGAAAATCTGCATTGTTCAATTTTCTCCTGAAAATGCTATATTTATATTTTGAATTTATTAATCTTTTATACAGGGTGGTAACATAGATATCCTTCTATGTATAGATGATATAATGGATGGATCAGTTTGCACCAGGAGACCTTTGAATGAAAACATATATAACCATGATATAGCTTCAAAATTATTTTTGTTCCCCTAATAGCCTGGCAATAAATCTACACAATATTCCCAACATGATCTTGATACCTTGAAAAAATTATGTTCCCACTCAATTATTCTCTTATTCAATAACTTCAGTAACTGTGCTATCAATTATGAAATGCAAGGCTTTGCTTTCATCTATATATAATCAAAAATAAAAAATACAGAGAGTAGAACTATGCATCAGATGTGGGAAAACCACATCAGAATTAGTTTTGCTTCATCTTGATAATATTTGCTAGTTGATTTTTCTTCCAACCAATACAATTACAAATGACATGATGAAACACAGTTGCATTTCCCAAATTCCTAAACTTGGATTTAATCTTATTTGTTTTTTGCACAGCCATCAGCTAATAATCCTGCCTCAGCCACAGGCTTTGAATGCTAGCCATCTACCAGTTTCTCTTTTGAGGACCTATCATAAAACTGTATTTTAGCAGTGTGTTCTTTCTAGATCAGCACTTATGAAGTATCAAACATCCTGAGGGGAAAGGAAGAATTCTAGCTGGGAACAATTCTACCCTGAGTCAGCATTCATGTGGCTTATTGTAAGAAAAGCTCAGGTAAAATTTTTAAAGAGAATGTAAAAGGTAAGAAAAAATGTAACCATAACCTACATTATCATCCATATTTTCATGTCTCATAAATTATGCAAAATGAACTCTAGCAGCGGAAGTACAATACTAGTCAAAGTTTACATAGAAAGAAATTGAGATTGTCAAAACCTATGATACTCCCACTGTGTCATATGAGACAGAGTTACATATTGGTTTCATTTTGACACAAAATCAGGAAGGAGACATTCACTTTCATTATCTTTATCTACATTTATTTTTCTATGCTATATTAATAAAAGAAAAATAATATTTCGTTTCAAAACCAGGAAGGCTGTATTTTTCAAAACAGCATCCTGCCAACAAAAGTTTCCCCAAACAGAAAATTCCCAGCAGTCAAAATAAAAAGAAATTAAATGCTCTCCCACATAATGTTCTCTCCAGTTGTTGTGATATGATGCCCCTTTTAAATGCCCTAGTTAATTCCTGAACAAGCAGTCAGGGACAGACGTACAGCTTTTAATCTTGACATCTCTCAAAGCAGCCACTGCTTGACTGGCCCAGGCATCTGGATTTCTTACTGCTGGAGGGTGAGCAAGGAAGGACAGATGCAGTTCATCTGGCTTTCATGCCAGCGTGAAGTCAGGAATGGAGAATACGAAAACCCAAGTGCTGGGAAGTACTCCACATCCCACAGTACATTTTTCTATCAGCTTTTTTCTCCTGACAGGCTGATCTGCAAGGTTGCATTGCATGTTGCAAGGGCAGGTCTCCAAATTTGTTCTAGACTCCCACGGAATTTCTTCCTAATTTGACTCCAAAGGAAGCATACGATTATACAACTTGGTATATTTTGCACAGGGGTTCTAAAAAGGCCAAGTCAAATACTTTGTCCATTTTTACCCCCTTAATCATTCATTCAGGTGACTAAGCTACAATTCCCATGAAGTGGACAGAGATCTTGACAAGGTAATTCATCATCAAGGTGAAGTTGTTCATGGTCATAGAAGTCCCCTTCTCCTTAGCCAAAAATGATTCACTGTCTAAGGTGATGTTCTCTAGTTCATTCAGCATTTAAATCAATGTTCTCTACTGCCAGTTCAGTATCAACACTTAAGAAATGTTATCTTAATGTAAGGGTAAAGAAGTAAAAATGAAATTCATGTTCCAGATGAAGTTTGCTGCAAGAGAGACAGAACAGAGTACCAAATTCTCAAATGTTATCTACAACACAAATATATTTCCCAGATTGTAACTTTTTTTTCACTTTTTTTTTTTTTTTTTTTTTTTTTTTTTTTTTTTTTCTTAACACAGAAGATTGAAGACTTTTGCTTTACTCTGCCATACATGGGTCAGACATCACTTTCGTGGGGTTTTTTTCACTAACTGCGGGGCTACGCTCAAAAGAATTCACTTCCAGTGTTGCCAGATCCTAACATGGATTTTATTAGCTATGAATGCAAGAGGCTTAATCTGAGATGATTTTAAAACAGATTTCCACAGGAGAAGAGGATTGAAATCTAACACATGTAGACAGTTTACCACTTCCTGTACAACTATCTTGCATAAACTTTTTCAGCCTTTAACTTTGTAAGATGCCATAAATGCCACGGTTTCCTTTTAAGGTCGAAATATCTCTGTCTTTTATTGTCTCATATCTTATTTTCCCCAATGCATTGTAAAATATGTCTACCAGTACTATTTTATTAATATAGATTTATTTTGATGTATTCAATTCTACCATATTACCAGTGATTCCTGATATCTGGAGGTTCTTCTAAAGCCATGACTCAGAGGAATGATTGAATTTCTTCAAATGTTGTAGTCAAATGATAAATACAATGGAAATTTCCCAGGATTTAAAAGTAAATTCAAGTTTTCCACAATGTGATGATTTTTGAGGTTTCCCTTCAGAAAATGTAAGCAATCAGTTTTGTAGTGTTAATTGCAACGGATTACTAAAATTTAATTTAATTTTCAGCTTTAGATTGCTTGAATGAGAAGTCCAGTTGCCAAGTGATAGACTGCTAATAACTTAAAATGTTTTCCTAGGTCTTTTATTCAGTTTCTGACATAGATTAGATCACAATATATTTTACCATCTCTGAAAGCGGAAGAAAAAGCACTGGCTTTGCTTTGCTGATGTTAGAGATCACTGAGTCACTAGTAAATTTACAAAAATTTCATACAGATATTTCATTAACCAGAGGTTATTTTGTGCTCAGGTATTACACAGCAATTGTGATGGATGTAAACACTTAATAACAAATGTAGAAAGACTGCTGCTAGAGATGACATAGAATTCCTTATGCTGATTCAGGTACAGTGGTCTTGTGTGTACACAGGATCACTATGCAAAATATTTCTGATGGTCTCTGCTTACTACAAAATGGCCTTTCAGTATCTGTATGCAGCAGTAATCTATCTGTACTATCTATGTTTCATTCTTGTCTTCTGTCTAGTTGAGCTGTGTGATGGATCTGTGAGATCCTTCTGTACCACACAAATAAGTGTTCTATGTGTTTTGTTGCCTAAAAACCTTAAATTACCTTAAATTTCTTCATTCATTAATTCAGAAAAGTGGCAGTATTACTTCTAGTTCATTACTGAGGTTAAAAAACAGATTTGTTTTAAATAATAATAATAAATAAAAATTAGCAGGGAATACTGGTGTGGCATTAGAAACTAATCTGTGAAACAGTGATTTGGGGGCAGAAACCTGGATTCATACCCATTTTAAACAGCAAAAGAGTTAAAACTTCAAATATTAACTCAGTGAATGACCAACACTTTAGCAAATTAACAAATGACCATATTTTAGTTCATTTAGCATTTTCAGGCACAATAGGAAGAGAACACATATTTGTGTTTGAAACCATGGGTGTCTTACATTTGAGAAAAAGAACAGGGTGAATAAGGCTGTAAACAAAGATACATGGACTTAAAGGAAATCAAAATAAATCCTAGAATTTCTGACAACTTCTCCCATAGCCTTTCTGGCCAGATCTATGCTGTGTTTAAGAGCCATTCCAACAAGGACAAATAAAAGTGTCCATCTATTCTGGCAGTGTTTCAGGATCTTACAACTCCCATAGGTGGCACAGTGCATAGGAAGGACCCCTTTGGCTCTCTCTGAAGCAAGCTCTTCTTCCCTTTGTCCAGCTGCTGACTAACCTAGGATACTCGGAAAACATAATGGCCAAGTACAAGGAACTCTCTCTTCATTCCTGAAGTAATGAAAATTGTTTAGAATTGTTTTCATTTTGCTAGGTGTCAGGGCTTGCAGAAATGTCTCTGAAATATTAAAATAATTTATTACTGAGAGTGAGATTTTATTTCAGACCAGTGTCCCTGAGCTGCCATTGCTCCAGCTGTTCTGTATGCCCACTTGTACATGGATTTCGAAAGTTAAGACAAAATTGTAAGACATCATGACAATTCATATTTATTCTAATTGCCACAATTTAGTAGAAAATTACTTTGGCCTATAAATCACTTTCAAGCATTCTTTCTCAAGACAAAGCCAGGCTTCATCACAAGGCCAGTTGTAAGGGATTGTTTGTTCTTTAAAGTTACAAACTTTGGACTTATAAAAACCAAAATGTCATTGTCAGTGTAAGAGTCTTTTAGAAGAGTAAGATAAATTGATTTGTCCAACAAAGAAAACACAAAAATAATACTGAATCCTTCAGTTCCTATGATCCATATCTGTTTTCACTTTCAAGAACTTGTTTCATTCTATACCTACTGAAATGAAACAATACCCATATTTCACATCTGTAACACACAGGAATGTCTAATTTGGGACTCAAAATTGATATTTTTACATCATGAAATATTATCAGAATGAACAGATTATATGGCAATTCAATTTCTTTTATCAGCTAAAGAATGGAAGTGATTTTTTTCTATGGCAGAGCTGTTCAGAAATTTATCTTAAATGTTGTGTCCTGATTCTCCTACCTCTTACCTTAAAAAAAGGCCATAAAATCCCTAAAGTAAACAAAGTGTTCCTTTCTGTTGCACTAATGAGTACATTGAAACTACACTGACTGTCCTGTCATTTTTTAAATCATTGAGTTTATGAGTCATTATTGTCTAATATGTCAAAACCATTTCAAGGGGGTTTAATGCTCATGTATCTTGTATATACCATAAATTGAATGTCTCTTTGGGTTCTCTCTGGGTTATGCAATAAATATGTAAACTTAAATGTTACGAATTCCTAATCTGTAGTCCACAGACTTTTTTTTTTTTTAATCAGGTGTGACACTGCTCCAGAGAGTTTAAAAAAAAACCAAAACAAACAAACCAAAACAAAGAAAACAAACAACCAAAAAAACCAAACTGAAAAAGCCTATTTTCTTAACATTTCAGTCCCTGAAAAGCCTTTTTCATTTTTCATGCAGGGTTGTTCATTTTTAAGAGGTATTCTTGGACTTTTCCTCGCTGCTAAAATCTCTAAAGTATAACTAGCTAAAGGTAGTTATTTTTGTTTGCTCCTAGCTTATTATTTGTAAGATCTCCTGTTCAGCTGAGACCTTCCCAAAACAATTCTGGCATTTATGATATCGTTGTTGAATTAAATTTGCTCTACAGGGTCCTGAAGCTGAAACCACAATAGCAGATTGCATCTTCCCTTCCTTTTATCCTCAAGGTACTTATTGCATTAATTTTAAATTGGTTTACTCTCAACTTCTGAGCACAATACATGGTATTGTTGTAAAACTGTGAAGTTCTATATAATCTGGAGACCAAAATTAAATATTACATAGGGTCTCTCTTCCTGTTTGTCATGACAACATCATGTATCACAAGGATATCCAAGAATAGGGCATCTGTAAGCCAAAAGTTATTAAGAAGGAAAGTAATTTCTCATTCTGAGACATGCCTGAGTCCAATGATATTAATGTCTCTCTTCTTTGGCAAGACATAAAAAGTTTAAATCACTATATACATAAATTTTAAAACCAGAAAAATTAATTAATCTGTCTTTCAGTATGATGTAGACCAGAGAGCCTTAAGCCAGTAACTTCTGCATTGATTTCTCTTCTGCATCCCTCAGGCAAACCACCATGCTCTTTCCCAACTAACCATAATTAATTATGTGTATTAAAATATCAATACAGGCCAAGATTTCTGAAAGAACTCATTTCAAATATAAGAAAACTAAATTCAGGCAAAGTTGAAATTTGGAAGATTTCTTTATGAAGAGCAACCTTAGTTATGTAAGTAGCAACATGTAACATTCTCATACATATTCAAGGACTTGTAAGTTAGTGATAAACTCTAAGTGGCTATCAGGTGAGAGAATCTATGGTTGTTAAGTTTAATACCTCTACCACAAATAGCTTGATGGTAAAATTCTCAAATAATGAAAACTTCACCTTGCATTTAACAAGACTGCTGTATTCAGAGAAACTGTAAAAGATCTCTAGAGCAGTTTTATAGCTCAAAATAATTCTTGATGTAACTTCAAGTTTCAATATACTAACTACAGGTACCACATATTCACATCATTTTCAATGTCTTTAGGAAGAGAACACATTTCAGGAAATATAGAACTGAAAGTACCAAAGTAATGGAGAGAAGAACAATCTGTATCATTCCCTGGCATTTCAGAATATACTTACTAAGAACTAAGAGCTGATATTGCCTTAGCTTAGCATTTACTGTACATATTAGCATTTAAAGAGCTATCAAGAATTAAGTATCACCATTATTAATATTATTTGATGAGGACAGGGCATAGATTGAATTTTATTGCTAAGGCTATTGCCTTCCCTGTTATTCTAGTCTCTTGAATTACATAAAACCCTTCAATCTGTTAAATGACTCCATTCTGTATCACAGATTTGCCAACCTCTACAAGGACAGGGTCTGGTCGTTTTCCAAACAAGCCTGAATATCCTCATAGAAAAACACATGGACAGATGGCTTTCTTTCCTGCTAATGTTACATTAGAAATGTGCTTGGAGGAAAATTCTGTCAACATCTCTTGTGCTATATTTTTGCCTAATTTATTTTGAAATATTATCTAATGTGGTAAAGTTCATTAATACGTTTTATAGCATCGTTCAATATAATGTTATTTAATTGATAAAGAACATTCTACATTTCTCTATCTTTCTGTGGGGAAACAAAGCATGCAACAATCTACCAAAGTAAAAAACTTCAGAGGAACACAATTTTTATAAATATTTCTTGATCTATTTTCTCTGATTTGATAGTTCACTTAGAATAAACATTCACCACCCCAAATACTTAGGTGGTATTGAGGGACTGCACCCTTGAAACAGTTTTAGCAACCCCAAGTTGATGAAGGCGATCGAGAGTAGTCAGCATGGATATATGAAGAAGGAATTTCTGACAAAACTGACAGCCTTCTACAATGAAATGACTAACTTGATGGATGAAGAGAGAGAAGTGGATGTTGTTTATCCTAAGGCTTTTGACCCTGTCTCCCATGAAATCCTCATAGACAAACTGATGGTCTATATAAAATGAGAATTATGTGGACTAAAACCTGCTAAACACCTCAGTTCAAAAAGTTGTGATCAGTGGCACAAAGCCCAGCTGGAGGCCAGTCCCCTAGGGGTATACTTCAGGGATCTATACTGGGACCAATACTGTTTAATCCCTTCATTAATGACCTGGACAATAGCACAGACTGCATCCTCAGAAATTTTGCATATAACACAAAACTCAGAGGAGCGGTTGATACACCTAATGGTTGTACTGTCATTCAGAGAGACATCAACAGGCAAAGAAGGTCAACAGCTTCATGAGCTGCATTAAGAAGAGCATCACCAGCATGTCAAAGAAGGGAGCTTCCTTTCTTCTTTGTGAGAACTATCTGGAGTGCTGGGACTAGTTCTGGGCTCCCCAATACAAGAAAGATATCAACATACAAGTCCAGCAAAGAGCCACAAAGATGATGAAAGTATTGGAGAATTTGTCATAAGAAAGGATACTGAGAAAGCTGGGACTGTTCAGCCTGCAGGAGAGAAGGCTCAGGGCAGAGGATCTTAGTAATGTCTATAATTACCTGATGAGAGGGGATAAGAAGATTGAGCCAGAGTTTTCTTAGTGGTGCCCAGTAACAGGAAAAGAGGAAGTTGGTGCAAACTGCCATAGAAGAAATTCTATTTAGACATGAAAAAAATATAGTCTGAGCATGGTCAAGCACTGCAACAGGTTGTCCAGAGAGCTTTTGGAGTCTCCATCCCTGAAAATATTCAAAACCTGACTGGACTCAGTCCTGGACAACCTGCTCTAGATGACCTTATTTTGAGCAGGGCAGTTGAACCAGATGACCACCAGAAGAACATTCCAACTGCAGTGATTATGTGATTCTACAAATGTAGACAGATATGGAGCGACAGTAAATTCTGTTCCTTAGGTCCCCACATGACTCCCGATAACGCTGATAACATTTTCTTTCCTCAGAAGCAAATTAACAAATGTTATGAGAAAAATCAATCTGGATCAAGAATAATTCATGTATTTGTTCATGCCTTTTCTTGAAACCTGATATCTCACCATACCTCAGTGATAAGCTCTTCAAAAGCATATCCCTTAGAACCTTACATGATCTCCAGGTGGCAAACATGGAGATAAGTTTTCCTTCAGAACTGCATTAGAGACTCTCAGATAGTATATATCAGTGCAAAAAGACCCATGGATTAGACTGACATTTAGAACTGCACTCAATAAGAAAATTCAGGTTGTTCTTGAAATTGATAATCTTCACAGAAACAGACTACATTTTATTTGGTCCAGTTAAACATACATTTTACTTATAATAGTTGTAGGGTGAAAAAGTACTTCGACAAAACTTAACTCTCCTTTTCTGAAGAATACAACAGACTGGTAATTTGGAATTGTATCACCTTTATTGTCATGTTGTCATCTAAATCAATTGACAGGAGTGCATTATTTATTACAAGTAATAAAGTAATATTAAAACTATTAATTTAGTGTAGTTTAGCCACTTGTTCTAATGTTTCTGGATTTTAAATATCAGTACCTTAATGCTATATCTGGATCTTCCTGAAGAAGTTTAAGTAGATTTATTTATCAAAGACGACTCTGAAATAATATTAATTTCTTGGCACCAGTAGCAAATATTCAAAAGATATTTGCCATTCAAGAACAGGGAAACAGTGAGACTAACCTGAAGTGGAAATCATTCTTTGATTTTCAGAATACCTTTGTCTCTTTGTTCCTTTCATTCTGTGGGCGACATGAAAATTTCCAGTCTTGCTTTAAATCAGATATGCTTTAGTTGTGCAGACTGACTGATTGAGGAGATAGATACATTACTGCACTCACTACGTATGTCACCAAGAAGGAGGAAATGAGCACTTCTATGAGCAGTCATCCAGTGACATGGAAACTTTTATACACTGAGGCCAACAACAAAGTAATTTTTTGCTTTCAGCGTGGCATAAAAAGAGAGATGTTTCTGATGTTAAAATCCATGGAGAAAGGCATGCCAAATTAGTCCTGGTAGCAAATCTGAATCAGTGACCTACAGCAAATTGCATAAATAAGAGCATCTTTAAGTCAGTACTGAGAGACCAGATCGCTACAGGCTGTTACCAAAATCACTGGGGTAACTAAGGTAGCTTCAGGACATATTCCTACCTACCACATGTTTTCACTGCAGATACAAAGCACAGAATTTTGTCTTAGGTATCCCTTTCAAAACATTGATTCAAATACAAAAAACGCATGGTTCTTATTGAAACATACCCTCCTACCATAAGATATGAAACCCAAGCTATATCACATAAAATTTGAGGTATTATTACAAAAACACGCGGGATTTGATGCAACTGTTTCCAGAAGGAATTTATTTGGGCTTTTACTCTTGCTGAGAAATCTCTATGAGAGGTAGAAGGAGAAAGACTGGAACCAAAACTGACATCATGGAGATATGGAAAGATAACAGGGTCTGAAAGACTGGCTATGTTCAGATTTTTTTGTGATTTTTTAAAGGCAAATCAACTATCCTACATCTGTCAAGAAAATTGTGTTTGGTTGTTTGTTTGGTTTTGGGTTTTTTTTTTAATTGATTTGTTCATATGCTGCTGATTTATAAGCAGTGATAATCCACCAAGAATCACCATGGAAGCAAGAACTAAAAGAAATGGAGGGGAAAGTCACTTGTTCTAAAGGAGCCAAGTGTGGTTTCTATAGGAATAGTTAGAGAATAAAATACAGTTCTGTTCTTAAATTGGTACCAAACACAATAAATAAAATAAAAAAAAAACAAAACCAAAAAAACCCACATTCAATCTTTGACAATCTGTGTTCAAATTCATCTATAGATTTAAAGGTGAGGTGCAATAAAAGCACCAAGGTGTCTCAGATGAGGGCTGATTTGAAATAAAACCTATCCTACAAAAATCTATTTCATCCACTCTGGTACCTCAGGTACCTTCAATGATTTTATTTTTTTTTTTTTAAATATTTAGGTGTTAAAATTTTTGGTCCTGTCCATATGTAAAAGTACCACTGTCTTGTTTGAACTGAATTATCTAAGTACTTCTGTCCTGACAAAAAAACACCAAAAAAACCCCAAAACAAAACAAAAAATTAATTTGTTAACTATTTGTGATGATTCCTAGTATCAACGCACAAATACAGTACTGAGACAAGATGCGTTGCTTTTGTCTCTACTGCGACACAGTTTTTTTACAGTTGTTTAATAGCTAGATCATTTGCCCAAGAAGTAGGAGATATGGTCTAATTCCCTTTTTAGCCTGAGAGAATTTAAATGTCTCTCTCTCTCACCCATTAACTGTGCCAACCAGGCTATGAGCAAGAAGATAATGACAGTTCTGTTCCACTCTAAAATAAAAGAAAATCATGCTTCATTGTGGGAGGATGGGAATTTTAATTTTATAACCAAATAATTAGAATTATTTCCAAGTTCCATTGTGTCACATCCTCAAGCCTCCAGCTGGAAACATCTATGGCGAGTCCAACACAATCTCATAAAAATACTATGTAGATAAACAATATTTAAGCAACAGACACTTCAGAAAATACCAAACTCCTTTCTGCTTCCAAAACCAAGCCTGCTGTGCAGTACTGATGGCTTTTGACTTCCACTAGAGGCATGTTTGCTGCATACGCTTAAGACTGGCCTTCTAACCTCATCTGAAAAAAAAACTGAAACAAGATTTTAAAAGGTTTACTAATTCATTTAAAGATTTTTTAATTTGATCTTAAATGAACACAAATATTGAATGAAAGTTTATATTTTTATCAATCATTTCTTCAGTTAACTGATATATGCCTAACAATAAATATTTAAGGCCTAACACTGAGAGCAGACCTTCTTTTGTTGTTGTTTATACCTAAACACTTTTAATATATGTGTTCTAATGCATGCATACAAAATTATAACTAGTAAAATCATAGAATCACAGATTGGTTTGAGTTGGAAGGGACATTTAAAGATCATCTAGTCTAGACCAGGTTGCTCAGAGCCCCATCCAACCTCTTTCCAGGTATGGGGAATCTTCGACCTACTCTGGGCAACCTGCTCCAGTGTTTCACCACTGTGATAAAAAAAAAAAATAAATTCTTCCTTATACCTGAATCTACCCTCTTTTACTTTAAAACCATTATCCCTTGTTCTATCACAACAGGCTCTACTAAAAAGTTTAAACCATGTTTTTTATTTTTGCACTCTACGACAACAGTCATTCATAAAACGATTCCTTATTTTTTCTCCTATAGGTGTTATGAAATCTGTATGTAAGGTATGAAAACCATACTAAAAGACATGTAGGGTCCATGCTTAATTTCTTGTAATTGTTGGAAGGTACAAAGAATGATGAAGGTGACCAGAGGAGGATAAAACACTCTTAGAACTCTGGATTCACTACATGCATCTGCCAGAGTTTTCTCTTTACATTTTGGAGTTAAAAGTTAAACAATGATTTTTAAATATTCCAGGTTTTTCATGAATTTTCCTCCTCCATATTCACCCTTGGATTGATGTACCAGAAAAGTCTGTCTGGATTCTAAATACATTTGACAAAAGAATAAGAAGCTCATAGATGAATAACACTGTTTGTATCCAAGTATCTATATCCTCCTTTCTGTTCCTCCTCTCTCAAATAAAACGTGCCAGTTCTATTTCTGTTTGTACCTAGTCTTGATTTTCTTGTTTAGTTAATGTCAGCTGAAAAAGCTGTGCTCTTCTTAACACACTTTGAAATCTCTTGCTGCTCTGCAAAATTTTAGTCCTAAAGATAATAAATAACCTTCTGATTATTTATAGTCTGTTCAAAATTTCTCAGTGTAATTCCTTTACCTTGCAGTATACCATACTATGAACAGACACTGACACAATCACAGTGCTATTCTGCTTGAGACAGACTGACTGTCTTTGCCAGATATCAAGAGGAAGACACATTTTCCTGTAGTAAGAATATCCCATTTGGGGGCTTCTATTGTGTTAGTTTGGGATTATGATTAGACCTAATTGCTTACTTTTTATCAATGAATGGAAACTGTACTTGATAAGTCCAATGGCAATGTAAGGGTTTGTATGAGCTGTTAGAGAAAAAGGACAATTATGCCTTTACGTCTTTTCTGACCCTATATTCACTCCTCCTTCCCTCTACATATTTTGAGAAAAATTGAGGGATAGCATCTGACGCAGCTACTGCTTTCTATAGTCAGGAAGACCAAACATAAACCAAATCCCCTGTGTCCAAAACACAGAAACAGTTTGTGCTTAGTAGGAATTTCTGAGACAGGAGAGGATTAGCATCATTGTGGGGCATGTGTTATACAAAGTGGGTACACCATGCAGATGAGGAAATGGAAATATTTTTCAGTGGTTTGAGAAAGCACATTTAATCATCTGGGAACTGTGATTGAAGATGAGTCAGCCCTATATATCCTTCATATTCAAGGGATTAAAAATCAAATTTTGGTGAATGAAATTTATGGAAAGGCATTTACTCTAATGAGCTGAATAAGAGTTGGGCAAACTCCTCTTAGGAAATTTTAAAGGTGGCAGAAAACATTTCAAAATTCACGTTAAATCTACAAAATTTTACTTGGATCATGAACTGGCATTGAGGTACTACTCCTCCAGATGAGTGCTCCAAACACTCACCTGGTCATAATATCACATTATGGAGCATTTAATCACTATTCCTCCCAATTCTCAGGATTATTTTATTTTTTATAAAAAATGAAACAACAAGAAAAATTTTTAAAGAACCAAAACAAAATGGAAATAGAAATATAGAATGAAAGAGAGGAGAATAGGAGCAAATTATAAAAAGAAATGGGTGGGGGGAGAGAGAGAGCATGAGAAAGAGTGAAAGAGAGAGAGAGGAGAAGTGGGACCAAAAACCACTGCAAAATGCTCACAACTAATTAAATATCTTGTTTTGATTTGACAGACACCTTCTGAATCAGAAGGATTTAAAATGTAAACAAGTTTTCATTTGCTCTTCAGAACAAGAGTATTCTAACCGAAGAGAAATTGGGATCCAGTGTGAAGAAAAACATGTTCCAACTGAGTAGTTTTAGAGGAACTTCAAAACAAGTAAACAACTCAAAGATGAGATGTAGAAAGTCACCAAGCAACTAATTCTGTCACTCTCACTAATACTGTGTAATACCATAACCATCAAAGTTTCAATTTCTTTAACTTATTTTCATTAATTAAAATACATATATGGGACAACTTTAAAAGAACAAGATTACGGGGTAGACCTGAACTCAAAAGGACAAGCTGAGCTATATCAGAAAATCACTACAAAGTCACAGCAGGTCTACAAACCCACTATGTGTTCCACACTAGTTATTAGATTGTGCAATTTTTAATACTCGCTGGGATGAGAGAGCACGTGGCTGTTGTCCCTCCCCCACCCATGCCGGTCGGGCTGGAAGTTAGACACAGACCCCGGCTAAAATAACAAGAAATTTAATACAACAGAGTGATTGAACAATCTGAACAGCAACTGTATCAATGGTAACAACAATAAACAGCAATAACAATGAACAAGACAAACGATATACAGAGAAATACCGCTAGCTGGTCTACGGAAAGCAAAATTCCCTCCCGAACCCACCAAGGAGCAAGGAAAAGGTTCCGCCCCTGGACCTGATGTCAGCATGTTATGAATAACCTGGCTGGAGATCCCTTCCCCCTCTCTCTCTGCTGGGGAAAACTTTACTCTGTCCTGGCTGAACCAGGACATAGATATATAAAAGCTAGTAAAGAAAAATGTTATTACATAAAGTATAAATTATACAGACTCAAATAATTATTGGTTATTGCACAGGTAAGGCAGTAGCATTACCAGATGGGTAAGAAAACAGAAGTGCCCATGTTATATGGTACTACATGTTTACAGATATTAAAAGCTGAAAATACCTAAAAACATAAATTGAAGCTAAAATGTCAGGGAAACTTTGCCTGACAAAAATATGCTCTTAGAATACAAAAATCCAGACTCCACCAATGTCAGTCATGTTAATAAAATGCTATAAAAACTTCTACAAAGTCTGGGAAGGGAACCAAAAGCACGTGCTTTTAGTTACCTGCAGTTTAATATTAATTGACTACAGTTTTCACAGCAGAATTTGATGTTTTCCGACTGCATTTAAGCACACAAAAGATGTTTATGATCAGCTAGTTATTGACTAAAACCACTAATTGTGCCAACTCTGAAATATAGCAAAATATTTCAGAGCATTTCACCTACGTCAACAAAACACTTACTCATCTTCACTGCTCTTTTGATTTCCTCCCTCATCCTTCATAAATACAACTAAAAAATAATGGAAGAAGCAGGTCTAAAGACTAAGAATGCAATGTGCCCACTATGCTGTGGAAACAATGACTAAAATTTGCTCATGCTATAATAAAGTATATTTGCATAAATGCAGAATGATTGAATAAGATAGCAGGGATGGTGGGTTTAAGTTATGCAAATCAGAGACAGGTTTGGACACATATTTCAACCACTCTCAAAATATCAACTTAAATGTATTTGAGATCAAAGTTTATCTGTGATTTAAATAAAGAGGATGCACAAATGGTGTCCCAACAAGATTAGCATGTTTAAAGGGCACAGTTTCTATAGTTCAGTAAATCTTCGAAAGCTTCTCGCTGTTGATTTTGTTTCAGATAACTCTCAACATTAAATTACTGAGGACCTAGGTAGAGTCCAGCACAATGAGATGAACCTATATTATTAGGTAAAGGATCCTGGTTACAATTGCACTTTAGCGCAGCAGGTGAAAACTCACTGCAGCTTATTTTATAATTAAGAATGTTTATTGAATTAAATATGAAATTATAAATTAAAATCAGAACTGCTCTTTTGAATTATTAGGCTGATGAATACAAAGTATTTTAGGGTATCAGTGGAATTCAGCTTTTCAATTTGTAATTTTTTTGGTCAATAAATAAACGACATTATAGAAGTTGTCAAAAAGTTGGAGATTGGAGCTGTTGGCTAACAGATAGCTGAGTTTTTATCCCCACTGATGGAGACACATCTGGAATGCTTCAACAGAAGCATTTATTCAAGATAATATCAACAGAAAAAATAACTAACAATTTAAAGTGTTGGTATTACTGTTTGTAGACTTTAGAGTTAATATCTTGACTTCTGTTTTAGTTGTACTGTGTCAAAGCTCTGGTAAAAACTCAGCTTATACAGGAATCTCATTTTAAAGATTTTAAAATAATAGTATTAACTAAAACCATTTAAAAATTAAACTACTGATTTGAAAGTACCTATTTGTGACAGGACCTAAATTAGATAGGTGAGAGTTTTGTTGTTAAGTGGAAATAGAATCGAGACTATAATGCATACTATGCTGAAAGAAATTTAGGGCTTCTCTTCACATTCTGTTCTAATACATTAACAAGTGATAGCTAATAAAGCAGTGTCAACAAATTTAAAACTATTAAATTGGGGGGGTGGGGGGGTGGAGGAGCAGGACTTGCATGGGGAGAGTGTTTGGGGTATTTTACAAAACAGATCATTGACCTAAAAGAATTACTAGGGATACACGGCAGTTTACGTGGTTTAAGACAGGATTAAAGA
>NW_020799098.1:30724543-30810396 GCF_003259725.1 Athene cunicularia
ACCCCCCCCAATACCATGTAGGTTTGTTGTTTTTTTTTTTTTTTCCCCCAATATTTTGCTATTTTTATTCACAAAATGAAAACCAGATATGACTAAATAAAATTCGTAGAAGATAAACTGCAAATAAGAATATTTTCTAATTCCTTCCTAAGTGGGCATGCAAACATAAGCATAGTTAAATTCTTAATCTCCTTACTAGTTACAAAATCCAGTTGATCTTGCTAGTAACATGATATATTAACTAGCAATAAATGGATTTCATTAAAGTCTTAGATTATTTAAATCTGTCAGGATTTGTATTGGGACTGAACAAAAATGCAATTTTTTCACTATATATTTAAACTGAATCCTTACTTTGTTCAAGTCAAATCAAGTGCCCAGAGATTTTAACAAAAGTACAATTAGCTCTTTTATATATTCGACACACAAAAAAAAGCAAGGTCTTTATTTGACAAGAGTTTCAACATACTTATCTGCCCCACTAACAGCAACACCTCAGGTTTGCTACACTTTTTTTTTTTTTTTTTTTTTAAATCACTGCTATTTAAATTTGGTCCATTTGCTGGGATATTTCAATTCAATTATTAACTGAATCAGCTTTCAGCTGATGTAAATCTAATAGCTCAAGGTTGGCACATGATTTCCTTTTCTTCTAATTCCCTTTTCAGTGTGTCCTAATGGAGTAGGTAAGGGAGGAAATCATGAATGATGACTAGAATTTCCTCTAAGACTGTAAAGGCAGGAGCTTCTGAGAAAAATGAACAATTGACACAAGAGGAGAGAGTAGGAGTGAGAGATACTTGAAGTTTGAATGATGACTACTCAGTACTGTGGCTGTGGAAAGAGATGGGACATGGAGCACAAATAATTAATTTTTCATGAATAAACAACATGCTTCTACTGTAATTAAATATCTCAACTAATTATATGAACTTTCATGGAAAATTAATCTTTACAGATTTCTGTGAAGTAACAATTTGCTTTCCTAACCTGTACCACAGAAGTCACTCAGAAATATAAAACTAATTTTAGATGGTCATTTTGTTTCACTTACACTGTTTGCACACTGGGGAATCAAACTTAAGATATTTCTGGTACTGAATGAGCGCTCACATTTTAAAACGCAAATTATACTGGACATTTTGTGTCCGCCATCTGCTTGAAATGGCATGGATATTATTTCACTGTCACACTGGCCTGTATGACAATACAATTATGCTTTTTGTTGAGAATAATAACGGGAATAGAAAATTTTCCAGACCCTGCCTTCTCCTCTGTCTAAGGAACAATATGCATGCCAGCACTACAAATTGAATCATTTTTAAAAAAAAAAAAAAAAAAGAAGAGAGAATTTTCCAACGATTTAAAATAAAAAGCAATCGTGGTGGTCCACATTAAAAGAGCCACATCGCCACATCTAAAATTGTAGACATGGGCTCTCAGAGCCAGGAAAACATGGCCAGCCTCAAGGTGAGTGTGGATCCAAAGGCCAGCCAACAATCAGCTTCAGCTTCCTCAAGTAAGGGGTGAGAGGAAGACACTAACCCATCTAACACAGTCCTTTATCTTTCAAACTAAAATTTGCACCTACATTGGAAAGCACTAACTGACAAGTTCTACAATTCCAAAACACAAAATTAAGTTCAAAAAACAAATACTATTTCACTTCCTCCTGAGCCTGGCACCATGCATCTACTGCCAGACAAAATGGTCAAAGTTCTAACACTTTCTGTAATCTACATTTCTAAATTGTCCAAGCTCTCTAAGAAAGTGCCTTTCATTCCTTCAATTTTCCTTTATTTCCTCAATTAAGAGGTGCCTGGAAACAAACTAGTTAGAAATTGTTACATACAATTAGATGAAATTTTGAAAGAGAAAGAATTTTTAAAATCAAAACTAGAAAAAATATCATTTTCAGAAAAAACATCAGTTTAGTGACCACAGTCCTCTTGACATAAGTAATCCTGACTACAATCAGAGAATTGAAAATTAATCTACAGCTCTATGTCTGGGATGAAGATCACTTTCTCCCTATTTTACACACACACGGAAGTAAATGCACACAGAGAGTTAGAAAGTTTTAGATTAATTCTTGAAAAGGATAAATATCAATTTTCATGAAGGATAGAGAAAAAATAATATTTCATAGAGAGGGGAAGGCAATACATAGATTGTCTGGCTTCAGTAAGTCAGTGACACTTTCAGTTGCTCAGAACATGGTACACTTTACATACTGTCTTTATGATCAAACTTTATTCATTTTTGAAAGGGGACAAACAAGATAAGCTGTAGGAAACATCAGGCCTATGAAAATGTTATAGGATATGATGTTGCATTTCTAATACATTTTTGTAAGAAATATGGTATCATGATGCTATGTTTGCCAAGAGTGAGAGCTTACTTGCACTATTGTGGAAGGAAACATTTGAGACAAGCAAGATGAATTAAGACTTCCTGTTTTTCTATCTTACCTTGACAGAGCTGCTGCTTACTTTTATATTCTCTATTTCTAGTGTTAGTGCTCCTGCCCCCAAAGCACCTCAAAGTTTGAATACATTTGCTAGAAACTATTAATAATAAAACTGCTTATCCTTCTTTCCCAATCAGGTGAAACATAATTATCAGTTTCATCTTTTAATGAGGACACTGTATTGGTAGCCTCATTAGCAAAACTGTTTAGTAAAGCAATAAAATAATGCCAGGCTCTATTCTTTATAGCTTCTGATTAGAAAAAGCATCACATCTCATGAGCAATTTATAGCTCATCAGTCTCAAAACACACAGGAAATAAATTATAAGGATGAGCTTAGAGAAAAGCCTTTAAGCTTGATCTTCAAGACAGGAAACAAAATAATAATTGTAATAGTAACTGAAGTCTCTAAACATTAATAGATGATCTCAGCATGCTTGATATAGAATACTCCATACAAATACAATACTTCTGTACTTTGTATTAATTCCACCATGCCTGATGTTCTTATTTGTTTACACTAACAGCATACAATTTTTTTAAAGTATCTAGCTGTATAAACTTCTGTGAGACAGAAAGTGCTATTAGCCCTGTTTTGCAGACAAGAAATTGAGGTGCAAAGGCCATTTTTTCCGAAACCCCAGGAAAAGCTACTGGCCTTTACAAATAATAAGTGATCCTGGTTCTGCTTCTGCTAACCTTTGTACCCATCATAATACAAAAACAAATGGCATAAAGATAACAAAAGTTTAAATTCTAAGCATTTATATATCTCCTAGAAATGGTACCCTCTGGTCTCAAAAGTGGTATAAAACATGAAGGCACCAAGAGGCAAGATATTCTTCGGAACGATCTTTCACCTAATCTCAGTCTAAATAAGGTGTATTTGTCTACTGCCAGTGTCTTACCAACTTTACTCTTAATTCTTGCTTTAAGGCAGAAGACCAAAACATACAAAAGGTTAGGCAGATACATGTTGAGTTTACCAGCTTTGTACGATACCGACATTTTTTATTAACATGGTTTTATTCACAATTTATGACAAAATCACATGCAATTTAGAAAGGCATTTCTGTTTGTTAAAAAAAAAAACAAAACCCAAACAAGGTGGTAAAACATTGAATTACTAAAGATTCTTCCAAGATACTGAAAGAAGATTCATTGAAACTTGCTAAGTTAGAGGCCTAGTACACATAAGTATGCAGATATAACATATGTAAGGTCTACTGTTTAGGAGGATCCATGTGAAAAAAAATAAAAACTGCTCAAATAAAAATGGTATCTCCATCAAAAAAAAAAAAAAAGGATTCACCACCAAAAATTAAAATAATCAGGAGGATTATCTCATGAGTAGAGTGAAAATTAAAAAAAAAAAAAACAAACAAAAAACCCAAAACCCCACACATTATGATCCTGAGACATTCAAGTGATTTGTATATAAATTATAAAATGTGTTTTGTAAACATACACTAGATATCCAAACATTCAAAGAGGCTGAATAAAAAAGGAAACAAACAAAAATGGATTAAGTCCTTCAGCAACAAAAAGCTGAACTGCAAAGGAAAGGTATCTCTATGACAATTTGTCAAAAACTATATATGCATCTAGATCTATGCATAGAACTGTGGATTCTAATTCTTAGAGATTCCCTGCCCCCGAAACTTAGTTAAAATAGGTTTTATCTGTACAGGATAAGCAAAATAGGATTACAAGCAAGAAGAATAGATATTCAGAGCCTGAGATAATTAACAGGTTTAAGAAATCAATGAACATTTAGAGGTCAAAACTAAAAAAAAAAAAAGGCTTCTTGTTTATTCTCAGGATAATGATTTGTCAGTTACATTTACAGTTTAGAAATTTCAGTCTTTAGATATTTATCACTTTATTTTAATCATAGAGATCTATCCAAAATGTGTGTGAGAGAGTGCATTTTCCAGATCATAGCTGAAGACATTAATTAAGCATTCTGCTGAAATCTCCAGGCTGGCTGATAAATTAGCAGAACCCTTGGCTTCATTTTAAGGAAAGGAAGGAAAATAAATGGAATAACTTGATTAGTAGAAGTGAGAAATTTTTTATACCTACAACAACATGATTGAATTAGAACAGGCTTTTACAATGAAATTTGCAGTACTGAGGACCTAACTTTAATACTATTTGTGGTTTTGAGGTTATACTTTAGCTTATTCCAGCTTAGTTTTACAGGAAAGGAATCCAGTTTGCATCTGCCAGTGTGTGTACCAAAGGACAGTATTTAGAGAAGATCAGGAGAGGCACTTCAAAAGCACACTCCTGCTGAAAACTGAAATGCTAAATGTGACAATATGGATCAGAGGCGATTCTGTTTTAAAGAACTAGAATCACATTTGAGAAGGACTGCAAGATGAATTTCTGAGAAAGTATACCCAGCTACTGGGAAGTGAGTCTTTGACTTGCAATTTATCTTGAAGAACAAATGTTAAATTGAACTATACAAATAAATAAGTCATTAAAATGTTTGGTTTAATTTTAAAATTATTATTAAATTACTGTAGCAAAACTATTAAAATCACAAATCTGCTGAACATCAAAATAATGGTAAAGTGTCTATTGACCTTCATACAATTAAGGGAAACATTCATATGCTTAATATTTTTTAATCATTTGATCTAAGAGTAGTATGCATTAAGGGATAAGTAATGCAGCAGCAAAGTTTTTGTTCATGAAGTGGATTTTGACCCAAGTGTTCAATTAAATGTTTCTCATTTCACACAGAAACCCATATAGAAGAAAATGGTAATATCAGACAGTCTGAAGCAAGTGTCTCTATGTACCTCATAAAGGATAATTTCATAACTGTGTTAAGAGAGCTGAAGGGCTTGGGACTCTTGCCTGGGCAGGAGTGTTTTTCAGGTTAAAGTTGAGGCATGCGTTAGATTCTAGCTTGCACTCATCCACAGCTGAGACTTGGTTAACGTTTATTTATCTACTTGCTGCGTTCCAAGTTTGAACTTGGTTTATTCAATGGAAAGAAATTTAGCAGAAAGGCTATACTACACTGGATGCATCTGCAACTCCTTTTCAATTATGCAGCACACCTTGTGATCCGGGCCCAACTGTCATGCATACCACATATCTTTAGTCTATGAAGGTGGTTGGCACCCACCTGGTTCTCAATGCACTAAAAAATAGGCACATGTGCAAAATAAACAGTCCCTGAACTGAAAACTGGGTGGTGAGATTTAATAATATGGATGTACATAGATACCATCTTTTGAGTGCTAAACTCAAGGTCAAAAACAGATTTATGCCTGTTACTGCTACAGAAATACCCACATGCAACAACACGTTCTTTGTAGAATGTCTCATTAGATACTGATTTATATTAGAATTCACACATAAAGCATCTGTGCCATGCTCACAGGGTGCCTTCTTCCAATATTTTGATTGGCAATTACACCAAACTGCTGAAATCCACAGATAAAAACCCAGACCAATAAAAAAACCCTGAAAACCTTAGAAAGGTACAGAACAAATAGCCACAAATACAGAAATCCTAACACCAACTCTATTTGTAGTTAAGAACAGTTTTAGATGCTCTTCTGAACCTGTGAAGAGAAATTGATAAATGCCTTAAAATGCTAAGAGCAAAGCATGAAGTTAAGAAAAACTGCAGTCTTCAATTGGGAGAATATAAACATGACTTCTTGCATACTCTACTGACAATATTTCAGACACATATCAATTTTCTCTGTTTTGTGTGTGAAAACTTTTGAAGCGTTTCAAGTTATTTCTTTTCATCTAATGGGAGAAATAATTTTGAGCAGGTAAGTAGCATAGCTAAGTACAAATACTTTTTTTTCCCCCAACATACCTGTCTTTTCCATATACTTACCTGAATTTTTCTCTAGCATTCAATCATCATCATTAAATATAAGATAAAGAAGCACCACTTCATCCTTGCATCAGCTGCTTTCAGGTAATCCCAGCACCTATCTGTGCAGCATAGGAGTTATACCAATTCATATGTTAACACATAATTTTCGTCACTTTTGTAAGAACAAAATTATATCGCCCTTATTCATGCTGAAAAATCAATGAGGCTACTCCAAAAATTAGTATACGATTCAATATGATCCACAGTGTTTCAAAAAACTACTGCGTGCTAGTGGAGTATATCTTTTAAGAGAAGCAGCACCTGCATCTTAAAAGAACACTATAGTATCCCAGACCTAAATAATCATAATGATGTTTTTACTAAACGTTGTTTTTTTAAAACAAATTTTCTGCTTGTAGAATGTACAGTAGTTGCTCCTGTAAAAAGCTGATCCACTTTCTGTATTTTCTGTGCCAGTATTTTCGCTCAGCTTGTCAGAAGAGTTAACTGAGATTCCAAAACGCCTACACTTTATTAAAATAACAACACAAGTATGAAGCACTTTCTGAGATTTTGTATTTACTTACTTTATTCAGAAAGAGAGACCACATATTTATAGAAAGATTCTAATCTGGTGAACACCAAAAGAGAAACCCAGAGACAAAATTAAACTTTGTCCAAATCTTACATTTATATACTGATCCTACACGAGAAAAGAAAAAAAAAAAAAACCAAAACAACAAAACACAAAACACCAAACAATCAACTTTCCAGCCATTCCATGCTCTCAGTCTAAACTTCAGTTTTCCTTTCTACTAAAAATGATTATTGCATCTTTCATGTAAATCGCTACTGGAGTGCCAATTTTAGTATCAAAACAGATTTCACTTTTACTAATGAGAACTATGTACAATAACTTTGTATTTTCAGAAATTACTCAGGCTCCAGACCAAATGAAAATTCGCCATCACCAGCCTACATCCATGCTACTGCAATTACCACATACACTTGCATAGACTTCAGCAAGATTATACACTGTAGTAGCTGGTGCAGAATTGTGCATGACAGATTGCCTCCCTAAATTAAACTTTGTGAATTACAGTTACTTTCTTTGCAGAGCAACTGATTCGAATTCAGCTAAAGATACAAATAAGCCTCTGGCTGGAGCCCAATAGCCAACTTTAGTGTAAATCCCCAGCTGTTGTTGTGCAGTCATAATGCTGAAACCATAATTACCAGTTCCAGTACAGGATGCTAACTTGTTCAGCTGCTTCCCTTATAGGATTTCTGTTTTCCTTGAGAGTTTTCATTATCCCAAACCCATCCATGATTTCTAACATCTATAGTCTGAAGTTATTGTAGTGTTTATTTCCAAATGAATTTCTAAAAAAAAAAATAATAAAAAAAATTTAAATAATCTTACCCTTAGTTTGTGTTTATCATGCAGCAATGCACTAGTTTACTGTTTTAAGGTTTTCTTTTTTAATTTGATATCTTCATATGGCTTGAGATTTCTCCTTGAAAAACTTACTCAGTTACCACCTTAATTTTCTGAAGTTTAATTCTAAGGCTTTTTAAAAAACCCTCATAGTAAATCATCAGAGCCCGATCAACACTGAGCTTTGAAAGTCTAACAATATAGAAATAGTTCTTCTGTCTACAGGTTAGAGTGAATATTGCTGCAATAGCAGAGTTTTAAAATGTAACATAGACAACACTATGCTCACATTTCGAGAGCAGATGTAGGCCCAAGGTTATTACAAAGAGGATTGCACAGAATGATGTTTATTCCAGATATTAAGTAGGTGGCCTTGCACAGCTATAACAAAGAAAATATACAAAGACAACAACAAAAAAAGGTAAATCAACTTGGTCATCCCTTAAAAAAATCTAGGAACTATTTTTTCAAGAACACAAGAGACAATGGATGTTTGATTCAGTTGAAGAATTACTTTACATCATGTATGCATTTGGTAAAAGGAGATAACCCATAAGGATATTAACTGGAATATAGTTGGGACAGATCCTTACATAGAGGAAGCTCTGGATACTTTCAAGCAGACCATAGAGGTTTTTTGAAACAGCTTTTGATAATACGATGTAACAAATGGGAACAACTGAACTTTTTGGTCACCTGCAAATGAGTAGAGTATGTTGATATCAAAAGCATATATTTTACTAATGTACAAATCATACAAAAATTTCATGTAAAAAATGGAATATGGAAAATGTCAATGCTTATCTACAAAACCCACCAGAAATTACACTTGAGAAAGGACAGTATAATTAGATCCAAAATTAGAAAGAGGAAGAAAGCATAGAATACATTAATTTGATCAAACTCCAATTTATTTTTAATTTTATCTCTAGAATGCATGGTATTTCAGGCTACTTGTTAAAAATTAGAAGTTACACTTCTCAGGTGATTTTTTTATTTGAAATTTTAATATCTTCTCATAAAAAAAGTTCAAAGGAAGTCACTAATACACTTGGTGATGAAAAGAATATAAATTGGCTTTGTGCAATTATTGTATATTATTAGGGTGTTCTTCAAGTCAGCAAGGCTTTCAACTAATGTTAGTGTTACTTATCACTCTTGGATGCAGGTCAGTGTCAAAATACGGTCCTTGTTATGGAATAATCAATGCTTCCATTTTATTTCCTCAAATAGTAAATTTGAAACTGCTTTGAAGCAACAATGTTAGCAAAGATTCAAGAGCATAATCTGTAAAATGATGAAAGTAGCACTTAGTTATTTTGCATCTAAAAAGGAGAATGATTTTTATGGAGGGATTGAATTAACCACATATTAAAGATCTATAAGCAAAAAATGTAACTGATATGTTTCTTGCACAACCTAAAAAAGCAAAAAGGAAAAGTATAGTTTTTATTCTGAAATACATTATTTGTTGTGCCTACAAATATTTTAGTAATTCATGCTACTTTTTTATAACGCTTGTAGCACTTGATTCTATTTACCTTCTTTATCTTATTTTAACTTGATACCACCTCATGACATGTAATGTTGCTGCCACATTGCTTCCTAAAACTGATGGACGTTCAGCAGGTTTCCTGAGAAATCGATCTGGCAGCACAAAAAAAAAGTAATTTTAAAGTCATTGAGGGAGGGATTTCAGAACTATATAAAGGAGATTGAAGTTTAAGTCACAGTATTAGATGGATGGGAACCTCCTTTAAGGAACAGCAAAAAAATAAACAAAAAAATACTCTGTTAAAGCATTTTCAAAGCAACAAATTTCATTGCTGGTGACAAATTGGTTCTGAAACTAAAGGTTTATAGAATGATATATTTCTTATAACAACAAAGGCTGTATAATATAAACTCAGAAAACATGCTTGCTATCTGGAATAAAAGGCTCCAGTTCTTAAGACTGACCAGTAATTTTAAAGTGATATGCATAAATATGCAAGTTGCATACGAACACTCCTATATAAAAAAAATGAAAAATGTATGAATGTTCAGCATTCATATGAATCAGTAAAATCCAACTTGTTTCTTATTAATAGCAAGAAATACAATGTTCATTTCAAACAGGAGATGGACAGTATTATAAATGCAAACTTTATTTGCGGCAGTCAGCTATCAGAGGCTGTGAAAGAACAAGCGATTTGTCCCCTTAAGAGAGCAATGGTGTCCCAATCAGGGACTGTCAAAACAGATGTGATGATTGCACTATATCTTATCCTGTGAATTTCAAGCCAGGGAGACAAGGTAAGATTTGTTCTTTTTTTTTTTTTTTCATCTTAAACTTCAGAATATAAATTAATTATTAGTCTAATTAGTCTAATACAGGTCTGGTAAATTACATAAATACGTAGAAGAATTATTTTTTCTAAACTGTCTCCTCAGATTCTGGAAGTAAGCTTCTATAACTTTACTGCAAAAGTCATTAGAAGAAAAATTGCTTCTGAAATTCTATTTGACCACTCACATCTCCTTTAGCCTAACAAGCAGATTTTGGGTTTGAACTTTATTGATATTTATTTTTGCAGATTATGAATGGGTTATCTACTTTACATAATATAATTTAGTTATTTTTAAAGTGAGAAATGTCATGCAAAACACAAAGTATACTGAATGCAAAGCTGACCAAGTAAAAGAGGACTGTAATAATTGTTTCATTTCAAGATAAGAATATTTTTCTGTATCTAATGGGTTAAACTAGTTTTTTAAAATCAACTCGTGCTTCTAGAAAGTACACATTCAAACTTTAGGACACCAACTTCTATTTCAGAATGAATACCTTGAAAATCTTTCTTATATTAATTTTCAAAGCGTTATCTTTGAAGTTCTGATTTGATTATTACCCTCGATAATTTTGAGATTTATCTGATATAAAACAAGAGAAATCAATATTATTAATGAGTTGGAAATAATTAAAACTCTGAACAGTTAAAACTGCAAAGCTTTCATCATTTTTTTTGTTCTCTTTTGCTTCTAGAAATTACTTGTTTGTACACTCCTCCTCCTGGTTTTGTATAATATGCAAACCTCCTGAGAATGTACTGTGAAGGTCCAGGTCATTAATGAAGAAATTAAATAATCTTGTCCTCAGTTCAGACTGCATGACTATACCAGTAGTGTCTGTCCTTCAGCTGAGCTACGTGCCAGAGGTCACAACCCTTTAAGCCCAGCAGTTTAGCCTGTTTTCAGCCCACCTCACTGTCCTTTTAATGTGTGCACCATCAGTTTGTCTAAGAGCATGTGATGGGAGACTGCGTAAAAAGACTTGTTAAAGGCAAGATTAACAATATTAGCTGTCTTTATCCACCATTTACACTTTGTTGTAGATGGCTGTCAGGTTGGTCAGGCACGATCTCTCCTTCAGAAATCCATGCTGACAACTCCCAACAGCATACTACATGAATATTCTTTTCTGTTATAATTTTGCTACTTGAATACTCTTTTCCATTGAGTTTGGTTATGAAGTAGATCTCCTTCTAACTTAACAAACATGTTGTTTACAATGGGTTTTTTGAAATTTTTCTCTGCCTACCAAAGGCCTACAAGTGAAGGCATTGCACTGCCCAACTCATAAGAAATACATTTAGAATTATCTCAGCAGCCCTCAAGCCAGGGCTAACAGACTAGCAGTATTTTGGGGAGATAAAATTATGCTATGAACTTTGTACTTAATGGTTTAGATGGATATCTCCCCCCCAACAACTCCCATTTTTTTCCCCTCAGTTTTATCTGTGCATCCATATAGAGGAGCAAAAATCTATCTTAAATTTATAAAATGGGATGCAAAGGATAAATGTTCTCCATGAAGAAACAAGAGTAAATTTCTGCATTAAGAAAAAAAGGAAACCAGAATTTTTTCTCCTTTTAAAGTCACTTGTATGTCATCTGCTTTTACATTCCTGTTTTGGACCAGATTTTCTGTGGAAATATTACTAATTTTTCTTAATTTTAAACATAAAGGATTTCTTTAGGTAATTGCTTAGCCTCTGTAAATTATAACTACATAATTTTAAAGTTGTTCAGGAAAAAAAAGGTCATCCTTCATTTTAAGAGGTTAAACCAGCTCAAACCAAATTGACTTTGAATGAGTATTAGGATCAGACACAAGACATGAACATCAAACTGAAATATCACATGGCTTCATTGAAATTTGCCCCAGTGGTAAACAGATTTATTACATGAATGAAGTACTTGGAAAAGTGAAAATTCAGTGATACCAAAACCAACAACAAATGCCAGAAAAACCTTTGCTACTTCATTAACTTTCCCACATCCTTCTGAAGAAGTGTTCTCAAATCAAATTTAGTTCCTCAAGCTGGTGTAAAATTGGGTGGATATGGGCCACTCATGACTTTATTCATGATCTGTAATCAACCAAAGTAAAAGGCTTGGGTAATATTAACTCAGAATTTTCAGTATAAAAAGCAGAGATCCTCCTTGACTGAAAAATAAGTCACAGTAATAATAAGAGTACAGGTTGAAATGAAAAAATGATATGTTCAGAAGATAGAGTTGTTCAGTTGGATGACCCTCAGACAGGTTTCAGTGAAGTATATCTAATCAAGGGCAAAATCAAGAATCATGAAATTCTTATCAGCTGTCAGTGAAAAGCAAGCACAGCCAACTCAATTTGAGAGTGGCAGTCCCTACAGAGACCACCAACAAAGAGTGACTTGTCTCATGGCAAAGCTTGTGATTAGGAAAACCTTATATCTTGTTCATAGCCAATAAAGTGACAGTGAGCTTTCAATACATTGGAACTACATCATGTTGAGAGCCAAAATGACTTAGGGTGTCCTTTATGCCATAATAATAACTACATTCTCAGTGACAGGTGAGTGGTCCCAAGGGCAAGGCTGAAGAGTAGGGATCAGAAAAATTAACTGGGGAGCATTTCAGATTTTATCTGAGAGGATTGTGACATGTAGGTGCAGGAACAAGCATTGCACTTCACACTGAGCAATAAAAGTGGCAGAATCTTAGGTGCTTCTGTGATTTTTCAGATAGTACAAAAAAGGTGAGCAATGAGATCTCTCAGTTGGAGTTTCTCTGATACATATATACCTCAGTAGTGATAGGACTGCAGGACTCTCAAGCAGAAAAGAGACTGAATATAGCAAACATCTTGACCTTGAACTTTTAGAAGAATATGTTTCAGGAGAGGGTGGGGGAACAAGTTCCCAGAATCATAAAGACTTGCAGGACCTTACAAGAGATTATGAACATCTTGCGAGATGATAAGACTTTGGAAACTACAGCCCAGTCAGTCTCACTTCAGTTCCTAGGAAGATTATGGAGGGATTCCCTCTGAAAATCACTGCAAAGTAGATGAAGGAAAAGAAGGCGACTGGATAAAAATGATCATGGGTTGAGTAAGGGCACCTGATTTGGTGCTTGTATAATGAGAAGACTGGCTCAATGGACAAGAGCAGCGATTGTCCTTCCTCAACTTCAGAAAGGCTTTTGATGTGTTTTCCTATGTTGATTCTTTATAGCCCTGTCACAGAGAGAAGCTTAACAAAGGCATTCTCTCAGAAAAAGAGTTTGTGGTTCTCAGAAAGGCATCTAAGGCCCAAATATAAACCTAAACATGTGCAGTGTGCTCAGTGGAATTGACAAAGGTTAATTCTATATTTATAATTATACACACTTAGAGAGACAGTGAAAAAATATTGTAAAATTGTTTTTGCCAAGATTGATTCAGGTTTGGAAATAAAACAAAGTGAAATAAAACTTTCTAAATATTTATTTGGATAATCAGTCTACAGAGTGAAAAACTGGAAAGAAATACCTGAAAGAAGTTCTGCTTTGAAATACCTGCAATTTCTTAGTTCTCATACAACTGTATATTTCAAAATACAAGATATACAGAGAATTTTCAGTTTCCTGTGTTCACTTTCAAGTTTATATGTATTCAGTGCTTCTTGTTTTCTAGACCTTTTTCTAATGACTTTTAACTAAATCATTAAATTTTGTGTTCTCTAAGGATATCTCTGGAAAACGCATGCTCTCTAAGTTCAGAACATACACTCTTAACCTTGTTAATTGTACAGAAAAAACATAGCAATTCCCCCTAGTTTAAGGGACAATGAGTTACTTATCTTCAATGGAAACAAAGTGAAAACTTTATTTCCTTCAGCCCTTAAGTATTGTATGTGTGAACGAAAAAGATCAATACAGCCAAGAATATATTCGCAAGAAAACACCACGAACTACTTTTATTGTTATTAATATAACAAACTAAGAAAACTGTACCTTGATTGATTCCATTCACATATGCAGTAGTATGGATGTAGTAGTAGGGTGATAAAGAAATTTAATTCAGAAGAATTGAAATATTGTAATAATTCAGATTATTGTATTATGTATTTGATTTCATACATGTTATTAATGATATACTACAAATAATGCAGTTTGCATTGTTTTGTTGCATCATATCAATGCAAATGATATAAACATGGCAAATACAACATTGTCTAGATGAAATTTACTGTTTTCAGATTAACATTTTGAGCAAAAGTATACAACTAGTCCATAGTCAAAATTAAATTCTCAGTAAAATTCAACTCCTAGAGTATGTGTACCCTTGTTTCAGGATATAAAGATGTCAATTCAGGAACAAATAAGCCCTTATCTGCTCAGGCTCTGATGTATCAGTTCAAATTCTGATATGCGTTAAGTCATTTGTTGAAAATACAGAAGTTTTTTTTTTTTTTGGTGCAACCATGCAATTTTGGGTAGGAACCTGTGGTTCTGTGGAAACCACTAACTGAACAGTAGAAAGGGCAAAGTAAGAGGAGCAAGGTTAGTGAAACAGCACTCCCTGGGCAGCCTTATTTTCACAATTTTACAGGCAAAACAGGAATGAATATTCAGTTTACCCAAGACCTGGATTTTTCATTATTACTTTTTGATAGAAAATTGAATATTGACAGAAGAAAATATCACTAGAGGGGTTTGTTTTTTTTTTAAGAATTCATGCATTTGTTCTCTGACTTAACATATTTTAGCATTTACTTTTAATATTCAGGGATTTAATAAAGCAATCACAAGATAAAAGGCAATTTTTCAACCTTTATACAAAGTTCAATACATCTCTTTTGATAAAGGCAGCTTAAGATCTGCATTTAACCTTGAATAAATTATCTTATTTGGGGATCCAGGTATGCTGCAGGTAAAAGTGGTGGTTTCAGCATCTGTAAGCATACGTGAAATGGCAAACGGAGCCACACTTCACAATTGAATTGCTCCAGCAGAGAGTTCAGTTTAGCCTAGCTACTCAACAGACTCTCTGGGACTGTTATCAGAAGTGGTTCACTATCAGACTCAGTGGTGAATCTCGTGCTATCAGTGAACTTGTTTATCAGCTCCAGATCTACCTAACTAAAAGATAGCTCCAGCATATGCATAAGGACTCCACTCATGCCTCTTGGCTGGAATAGAGCACACCTGCTGCTGTCCCCTGTTACTAATACCATTAGTCCTCCCACCTAACTCTGCTCTGTGCTGACTAATGGAAAAGCAGTGATACCTTGACCTTCAGGGCTGAGTGCCTTACAGGGAGGCCTCCCAGAGGCCATTCTACAAACCATGTCACCAGTGCAGAGGAAATACACCCATTCTACAAATTTATTATTATTAATATGCTACAAGTAATATCAAGAATTCATTCAATGATGTCACTTTAATGTGTGTGTTCTTTTGGAGGAAAAGAGTAAATTTGCTTAAAGAGTAAGCTCTCCTTTTAGAAAATAAATAAGCAACATATGCATGTAAAAGACTGCAAAAACATCAGTTTCAAATGAGTTTTGGATTCCAGGGTACATTTTAACTCCTGTATCATCAAACTTAAATCATTACTGCTTCCACAGAAGAGGCAGAGAAAAGCATTCCCCTTTCTATCACCCAAAGTGAATGCTAATGGCTGGTAAGCAGGGTAGCTCTTCAGAATCTACTGTCTGTATTGAATAGGTCTCCATTGACTATAACGAGAGCTCAGACAACCTGGCTCACTTCTAGATTTCTACAGCACTGAGGTCCATTCTGTAAATGACAAAAAGAGCTGATGTCACGTGTAGATGCCACACGCCTGGGGAAACACCATGCAAAGACATTAGGCTGTAAAGCTTAATTCAGCTCCAGACAGTTTTTCCATCATTCCCTCATGACATTCACATTTGCATACACCACAAATTACCGAAATTTTAGCACAACAACCACTGAGCAACTTGGCAAGAAACTGGAATGTGAACATAGTTCACAAACGCTGCTAGATGAAAACCAAGTCCATATACATACCACTTTTTTATCTAGTGTTTTAACGTTAATAGATATAAGTAGACCCACAACACCAAAAATACTTTAGTTGAAATACTTTGTCCAGTTAATGTCTATCTCTTCTGCTGGTTTTAGGGCACTTACTGACAGGTCTATCTGTTTTTCATGAGTCTCACTGGACTAGTATGACCTTGTATTAGGCTACTGGTAGACTTTGCATCCTGTTCCTTTACAGTAGTTACACTTGTGTGCATTTTTTTCTGAGATTTGTTAGCATCTTTGAGTGAAATTAGGACCCTACTTGAGTTTCTCATTACTCTCACTTGAAACAAAACTTTCCATATTTACTTTAACAGAACCAGTGTTCTGCAATATGAAGACCCGTGCCAGCAAATATCCCAAATCATAACTCTCACACAGTAGCAGGACATGGAACAATAGACACCATCCATCCACAGAAGGGAACTGAGAAAAATGCACAGACCATGACTAATATTCTGAAACTTCTAAGAAAAAATATGCTCCCTGAAAGATTATACAGCCTGCAAATTTCACACCAATTTCATAAAGTCTACTTATTGGAATATTCATACTAAAGAGGTACATGCTTTAGGCATGATTTTAAAAGTAGTTGTTGTCCTAGATATTAAGGTCTAACAGAACACTTAAAATATTTATATATAGATAAAAGACAAAATATTCTAGTTAAATATTAGAAATTTACAGAAACTACTTTATAGGTGCCCACACCTTTCCATGGCAAGGTGGTATACGAAAAAATAAACCCATAGTCAAAATTCCCTTTTGTAGATGCCTTTCCAATTTTAGAAGGCAGAATCTGGCCTTACTGATTATTCATGGTAGCAGTGTTTGGTACTTAAATGGTCTTTTATGTACATATACGTTGGCTATTGTGTTGTTTCCCCCCCTCAAACTTCTGATCAATATCAAAGCTATGATATTTGCATTTATTTAGAAGTAATTCATAACTGAATGCTTGATTATAGATTTATCTTAGTTATTTATTAACATTTTCGGCTACTACTATAAAAGAAAGATTATGAACAAGATTTTGTAACAAATTGTACGTATAGTGAGTTGAAAAGTAAAAATATAAATTTGGAATATAGTTAAATATTACAGAATTTTTCATTACCTAGGATGATATTGCTACTCTGTTAAATGTTGAAATAATCTTAGTTTTACAGAAAAAGAGGAAAAAAAGACTACCTCGCATATTTATTAACACAAGAATAAACAAATTAAGAAAAATGGGAAACTGTCATGATCTCATTTATGAATGTACTTGGTACTTTTGTTATATACATGGGAGACAGATTTCAACAGACAGAATTTTCCACAGAGGCATTTAGAGTAAACATACTTTTCATTCCTGTCAACTTTTGCAGTATGCATATTAAAATTCTTCACAGATGGTTGACTGAAAACCACTGTAACATTTCTCTCTGATCATAGGTCATCACTTGCATGGTAAAAAGAATTTAAGAGATTTTAAGTATTTCAAAATAATTTTTTTAATTCATCAATGATGTTAATATAAACAACATGACTGAATCAAAATGAATGAGTTCAGATGAGCTACACTGAATTTCTGAATACATATCTTGATTTTCTTTTTTCCTCTGCAACAACCTGCTCCTATATGATAAAACGATTACATTTAAGTGACATTAAAAATGCTTTGCTTTGAAAAATTAAATTGTAGAGACATTATTCAGTTTAGCAAGATTGCCTGTACTGAAGAAAACAACAACAACAACAACAAAAAAAAAACAACAAAAAGAAAAAAAAATCACATTAGTTAATACCAAAAAGAATTTAAGCATATACAAACCCATTCCTTATTTTACTGCATTTTGCACATATCGCCAATCTTGTTTTTCTGGAGTTCACATCAAATGAAGAGTCAAATGTTTCATTCCCAGTGCTGAGGTCATTTAAAGTGTAAATATAAATGCTTTGAATCTCCTTTCTTTAGGAGAAGACATTTCTTTTAAGCAGTAAGCAAGGTTTCAGAAAAAAAAAAAAAATCATTTTTGACATGAAGGAAGTTTTCACTGTTAAGGTATTCTCAAAGCAAACCTCTACTGATTGCTAACTTGAACGGTGTAAGAATTAAACTTTGCAGTTTGAGACTGAAGAGAATAATTTACATCAGCTGTAAATTAAGAAAAAAAGATGAAAACCACCTACCTTTCGGGAATGGATTTCTTTCACGTATAGCGGAAGTAGAAATTCAGATATTCCTTCAAGTCGTATTCCTTTTTTAGTGACTCTCAAATTTCCCATTCCATCCTACAATCAATAATATATATATATATATATTTTCACTTTAGGAAATAACCTTATCCAGAACAAGATGAAAAGAACACAGTATCTGGCCTAATACCTAAAAATAATGAGTGATGTCCCACTGTCCCCAAATCTCTTGATGATCTTAGACAAGGTCTAGATGGGAGGATTTATATACAAAGCTTCACCTAGAATTGAGGTATTTAACTGTGCAGCTTGATGGTGAACTGCAACTATTATTCATTGGCTACACCTAATGCAGGGGTAGGTATGTAAATAACAATTATTCCTTCACTGTAGAGGTGAAGTTAGATCTTCAAGTACAAGTTCCAAGCCAAACAATTAATTAATTATCCCTAAAATATGTATATAACATTTGGTAAAGCAATCTAATATTTCTATGTAGTGAAATATTAGAAAAAAAGACTATGCCATTGTTATGTCTTGAATCAGCTGGTTTTGCTTTTCCCAACAATTAAAATACATAGGAGAATATCATATAGGAAGAAGGAAAAAGGGTTTTTTAATTAGTAATTGCTCATCACTACTAAAAGCGTGTTTCTGGTGAAAAGAACTTCAGAAATGTTGAGGGTTATTTTTGTTTGTTTTAGTTTATGTGAATAGAAACAGAAAAGGGGCCATTGTAAAAATCTGGATGAAACAAGCAAACCAAATGATTCAATGTTTAATAAAATATAAGCATAGAAAAGTGGCATAAGAAGGCTTTAGCTGTATTTTTACAAGAAAAACAACGAAACCTGCTTCAGACTTAAGAGACAGAATCATTTCGCACACTGACTTTTTATCCCCGGATGCTTGTTACTCTATTCCTGACGGAAGATAGTTCTTCACTGAACAGCCAGTGGAATTTAACTTGATCCATTTAAGTGCAAAATTAGCAAATTTAACCTAATTGGTGATTAAATGTTTTGCAGCCATTGCTGATTCTAGTGTAGCAGAACAGGGAGAACTTGCATTTCTGCTCTTTTGGCGGAATTGTGACACTGAATTAAATGTTATACTTATCTAAAGATAGTGTAACCAGAATACCTCTATAGATATTTCCTTTGTAAAAATAAACAATAATGCCAATAGGGCAGATATTTAATATTTGACACCACTGAATCCACATCTGAAGCAACTGTGAGATACTAATTCTTTAAGACAACTAAAAGAATTCGATTTTATACAATGTAATTCAACTGATATCATTTCCCAAACACAAGGATATAGTGATAGATAGCTTTCCACACCATAACAGATTTGCAAAGAACATGCCGTTGGGAATCATGCCTTCACATGTCAGTTATAGGATTAGAAGTCTAAATGCCTATGACTACAAAACCAAAACTACCAGAGTCAGAAAATAAATATAAATGCATACCAAAGCAGAGAAAACATGGAATAACAAAAGCTAGTGCTAAAGGCTATCTATAGTATAGAATATACTTGTTAAAGTAATATGGCACAAACGCACAGACTCTGTAACAGTCCATATAATATTTAGCAAAACTTGTAAATGATTACATAAAGCCAAGAACTGCCTCTTTGTTAGAATTATTTGTATTCAAACTATGTGTTTTGATTTAACTCTGGGAGGCAACTGAGCACTACACAGCTGCTCACTCATTCCCCCTCCTGGTGGGATGAGGGAGAGAATCAGAAGAGTGAAAATGACAAAATTCGTGGCTTAAGATAAAGACAGTTTAAGCAGGTAAAACAAAAGCTGTGCACGCCAGCAAAGCAAAATGAGGAATTCACTCCCCACTTCCCATCGGCAGGCAGGTGTTGACCTCCAGGAAAGCAAGGCTCCATCACACATAATGGGCACTTGGAAAGACAAATGTCATAACTCTGAACATACCCACCTTCCTTCTTCTTCCCCCAAATTTATATGCTGAGCATGATGTCATATGGTGTGGAATATCCCTGTGCTCAGTTGGGGTCAGCTATCCCAGCTGTGTCCCCTCTCAACTTCTTGTGCACCCTCAGCCCACCTGGTAGAGGACTGGTGAGAGGAGCAGAAAAGGCCTTGACTCTGTGTGAGCACTGCTCAGCAGCAACTAAAACCTCCCTGTATTATCAACCTTGTTTTCAGCACAAATTTGGAACATAGCCCCATACCAGTTAGCACAAAAAAATTTAACTCTATCCCAGCCAAAACCAGTAAACTATATCAGCTGAATAATTAAATAATCTTTTTTAAAGAAGTGGTGCTATATTTTAAAATAATTATCTGAAATCAAGACATGAAATTTATCTACAAATCATTGCACATATAAAACCTCAGGCATTTCTAGACTTTCTAACAAAGAATGTAATATGAGGCAGTGAAATGCTGGGGTTTCAACCCCAAGCCCCAAATTAAGGCTGACATATGGGTGGTTCCCACAGCTCTTCACAAGGGAGGGGTGAGTTTGCCTTTAGGCTTCCCTCCAGGGTGCGGCCTGCCTGGTAGACAGAGCCATTGGGGAAATGAGCCCCAGGTGTTGGCATTAAGTAAACAAGGGTCAGGTGTCCCACTTAGGGATAAAAGCTGGGACCCCTTGCAGGCAGGGGCAGTGTCTGTCAGTGAGGTGGATGCCCTGTGCAGAGTTCCCTGTTGGGGAAGGACCTCCTGCCTCCCTGGGACTGGGCTCCAGTCAGGTCTGGCTTTTATAAACGTGAGCTGTATAGAGATTCAGTATGTGGCTTCCTTGGTCTTATGTGTTTGGCTTGTTGACTCAATTCTCTCCTGTCCCTTCTATGGCAGACTGTACTTCACCATTTATTCCACCCATTGTTGGTTGTGTGGTGTAGTTGTTGGGTTCAGTGGGATTGATGTCAATTATGTCTAATCTGACTTGTTTGTACCCCCAGTGCCCACCCATGTACTGACCCTTTTGTATCAAATACAATTTGGTTATTTGGTTCATCTTTATGCTGGCTGTGTCCTCTATGCTGGGCCTAATAATTGGCAAAACAGGCAGTGGTGCCTATTTTTGAAAAGAAAATAAGATAAAAAAATTAAACTTTACTTTTCAATGTGAAATCTGCACTAATACCCATTAATTCTCAACTTCAACTATCCCATTTTTCTATATATACTATAGTAATAGCATATAAATTCATCATAGGAAAGAATTACCTGAGAAAAGGCCATGCTGATTTTGGCAGTGAATAAATATTCAACAAGAATTAGGTACCTACTTATTGATTTGGATATAGACACATTTTCTAATTGAAAATGCAAATTCAATATGTTGTTTTATCTGCTTCTGTGGAATATTTATAACTGACAGGCACAAAATAATATTCACAATAAAACTGGAAAAAAAAAAAAAAAGAAAAAATACGAAGTCAAATTTCCAGAAAACTGAAAATGTTGAAATAAGGGTTGCCTAGGAAAGCTCCATCTGTTCCATCTTGCATGTCTGTGTATGATAAAGTGTATAATTATATGCAATATTTACACTCCTAAATCCCAGCTAATTCCACACAAGGTTGGCACTATTCTTAATTGGCAGCTACTCACTATTTTGATTTCACCTCATTATTTTCTTTGCTCTGCATTTACTGTAGCCTGTTAAAACCTTGCTTTGAAGACAGTTCTGTCAGTTTCCCTCTTGGCTTCCATTCTTGTAAGTGTTTATTATTTAAGTTACACAGCTTTTTGTGACTTAATTTTCAAAATACTTTCAGTGTCTTTATATCATGTGATACTGTTTTTACGCTACTGAAATGGAACTGAAACACAGAAATTAAATTGTTCACTAATCTTTGATACTTATCATATTTTCTCTGCTTATTTTCATTAGTGAGAAGTTAATTTGCATAGCAAGTTTAAAATGCCAGAGTCTCAGAAACAAACAATAGAGCCTACCGCATCCATATAGGCTTTCTTTTTACAGTGACATTTTTAAGCTCTCATTTTTTAGTTCTTCAGCAGTGAGCTACCCACCTAATAGAGTCCAACAGTTTGAATGCAGACAGACTTTGGACAGACAGGAGCACCCTAATTTCAGCAAAATTACATTATTCAATGCTAGAATGTAGACACTACGTTCTCGAGCAGAAGCAACAAATGGTGTTACAAGATATAAAACTGAAATAGGGTGCTGTGACCTTAATTGTTTGATAAATGCAATGAACTTCCGGAAAGTAAATTCCTGAAGTGTGTAATGACTAATACAAAATAAAACTGAATAGTAAACTAAAAAAAAAAATAGTCAAACATATACTACAATGTGCTTAACGAGGTTCTCCCCATTCAAAGAATAACTGTTCTGTATGTTTTCTGCATAAATAACTCCCCCTCCAGTTTAAGGAGAGGTTGGAATAAGAACTTGTTTCATTGGGTTTTCAGAAGTAATGTATACTTGGTTAAAAAGTTATTAGGATTGAAAAGTTTAATCAGAGGAAGGTCCAGTCTTCTTGGTTCATTTAATGCACTTATGACCATGAAGATCAGTTTAAATTTGGGACTCCCCCAAAAAGATTTAAATTAATATAAAATAATTGAAAACAACCACAGGAGAAGTCTATCTTAAAACATACTTGCATCTTCCTGTAGATGTGATTTTTGATGTAATATTATTAGTTTAATTCATATTAGTTTATTTGGAAAACTAGCAGAAGGAATGCCTGTCTAAATTACTTTAGGCTTTCCAGGCAATGAATACTCAGATTATCATTAGTGTGATTTGATTTTATTCAAGTGTAAATATACACTTGAATGAACTATTCCAGTACTTTCTAACAGTAAGTAAATGCTAAGTTCACAAAACAGGACTGGCTGGGATGGAGTTAGATTTCTTCATAGCAGCCTCTATTGTGCTGTGCTTTGGATTTTTGGCTAAAACAGTGCTCATAACACACTGATACTTTGACTGTTGCTGAATTGTGCTTGCACAGCATCAAGCTTTTATCTTTTCCCCTGCTCTGTCCCCCAGTAATTAGAGTGGGGATAGGCAAGGAGTTGGGAAGGGACACAGACAAAACAACTGACCATAATTGGCCAAAGGGATATTTCAATACCTGTAACATGATGCTCAGCAATAAAAAGTGGTGGCAGAGGAAGAAGTAGGGGTGAGAATGGGAATTGTCTTTCAAGGTAGCCACTGCTTGGAGACTGACTGGGCATCAGTCTGTTTGTGGTAGGTGGTGAGTGATTGTCTTTGTATCACTTTTTCTTTTATGAATATTTAATATTTATGATTATTCTTAGATTGTTATTCCATGTATAACTTTCTCTTTTTCCCATACAAGATAAAACAAAGTAACAGTGACCCTGCCTCAGTTGTTTTGTTCTCTTCCCTACTTACGACACAAAGAAATCCCAACCCCTCATCTTTACACCCATAAATATATCTACCTTACAGATATTACTAAAAAACAATAGAATCATCACTATAAATATTTTATGTCATTCTTACATTTCAGTTAAGAACATTAGAAATTTGAATAAGCAACTATTAAAACCTTAAAAGAGGATAACTAAACATTTATATGCTGTTGCTTGTTTCATAACTGCAGCAACCTAGGATTAGTTTTACTGAGTTTGAACACTACAGTAAAGTCAATGAAATCCCAAACTATACACACTTATTTTAAATCTCTGGTAAGTAGAGTATAAATTTGAATCAGAGTATATTAAAAAAAAAGTTATGGCAGCCAAACAACTAACACTGCCATTCAGAATTTTCAAGCTTTGACCTGTATATAAATGGACAGAGATTCATGTTCCCTGATGGTCCTGTAAATGGTATATAAGATAGTCTGAAGTTAATTCACACTGTACTTAGAGAGGATGTGAAGTTAATTCACACTGTATATAAACAGAGAGGATGATCTTTCAAAAGATTCAGTTCTTGACAATGTGTTGAAAATTCTATGAGGGTGTACCATGTTCTATTTTTGTTCAATAAACTATCAAAGCAGCATGTTTTATGACATATGCTTTGCTAATTGTAGTTAACAGAACTATCAGTACTTCTCAGTAGTAGTAGTAGTGACAAGCCAGGAGATTTGTTAAAACCACAATCTATCCTAACTAGTCCTGGACCACACATATTGCTATGTAATGAAATGTGCTATGCTGTACTTTAAAAAAAAAAAAATAAAAAATCAAACACTAAAGCACTCTAAAGAACAATTACATAAGGAATTCTACAGAAATTGTTGATAAACAAGAAGTGTGCAAGAACAAGGTTAGCAATCCAAAAGATAGCCAGCTCTCTGACATACATGACAAGAACTGGAGACCTAGGACAGGATTCGCAGTACTGGCTTGGAAGATCTTTAAGCTACGGAAAGGGTGGGTTTGAAGCCAAGCTGTGAACTATTCAGTTGGAAAGAACATTTCTTCTGGAGGACAGTAATTCTTACAACTCAGTGTAGATTAAATAAAACCTCTTCACATGAGACTTGGATCAAGTCCATATCATTAATATTATAAAGACCTGCAAATCTATGGGTAGTACTGCTATGTGGAAGTGGAGAAAACACCTACAAGTCCTACTTCAGATCACAAAATTAAAAATTCCTTGGTCTGGAGAGAAGTAAGACAGTGTGAGACTGCAGTTCAGGAAGTAAAACTCTCATTAAGTGAGTTGAAAACAGAGTCCTGCTAGATCCTCCAATAATTTGTCGTGCATCTCACAAATGGGGCAGTTAAAAGGCAGCAAATGACCCTGTTAATGCAAGCTTTTTCCTTAGGATCATATACATGAACTCACATCCACAAGCATAGGAAAAGTAAACTGAAGTGTTGGTTAATCTGAATTGACTAAATATGAATAGATAACATTCTGTATTTAATTTTTGCCTGGTGTTTTTCTCATTTTCCTTAAAATACACCAAATATGTGTTTCATTACAGCAGGAAAGCAAAGTAGTTGGTAAGTCAGTCAGGAAATTATTATCATCAATAATATTCAAGTTTTTAAAAAGTTCTACTTTTGTAGATATGCTATCACATATCTGATGTGATATTCTACTTGTTTTCTGAGTATATATTTAAACCCAGCCTCTGTCTCCAAAAGCTGACATTCTGAAGAGGGCTGAACAAAACATGGAGGGGAAAGAAAAAAAAATTTTAAAAAATGAGTGTTTAAACAAAGTGCTTAAACACAATGTCCTATAAATTAATAAGCATTTACTGCCTGTTGCCTTGTAGGCACCATAGCAGATCTAAACATGAAAAGGAATGTGGATGATGTGGTTGCAGTGCTATGGAAGAGCACAAATGAAACATCTATAAGTCTACACAGATGCTATGCAAAAGGAAAAAAAATAAATGTAAGGTATCAGAAGAAAAGTGGCTGAAGCAATAAAGCACTGGTGAAAAATCAAGACAGAAAAATAATACTGAATTTGATATGATGGCACAAAAAGCAGATAATGCAGAGGCACACTGATGGGGACAATTAGGAAGATGAAAGACATTAGCAGTTACCTTGATAAAATGGAAGAGATACAAAAAAGGTTGTAAGGAAGATGACAAGGGAAATTATTTGTATTGTGTTCACACATACAAAAAGCTGGATTTCATAAAACAGAGTTGGAGCATAATTCCAGCTGGAGAAAAATGGTACTTGGACATTGTTATGGATGTACAATTGAAAGAAAAACTGTAGGTAGCTATAGTCCTGCATAAACAAAAAGGGTAATTGAAGTGCTAAGGCTTGGACAACAGGCTATAGATGAATCCTGTATATTTTATAACTGACAACCATTGTGCTAGTGGGTATTGTGCTAGGTTATAACAAACCACCTATGCTGATGCAAAAAGTGCTGAAGTAATGAGGCGTGAGCAACAGGCCCTGAGCAGAAGCTGCTAACTTACTTTGTTAATGATTACATACTATGTAACTTGCTAGTGAAAGATGCAGCTTAGACAGAATACAGTCAGTAGTGAGGATGAAATGCTGGGAGAATGTATCCAACTTTACTGGCTCAGTCTTGTTCAAGGCAAAGAACCCAAGTGTTTGGCCTTGTTAGAAAATCCCTTGGTTCTACCCCTCAAACTCTGGCCAGGTTTTGGGTGGAATCCAACAGGAAGATTAAACCGGATGTTTCCACTCAAAGGTGCCAGCTCTTCTGGCTTGCTGATTTTGGGGTATATAAGGCTGGGCCCACTCGCAGTGACTTTGGCAGCCTCACCTACGGGTGGAGGCACCGCGTAGGATTTCCCCCTTGCCGGGACAGGCTCTGCAAACCCTCGCTGTAACCGGGGCTGCCCAGCCACCGCGGGGCTGGGGGATGGGAACCTCTGCAAGTGGGGATGGATCTTCCTTAATCTCTATTCATTCTCTCTCAGATAGGAATGATTTGATACATTACTCTGCATTCTCCTAATTGTTTACTTTAAGTGCATTATTCTGTCTTTTTTTTACTGCATGTTTTCTCCATTACTGTTACATTATTTAGTTTTCACTAGTAAAATACACCTACTCTTTTCACTCTGGTGTCTGTGTTTAATTGGTATCCTTAATCAGCAAAACAGTAGTGCTATCAGCAATGAAAAGTGTGTTATTTTCCTGGATTACCAGGAGATATACCTGAATTTCTGAAGCCAAAAATAAAGGTAAAATGATAGAAAAAGATCCAGGAAAACACACTGGAATGTCAAAAATCTGGATTGATGGAAACATCTGCCTTAATCCATCTGCTGAAAATAATAGCTGACACTATGGAGATATCAGGGAAAAACTGGGGAAGAAATTACTAGAGTACAGTGCAGTAATGTTTAAAAGGATACAGAGTACGGAAAACAAACATATTTAATTAGGAAAAAATATAGAACCTAACTATGCAATTCTTCTCCACCCAAACATCCAACATTCAGGAATTTAAACAATAAAGACAAGATTTTCAGACCCACTGAACACCTGAAATTCCTACAGAAACTTCATGGTGAGAAGGATATGGAGTCTAGACCAAATAGTTTAGAAATGAGCAATCTTATACCTAACATCTCAAAGTTTTGGACATGAAACTAAAAATTTTATTTGGATGCATGTTCTCTGCTCTACTATTTTATTCAATGTTCTTTTGAATTCTGTTATTTGATTAATGTGTCATCATACTAACAAAAAACAATTTCTATCCCAGTGAAGCCTCTTACAATCAATATTTAATGAGTCAGAAAATGAAGAACACTCCTTACAACTCCATACTTCATGCAGGTGGAATGGAAGTATAAAACAGAGTCAGTGAATGGTAAATTTTCTTCTCTGTAATCACCAGCAAAATTATTAAGTAAGAGCTAGTGAAGGGTTTCTGGTCTATGTAGGGTCAACAGTTACAGGACACCAGAAACCAGGTAAAGATAAGCAAAAAGACTGGAAACAGAAAACAGAGAGAGATGAGGTGATGAAGTAAAGAAGGTCTGTCCCTCGTCCAAAGGTAAACATAAAGTGGTAAATCCAGAAGGGTTATTCCTGTACTCATTAAGTTTCCCTTTCTTTCTTTCATTACATGAAGTCAAACTGGTTACAGGAAGTGATCAAGTAATTTTTTCAATAGACTTCCAGTCTGGAAAACAAATTTGAAATGTTAAGTATTTCAATATGAGCTGATTATTTCACCACTTGGAATTTATTGAGTGCTTAAATAAATAAATGTAAGTACATCAAGCAATGCAATTGTATCAGCAAGTATAAAAATAACTGAAAGGGGACCCAAGAGCAAGGTGGAAGAACACCCCCACCATCAACTCCATACTGCTCCTGGACAAACATGACAATGACTCATGTAACCGTACACAGAAAAAGTGAACCTAACACCAGAGAAAGGACTGGATAGCAGAAGATTGTGTATGTTGCTTTTAAGTCTATTATTATTGGGAGAAAGTTGTAATAATTGCATGTTTTAGGTGATAAGTGCTAGTATTACTGTAACTGGACTAATAACACTATTTTAGTAAGACTTAATTTTTTAATTATACTAATAACAACTTATTTGGTGTGGGTGTGTTTTAGTCTACATAAATTGCACAGGTTATTTAATCTGCTTCCCTGCCTTTGAGGCTTGGTTGTGATTTTGACATGACTATTTGAAGATAATTTAGTCATGTTGAAAATTTAATCACACATTATCCTTGTATTTTACTTTAAAAATAAGTAGTTGCCTGACTTCAGAGAGAACAATGAAAAACTGTGTGGATTGCTAGCATACTGTTATTGGAGGAAAACTAAACAAATATGTTGTGTACCAAAGGAGTTACCCTTGTTGATAAACCTGTAAGAAATATTTATCTACAAGAAACAATAAGAAATTTGTACAGTCCCACTGCTTGTTGTGTATGCATAAGGCTTAATTAAACTATTACAGCAGAGGTTCTGCCATTTCTGTAAAAATCTCTACAAACAATTTAAGACCTACCCTTCTCATGTATTCCAGTCCTTGCACTGAACTAGTGCTAGATTACTTAGATTTTGAGAAGTAAAAAGTTGAGTGGAGATGCCCTGTAATTCATTCAGTCATATACACAAAACAAGTTGTGTTGGTGTAATTACCTTTGGTGTATTTTTTGTGTTTGCACCTTGTCCTTTCAATAAGCCAATTCAACCAAATTTTCAACTCTTGTGCTACTACTCTCTTCTGTATGCTTGTGCCATTTCTGCTTAAAAATACTTCAAAACCATTTCAGAATAAATTAGCTAATCAGAAGGAAAGAATAATAATGTAAGATAACCGGGCTTACACAATGAAGCAGTTCCTCAAAATCAATAATTTTCATTTATAAGAAGAGAGTTTATTACAGAAAATAAGATTTTTTTAGTAACATTTTCAACCTTATTCCACATGGAAAAAAAACTGTGATAAAATATTCATCCATCCCTAGTATGTATTTAACTCAAGTTTCATCTCACATTTCTACACTATGGTTTCAAAGCAATTCAAGACTGGGCATTACAAGAACAAAAAATTTGGGGCAGCAAAAAAAGCATGCTCTAAACAAGCACCTATAATTTTTCCAGCAGCATTTATTTCCATTCAAAAATGATAAAGCATCTCTTGATCCGAGTGGTGGGCTTAGTTGAGAGGTTCCGCAAAAGACAAATATCCTCTTGCAGTACAGAAAGATCAGCTATCTTTAGCTTCTCCTAACATCATGGTTTGGTTTTCATTGGTTCTTTTCCTTAAAGGCAGATTGTGTATCTTCTTTAGGCAGTTTAGTGTATTGCCTGAACTATCTTTATGGTTAGAAATGTTTTCTTCATTCATAACCTGAACCTCCCATGCTATAATGCAATTGCTTTAGTTCTGTTTGTCCTTCAGGTACATCACTGCTTAGGCTAAATAATCATAGTTCATTGTCTTTCCTTGTACATAATTTTCCACCTTAATGCTTCCCATTGCTCCTAGTCTGCTTCAGTTTTTCCACACCTCTCTAAGAAGCAGAATAAAATAAAAAAGAACAAGCAAAACTTGTGAACACTTACCATATCTAAGCAGAGAAAAGTGACATCACTTGATTATTCCAGCATATCTGCTTTTCACAATACTGTTCTCTTAGCGATTTATGATATGCTTAGAATCTGATACTTGCTTTCAGAACAAATTAAAGACTGGATTCCACAAACTGGCTGAAAAATAGCTGCTCCTTTATGTGCTCATTAGAGTACTTACCCTGTAAGTACTTGATAGGCCCAAATATTTTTTTTCCTTAGTCTGAGACAATTAGAATCTATTGACAGCTTTTATAACCACATTACTCTAATGATTGCTCTCTTCTCGCTAACAATACAGTTTTTATAAATAATTAAAATTTTATTAAAAAAATAATTTCCAATCAGTAGCAAGATTCTTTTTTCTCAGAAGATCTTTTACTATTACCAGAAAATCCATGCTACTCCATCAAAAAAGACTGAGGAGCATTCTAAGACAAACCTTGCAAGTTAGGACTCTCATCTGCACCTATGAGTCCTAGATTTAAAATATTCCTTGATTTAGATTGCAGAATCCAAAGAAATAGGATTCTGGAACAGCAGGTGAATAAGAATAGTTAAGGAAGCCATCTACAAAGTTTTAAGATACAATTTATCAATTTTATGAGGATTCATTTATCTCAAGGTTACTTATGAAAACTAGGCAAAATGACCCAGACAGTCCTTTCTTACCTTGCATTTTCTTAATATTTTACATTTGTGTATTGTGTACCTTTCTAAATATTTTCTTAGTGCAACCCTGTTTGTTACAGAGGAAGGCTTAAATTACAATAATCTCATGAGCCATACCACAGAGTACTGAAGTATGTACAGTCAAGTACATCCTTCAGTATCTCCCTGAGTTGGCACTTCTATTCAGCAAAGTGTTCTTTCCTTATAACAAAACAAATATGATTAAGAGCTATTACAGTGCTTCCTTGATCATACTGTAGCAAAAAGCATTAAAGAAATCAATTTTCAAGACAGTGTAAGGAACCTATTACTGTCAAAACTGAAAGTGATTATTTTACTGTGAGGAAAAAGTATTGTGTCAAACTTGGTAGTTACAGAATTTTACTTTTCAAAAAGTGTGACTACATAACACTGCAGTTTTTATAGCAGCTAAGTTTATACACATTATTTAGTATTCCAGTACAAACACTGCATGTTTTTCAGAACAGCTACTGCACATCTTTCAATAAGCAACACCTTGCTCTATTGATACACTCAATAAAATAAACAGGACTAAGAGCAAAGTAGCTTGCTGCAGAGATCCATCTCTTGCTATCAGGGCAAAGGAAATGAAAATGTAAGAAATGCCACAAAGTTGCTTGAAAATAACTCCTCTTTTATCTAACAGCCTGTTCAATAGAACACCTCATCTCTTAACTGATAGCTTCAAATTCCTTCTCTGCAGTCCAAAGGGATTAAAAATCATAACCTTCACTTTTTTGAGGAGTGTTATATCCACAATGATCAAGGAACCTACCTAAGCATCTTGCAGATAGCTCAGCGTAGCAAAAGACTTTGAGAAGATATCAGTTATGTTGGCAAATAGAAGTCTTGTAATGGGGATAATTTCAAGAGAAATCTTAAAAACAAATTTACCACGTAATTTTGAGGGATGATGGTGTTCTCACATATCACAAACTTCCTATGGTATGGCTAAACTCCTGATCACTGAAGGACAATGAAAACTACGTATTTATGAATCAACAGTTCAGTATCTCACTGACGCCACTGACAGGGTAATTGAAGAGACTGACTGGAGAAGGGAGTTTTAGAAAGCACAGTTTAGTATCACAGTTCAGCCCTTTAAAAGCACAGCATCATGATCATCTCTGTCATCAAATCTTTCTCATTCTACATCTCTGAGGATGCAGGGTGGATACCAGGTGACTACTTGCAGTTGTGTCCCCACAGAAATCCTAGAGGCAAATTCTTCTGTGCTCAAACTGGGGAATGCATACACATTTCTAAAAGCAGAAATGAAATAATTCTGCAAATATTCTTTAGGAAACTGGTAGAAGTCCCATAAACAAAGTGGTAAAGCAGAGAAGTCCATATGATCCAAAAGGATATCAATAAGATGCTAGGCGTGAGGAGCTCCAGTGAAAAATTGACAAGCTGCAAAGGAATGCGAGAATAAGAGACACAGAGGATGAAATGAACACCCTCAAGAGAAACAGCTAATTAGAGAAGGAGCCAGTGGTCCAGTCCCCAATAGCAAATGGAGAACCCACCCCAGTGCTAGCAAAAAAGAAGCTATACATCCTTAACACCAAGAATCATGAGTCTGACTAGATTTGAGACTCACCAGCCATCCCTTTACTACTTCATTCTGCACATTTGTAGTTACAGTAATAGTATAACAATCTGTGGAGATGAAAAGATGGAAGAATTCAAATTCATGTAGTACATCTTGTTGAGGAAGAGCAGTAAGGGATGAATACACTTGTTCTGTGGTTCAGACAAAAGGGGAGAAAGAACTGCTAAGTGACTGCAAAGAACGGGTTTTTTTTGGTTTTTTTTTTTTTTTGTTTTGTTTTTTTTTTTTTGTTTTGTTTTTTTTTTTTTTAAAAAAAAAAAAAAGAAAAACATAGCCACTTTGGGATTTCCCTCCCACACCAGAAGGATCAAGTAGATGATGTATCTGAAGTGTAAAGCAGAGCACAGACCTCAGTGATAACATAGGTTACTGACTAACATCCTTTGTGAATGCAGCAGGAGACAGACTGAAGAGGAAGCTCCTGAAATGCTTTCATGAAAAGCGTAATAAGGGGCTGTTTAACATCTGCCTTTAATTAACAGGAAGAAGCTGGTAAGAATGTGAAGATTAAATGGCAACCTAGTTGGGACTGGTCACAGAACTGGACAGTTGAGATTGGACAGAATTCTCCAAAATTAGATTAGAAGGATAATAACTCAAACTGAAAGCAATGTATTTCAGGAAAGCAAACCTCAGCAAAAGGGCTCTTAGAGAAGATTTCCTGGGAGACTAGCCTAAGGTGATAAAGGAATTATAGTGAAATGGCATCTCCTTAATGAACCAGTTTGCCCAAAGGAGAAGAGAGGTTACTGATAGATACTGAAAAAATATTGACATTTGATGCTTTTTTATTATTTTTAAATTTCTCCTTTAGTCAAAAGGTCAACATAAATTGGTTCTCTGTTTTAATTGATGCACCAGTGATAAAAGATTAAGATTTCCTGCAGGGAAGAGTTGAATGCATTTATGAATACTTGTACAAATTAGGTATTTTCAGGCCTGCTGAGTAAAATGAACTTCATCCTGAGGTACCCAAAATCTACAAACTGTAAATTATTAGCTAAAATGTGTCTACAACAGTGACATAGCTCAGAGCAGTAGAGTTCAGCAATCCCTTGTTTCCCCACTTACTCCATGTTGGCTCAGACTGTGGGGCAGTTTTTCTGCATGTGAAGGGGATTCCTTTTGGATGAAATTAAATCAGAAGATCTGTTCAAAGTGCAGCAACAGCCTCTAAAAGGAACAGAAAGGTCTCAATCAATGTGTGATCTGCAGCACAAGCAAGTCCCGCAGCAAGTACCAAGTGCACATGCACTGACAGAATGCTCTCAAACCAGAGATCTCCTGTGTTCTTCTGCTTCTTGTACCACTTAAAAGAGTAAAGGTCTTGAGGTCAGTAACCATTTCACACAGATGCCCTCAGCTCCTAGCTAAGGGCATTCCAGTATATTACACCAAGACCTTCTGTGGTTCAATATACTTTTTCTTCCTTCAACTGTTGGTATTCCTTTTCAGTGTTTTTCTGAATTGCTTGTCTCACCTGCCTCTAATTAACATATTAATTCTCCTTGTCCATCTTTCCTTCCCCATCAACATCTTTGGTTTCTTAGAAGATTCAAAATATTGCAGTCATAGTGCCAGATCATGGTCAGGGGTCTCAGCTATGCCCCCTGCCATCTGTAAGTTCTGCATCTACTGTCAGTCATTCCCAGGACTTTGCAATTCCTCTGTCCAAACTCTGAACTCTGCGTATTTCATTCACCTTGCCTCGTCCTCATACAAATGAACAACAAAGAGGGTGGAAGTCATTGCTCTTGTGGTGTCCACTTCATGATTTGACCCTGCCACAAGATTGAAGACACCATATCTTCTATTCTGAATTTCTGTCAAGCCAGTACCCAAATTCAGAATCAGGAAGCAGCAGGCACTATGCGTTGCATCTAAGTAAAGAACAAAACTAAGACTAGCTTCTGTGAAAAATGGCACGAGAACCCCATGTGCTTCTGTTGTCTCCACTAAATGGATGAATGGATGCTTTGACACTTGCTGAAGCAACAGTGAGAAGCCTACACACCTGAAAGCAAGAGTTTGTAGAATAGCTTTCTTTTGGCTATCTTTGAGCAACATGTGCAACAGGGATGTTTGGTTCAGGGCATCAGATTAATCATAAAGTGAATATGCATACTTATAAGTCTAGTTTTGGGGTCCTTGGCACAAATTGCTTTTTTTTTCTACTGATCCATTCATATTGCACCACACTAGTTTTTGCTGTGTGGGTCACAATTACACAGCCTGTGAGCACTCATAAAGGATGGATGAGAGCAAACTGTAAAGATGAAAACTAGAAAGGCAGATTTGGTATTTATCTCTTAAAAGGAAAATCAGTAGCAGTAAAGATCAACTTACCTTGAAGTCTTTCAAAAATGCCATGAGCTCTATATCGAATAGATAATGAAACAAGCTATTTGTAGGAAGCTGGAAGATGCCCATGAGATTGAGATGCAAAGCAATGAAAAAGCCAGTTAACAGGATAAGAATGAAACAATGAGCAACGCAAATAAGCATGAAATAATAATTAGGAAGACCTACAAGGAAGGGCTGAACTTGAACAGTTCAGACTAGAGAAATTAAGGAGGCATACAATAATAATCTTGAAGTACAAAACCACTTTCCTCATGATCACTGATAAGTAAACAATAAAGTGAACATAAAATGAGCCAACTAAGAATTGAGTGGGTATTAGTAGAGTATTTTGATTCTAAGAACTGGACCAGAAAGATTTTGCATGGCTGTACAATATCCATCTGTAAAGATTTTTAAGAACATTTTGGACACACATGTCTCAAGAAAGATGTACAGCTATGTTGCAGCAAAGGGTGAAACAGGTAGTTTTCTTAAATCTTGCCATTCTGTCTATAATTATTTTTAGATATCCATGCAGAGACTATTAAACACAGCATGTGTCTTCACAAGGTGCAGAATTGGATTTTTGCCTCGTCTTTGTGGAAAAAGTCCTTGTACAAAATGCATTTAAAACTCTTAAGACCAGTTTATAACACTGCAAATATCTAAGCCACACAAAGAAAAATCAAAAGACACAGTAGAATACATTGAAATTTATACCTTTTTTTTAAAATATACTTTTCCCATGTTTACTGTATTTTACCAGGTATATTTCTAGATAAATGGAAATAAAAATGCTCTCTTGAAACAACATTTTCCAGATGTCCAAGTGCATCATATCTTCATATTTTCCTAGACAACTTTCAACCAAAGGAAAAAAAAAAGTGAAAATTAAAAATAATAAGGAAGAAGGAAGATATTAAGGGATGCAAAATCCAAATAGAATCATAATGTTTAACATCTCAATTTCAACAATTATTGCGGATTTCATTAATCAGTAAAATTTATGTACACTTAATTGGCCTAGTCCTATGCAACTGTTTTGCCTTGACTGTTTCAGAATTATCGTAATATTGCTGTCCTGATTAGCAGTAAACACTGACAAAGTTTTATTGGATTGCAAAAAAAACAACTACCTGTTTGTAGTCTTAATAACTAACATAATCCATACGCGTGGGGGGCTTTTTGTGACAGGAGTAATGGAACAAGCATAATTTCTTATTGTGGAGACAGTAAGGCAGTTTTGAGAATACTACGTGATGTGTTCTGTAGTGTTATTAAACATGCAGTAAATTATTCACATCAACATTTTCATACATTCATTTACTCATATTCTTCATCAATCACAGGAAAGGTGTGAGCAGGGTCCTTGTTTATCTATAGGACAGAAGATAAAGGAAAGAATATCCTGAAAACTGGGCTGACAACAGACTGAAAACAGTAAAGATGAGTTGGGATGTGGTGACTCTCCAGACAGTGGTGACAGGCTTTGACTGACAAATTCAGTTAAGCAGCTGCAGCACAGTCTATTGAGAGAATATGGATTCAAGATGTCAGTTTTAGCAAGAAAATTGGGTTCTATAATGATAAAACAAAAGTACAAAAACATGTCTGTGAGTACAGACCCTTAAAGAGGTCAAATAAAGAAGACAGGAGAGACTTAAAGGATGAGATTTTATGGGTAAAACACTCCTGTTAGTGCAGACCACATGCTATAGAACCTGAAGGAAAACAGCAGCATTTCTCTTTTCACCTTAAAAGAGAGGCTCATTCCATATGGAGAGAGGGGCTTGGGAATGAAGAAAGATTAAGGCTGAGGTGGGCTGGGGAAGACATCAACTAACTGATTTTACTCTGCATTTCTTGGAGAAAAATGTTTTGGAAATTTTATTCTTCGCATACTCTTTCTTCAATGTGAACCACCATACCTTTCCTTTAATCTATCATCATCCTTCACTAGAGTACACAGATTAGTCACCTCTTGTCAATTTTTTTTATTCAGTTAGTTTTTAATCACTGTGAAAGAAACTCAGCCTTTTAGAAGGATGTCAGACTAAATGCTGTTACGGTAATTTCTAACTGTGTGTTGTGTGTAAAGAGGTTTCCTGAAGGCTGGAAAAATGTGTACTAAGAAAATCAAAGGTATGGAGGGAGAAAAAGAAAAAAAAAAAAAACCAAAACAAGAAAAAAGTAATAAATTAATCCCAAATCTTTAAAGTCTTAAATATGTGATCTTCACTATCTGCAACATGATGGTACTTTGTTCTACTGAACAAAAGAAACTTTAAAAATTATTTTAGAGTGAATCTGGCACTTGCTGAAACTCTAGGCTTTAAGTACGTACTCTGTATCTAATGATTCACTGAAGAAATATATCAAATGGAGAGAAATATATGCCAAGTCACTTCTGAAGTGTCTAAATCTCAGCCTTTCATAGCTTTTTTTCAAGGCATATTATCTTAGATATATCTTAATTTAAAAGAAGCAGCACTCATAGGTATATTTTTTCAAGGCTATCTTGGTTCAGAGGAAAAACACTTCTTCAGTATCATTTGCATAGACTTAAGCAGAAAGAAAAGATCCTTAACAGCCTAGAATCTCTACAGCTTTGAAATGTTCAACAAATTTTCATTCATTGGGTTGTTTCCTTTCATTTAAAAGTGTTATGACATTGTTGAATTTCACTACTAGTATCATTCTGCATGATCACCAGTAAGAGAGGCTCATCTGAGATGCTATAGCCACATTTTGGTAATGCAATTTTGACTGTATCTTCAGTAGGAAAGATGCAGTATGAGAAAAAGAAACAATATATTAAAAATATTAAAGGAAGAAGTTCTTCACCTTTAAGTCCATCATGTGTTTAAGAGCAGAAGAAATGATAAATTGTCCCCAAACACATATGACAAGCAGGAATTGTATCTGATGCCTTATGAAGTCAATTGGAATCCTCCTTCTGATTATATTTATAGTTAAGAAGCTATTTGTATCTATACAGAGAATCAAAAATTTTGTTTTTCTGTGATGATGTAACGATCATTTTTGGGACACGCAGGTTTTTGGACTGCTGAATTTGCAATGTATATGAAAATACATTTGCATAATAGGTCATCAGCAAGTTGTTGATGGAAAAGGAAAAAGGAAAAAAAAGGGGGACAAAAAAAAATTTCAATACAACCATTTTCTTTTGGTAGTTCTACTTCCAAATTAAGTGCATTTAGACAGAGCCAATTTTCAAGACTGTTAAATAACTAGCAATAAACTCTTTCTCCAAATTGAGTCAGTAGAAAGCAGGAAAAAAATAAAATTGAGTCATCTGCATGCAAATACCATTGTGCTGTAATTGCGCTTTTTTTTTTTTTTTTTTTTTTTTACAGCAAATTATTTATTTATTTATTTATTTATTTATTTATTTTTTCCCCAAAGTAAAAAAGAATGCAATGCAAGTACATAAATTTAGACAATCGGTATTTCTACCTCCCTCTGCTGTCTTATTTTCCCTACCTGGTGTTTTTTAAAACAGCACCAATGGTTCATATCTTCACTAGCGATAAAATAACTTCCTCATACACTACTGTGACACAGGGAATACTGCGAGATTCATTATTAGAGTAGTAAAAACCTATAGAACAAGTCTAACTTAAACTACAAGTTATAATCTTTTAACTGAGGTCCAAATTGGATCAAGAGATCACTTTTTTTTAAAGCATCATTTTTATTTAAACTCTAGATATTAAAATTTATTTCTGATCTAATTCTATTGTATTTGTTTGAAATCCATTTTGAAAACTGTATCCAAATAGGGCATCTGGGAACTTAAACCACATAAAAAAATGTAATTCTCTATAAATCAGAACCAAGATGTTTATAACAAAGAAAGAAAATGTTGTTCAGTGACATGGCTAACAGCTCAGATGTTTGAATAAATGGCCCTGTCATGGACAAAAAAGCTTCTGCAGAATACTGGACAATATGCGTACTATAATTTTCAAAAAAGGTACAGAGTCTAAGTTGTCTCTTCTGCCCTCAAATGTTGTCATAATCAAAAAGCAGCATGACTGACTAGTGCTAATCCTTCAAACTGAGTAAAAACACATAAAATTGTACAATTACTAATCAATCCATTAATATCTAAAAAATTTACTTCTTTATGCTTATAGCTACATAGGCAGAACTTCATTAGATGCTGATATAGCATTTATAGTATATATGAACAGTGTTTTCCTTGATGTTAAGTGGTTTTCCAGTTGTTTCCTCAAATTTTATTTACATAAAAATGGGTTTTTAAAAATCATGTTCTTAATAGAGCATGTTACTGCCTAAACATCAGTAAACTACTATACCTCAGGCAGAATTTTTAAATGATCACCACCCAGTGAATATCAACGAGATAATGGCAACCTGGTCAAGTTTGAAACTTATTTCAAATTTCATACTGAAATAATAAAAGTCCAGGAGTTAACAAAATTCTCAGAGAAATGGAGACCATAAAGCACCCGAGTTGATTCCTTCAGCAATTTGATTTTATTTAGTTATCCTTACACTGAGCTTGCCTGAAACTTTGTTTGAAGTTTTTCTACCAGATAGGTATTGATTGTTGATGTCATGATACCAAGAGACAGATATGAAATAATGACTTATCTACCACTGTATCATGTACTCATCTAAAAATATCCATGCAAATATGGTACATAGTATTTAACTGGTCTGATAAATACTATATGCACACTTAAAAGCATCCTAACTCTACATTCCTAATCCTATCTTTATAAATCCAAAGTTTGCAAACATTCAGAACCACGTTAGTCTGTATCTTCAGCATAAACAATTTACATAATAATGAGAGAAGAGGGAGGAAAAATATGTTGTTAACCTCAAATTTCACAACCAAAGTATTATATCTGTGAGCTCTTGATTTTCAATGCGATAAAGAGCTTAAAGAACTTATAAAGACCTTAGACAATTTTAGAAAAGCAAATCCCATTCACCATTTCCAGAATGTATTTTCAGGCTTTTTAAAATTTTTCCTTAGCTAGTCTCATAAGCATAACTGACAGATACAGTCACAGAATGTTGAATATCTGCACTATAATACAGCACCCACTCTAGGAAGAGAGACTGCATTATCTCAAATGTCTTACGTTACAAACAAGCTTGTTATCTATGAATCCACAGTAAATTTTTAAATATAATCTTGAAATGATGTGATTAATTAATGCTGCCAATGAAGCATATTAGAATGAGAAAATCCAAATGAGCCAACAAATATTAACATGTAGTAAATAAAAGACTACATTCAAATGAGCAAAACTACCAGAATCCTGACTGCTGTTTTGCCTTTTAATCTCTAACATGCACTCTGTTTTACTACATTTCTCATAAAAAATCTGATGCCATCTTATCTTTACAGATTCTGAGATGAAATATATGCATTACCATTCTCAGATTAGAGTCTGTGTTTACATATGTAAGAAGTCAGATCAAAGCACAAGCAATAAAAAAAGAATATTAATACGTATACATTATATGTCAAGCATCTTTTTTCTTCTACGCTGGTATATCATACAGCTTCCAGCTTTAAATAATTCAAAATTGTTGGCAGGTCCATCTGGTTCATTATTCCCCTTGGCACAGGCTAAATTTATCACATAGGTCTGGAATTGAATAGATGTTGTTTTGTTAGATTAATTTAATTTTGTATTGGCATCAGTATATGTCAAAATTAATTGCTTTTTAATGACAGTACCTACTAATGATTAACAAGAAATACTGAGGAGGGGTGAAGGCATGGCTTTAGAATGATTAATGAGACAAGTTTTTAAATATTACAATACATAAAACTGACACAAACACACACACAAAAAGGAAGAATGAAACTAGCTTTGTCTCCCTCTTCCTTCCACCCTGGGAATAAAATGAGAACAATAAAGTGTAGAAATAATGTTTGCTTATATTATATCAATTCTGTAAGTACCCTGCGTAACTCAATTTTTCTCAAAATGTATTTAATTGAAAATGAGACAAAAACTTCAAGAGTGAATACCTCATCACTATGATATTACATCTACAAACAAAACACACACAAAACAATTCTCATTTGTCCCGATCCAATGTCAGGGGAGGTTTTGATATGATCCCAAGAGCAAGATTAAGACACAAATGAGGTCAAATGCTGTACAGCCAAAACAGGTTTTATTATTAAAAGTGAAGCGGGTTAGAAATAGGACAGAATGGAAGGAAAAGACAGAAATTAAGACACCAAGTGTCCAGAATAGAGTTGCAAGAATAGTCATTACCATGGATCCAGAAGCATTCCATCCGTCTTTAGTCCTTTGGTGGTGGGTGCCCACACAACAAAGTTCTCTGTCATCTTTTAAGATTATTTTATCAGCTGATTTGCATACTGGACAAATAGAGGCAGTTATTCCATGAACTCATTTCCATGAGAGAGGAGAAGAAAGGTGGACCAGGGGTTCTGCACATACATTGAGGGGGAATGTGGTGCACCACCCATTGTCCAACTGAACTGGTGATCATGTTCACACTACCCATTTTTGGTTTTGCTTCAGTTCCCATAGATCTGCTGACTTCATGCTTCTTGAGCAATCATCTGGCTTCTGGGGCAAAAATGATCAGCTCTTATCACCTCCTCACTGGTGAAGTAGAGAAGTTGTTAGCAAGGCATGTAGAGCATCTGCAGCACTGCACACAATAGAGCCAGTGATCAGCAGTCTTTGTGCTTGATGAGAAACACCTGGTTTCACTCTGTCCACATTTCCCACTCTTTGAGGCTTATCTAAGAAGTTTGTCAATAAAACTACAAAGGAGTAGGCGAGTGTGTCCTTTGATACCCTCCTGCTTTCTCAGGTGACATTCTTTAGACTAACTACAAAGTCCACAGCTGATCCTTGATGAATGTTCAAGGTATTACTTACACCACCCCATGACTCAAAGCACACACCAAAGCAAACTTTGAGACAATCATTTGACATTTCAGTCTCTCACATCATCCCGATCCAAGGTTTTTAACTTGAAACAGTCTTAGCTAAATTCTAGCTGGAAATCAGGACAGAAGCGTATTACATCCCCCCCCAAACATCGCAATCTCAAAAATGTAAAAACAATTTTTAAAATAGTAAAGATGTTTTCTTGAATTATGTTTTTGAAATATTACATTTAAAAAAATATTCCTGAAGCCATTTGCATCAGAAGTTTAAAAAAATAATTTGATTGAAAAATGTATTGAGATAAAAATCATTTAAAGGAAAAAAATATTATATTTTTCAAGATACTTAGAGAAATGCTGTTAAAAGGAGTTTTTCAATTCCTGTCAATGGAAAAAAAAAAAGTGATATACATTTTACTTATATACAAACACCTAACATCATGTAGTCAGGCATTTAATTTCATCAACTGAAACACAATGTTTCTCCATAGCCTTATTACAGATGTGATTACAAAATAGCTGATTAAAAAATAAATCCATAACTCTTTCGATCCCGAAAGTTAGTATAAAAAATGGATTTTGATGAGTCAAATATTAATTTCTCACCCTTATTTACCTGTGCATGATTCTCAATGCCCCCTCAATCCAGTCATTTCATTCCTGTAACTGTCTTCCTATTGAGCTGTAACTTAGGATACCCATTTCTTGTTACTTCTTACTGAACAGCTGACCTGCTTTTCATTCTTCATTCTTATTTAGCAATGACCTTGATATAGATTAAATTTACTGGGTTTCAAAAACTCTGAATGGATTGACTTTGGCTATATTCAAGGCCTCTTAAATGTAACAGTCTCCATAAGGCTTTGCATTCATGCTTCTCCTTACTATTTTTGTAGATAAGCCATAAGTGAGTTTTTTGTTGATGTTGTGCAATAGCCTTTATTTCTACCTATACCAGAAATGAGACTCATATGATGTTCCTTTCAAAAGTAATCATTAAAAACCTCTCCACATTCCATGGTAGTTCTCTTAACTCCATCATAAGATTTTCTTCTATATTATTGCATGTTTTGAAAATTTTGTTAGAGGTAGATTATTTTTGATCGATGTTTAATAGCAGCTTAAAATATAGAGCATTCTGTAACAATTATATAACTTATAGAGCATTCTATAACAATTAACATGAACACTGAGCTATATTTAACTTCCAGTCTCCCTAGGAAAACACTTCAGTCACTTTATGCAGACAATAAGGACAGAAGATAATTTCAGTGTGACTAATAATACTTCTGAGTCATATATGCTTGAAGGAATGGCTCATTAAATTCAACAGCCTGCATGTAGAAAGTGCCCACACTCTATATAGTCAGCAAGAGATTTCTGTATGGAAATGTGTACGTATGTGGACAATGACAAATGTTACTTTAGAAAAGGCTTTTGACACCATCTCCCACCAAGCTCACCCATGGAACCTGAAGAAGCATGAAATGCAAGAACAAACCATTAGGTGGGTAAAAAAAAAAAGTCTGGGCTACTAGATAGATAAGGTAGTAGTCAAAGGTTTGCTAAACAGGTATCAGTCAGCTCCAAGAAGAGTGCCCCAGGCATCAGTAAGTTTGTCAGTAGGACACCCTGGGAAACTGCCCTCAGGGACAAGAGAGCAGAACAGGCCTGGCAGATCTTTAAGGATGCTTTCCATAAAGCGCAAGAGCTTTCAATCCCCATGTGTAAGAATTCAGGAGAAGACAGCAAGAGACTGGCACAGATGAGTCAAGACCTGCTGGTCAAAGGGCAAGAGGGAAATTCACAGGAAGCGGAAGCAGGACAGGTATCTGGGGAAGAGCATAGGGATGCTGTCAGGAAGGTCAAGGCACAGTGGGAGCTAGGGGATGCAAAGAATAATAAAAAGGGCTACTACAGGTATGTCAGCCAGAAAAGAAAGGTCAAAGAAAGTGTACACACACACACCCCCAGTGAACACAACTGGCAAACTGGTAACAATAAACAGGGTCAAGCCTAAGGTACTCAACTCTTTGCCTACATCTTCACTGGCAACCTCTCTTCCCACACCCTTCGAGTGGACAGACCACAAGAAGCAGACTGCAGGAGCAAAGTCCTTCCTACAGGTTCATGACCATCTGAGGAACCTGAACATACATAAATCTATGGGACCTGCTGAGATGCATCCAGGAGTCCTGAAAGAATTATCTGACATAATTGCCAGGTCACTTTCCATGTATTTGAAGAGTCACGGTAGTCAGGTGAAATCCCTGATGACTGGAAAAAGGGAAACATTACAACCATTTTTAAAAAGGGTAGAAAGAACAACCCTGGGAAATACCAATGTGTCACCCTCACCTCTGTCTGGGAAGATCATGGAACAAATCCTCCTAGAAGCTATGCTAAGGCACATGGAAGACAGGGAAGTGATTCAAGAGAGCCAACATGGCTTCACCAAAGGCAAGTCTTGCCTGACCAGCCTAGTGGCCTTCTATGATGGAGTGACTACATCAGTGGGCAAGAGAAGAGCTACAAATGTCATCTATCTGGAATTCTGTAAGGTCTTTGACATGTTCCCCCACAACATCCTCTGCTCTAAATTGGAAAGATGTGGATTTGATGAATGTACCATTTGGTCAATAAGGAATTGGCTGGATGGTCACATCCAGAGAGTAGTGGTCAATGGCTCAATATCTGGCTGGAAAGCAGTGACAAGTGGTGCCCCTTAGGGGTCTGTATTGGGGCCAGTACTGTTTAGCATCTTCATCAATGACACAAACAGTGAGATCGAGTATACCCTCAGCAAATCTGCAGATGACACCATGCTGAATAGTACAGTTGACATACCTGAGGGATGGGATGACATTCAGTGGGACCTGGACAAGCTCAAAAAGTGGGCCCACGTGAACCTTATGAGATTCAACAAGGCCATGTTCAAGGTGCTGCATATGGATCAGGCAACACCCAGTATCAATACAGGCTGGGAGATGAAGGGATTGAGCGCAGCCCTGCAGAGAAGGACTTGGGGGTACTGGTAGGTGAAAAGCTGGACATGAGCCAACAATGTGTGATTGAAGATCAGAAAGCCAACTGCATCCTGGGCTGCAACAAAAGAAGTGTGGCCAGTGGGTCAAGGGAGGCGATTACTGTGCTCTGGTAAAACCCCACCTGGAGTACTGTGTCCAGCTCTGGAGTCCTCAGATCTGGAAAGACATGGACCTGTTGGAGCAGGTCCAGGGGAGGCCACAAAGATGATTAGAGGGATGGAACACCTCTCTTGTGAGGAAAGTCTGAGAGAGTTGGAGTTGTCCAGCCTGGAGAAGAGGTCTCTGGGGAGACCTTAATGCAGCCTTTCAGTACTTAAAAGGGGCTTATAAGAAAGATGGGGACAGAGTTTTTAGTAGGGCCTGTAGTGACAGGACAAGGGTTTTAAACTAAAATATTGTAGATTTAGACTAGATACGAGGAAGACATTTTTTACAATGACAGTGGTGAAACATTGAAGCAGGTTGCCCAGAGAGGAGAGGTGGTTGATGCCTCATCCCTAGAAACAGTAAGGTCAGGCTGGATGAGGCTTTGAGTAGCCTTACAGCAGATGCCAGGTTGAATATGAGACAACAGAATGCTCTCAATGAGACTAAAGTAAATTGCACATGGTGCAGTAATAAGAGGCACACCAGCAGACTGAAGAAAATTTCTAGCTCCTTCTACTTGGCCCTGATGAAGCCACATCTGGAATACATGGCCAGTTCTGCATTCACCCCCACCTCAGCTCAGGAGTGATGTTTAAAACTCATGAAAGTCCTGTGCAGGGCTGCTAAAATGGACAGGATCCCAGAGCACAGGACTTACAAGATGATGTTTAGGGAGCTGGAGCTGTTTAGTCTGGTAAAGAGGTGGCTGAAGGGAGATATAAGACAGATTTTAACTATGTGGGGAGCAGTTAAAGATGTGGAGCCTCAGTAATGTCAATGTAACCAAGATTCATCATCACAGATTGCAGCCTGCAAGCCTCAGAATGATCATTAGGAAAATCTATTTTCCTAGGAGGGGAGGACTGTGTGAGCATGATGCTGAGAAATACTGTAGAAGCTCCATCCTTGGAAGTTGTCAGGATGCCAGCTGAACCTGCTCTGGTGTTTATGACACTTCACACAGGAGGTTGGGATAGAGGACTTCCAGAAATTCATTCTACCAATATTCCTGTGAGTCTCTAACTTTGTAAAAACATTCTGCTGGAATTATCTGTACATATTTATTGCTACAGAAGAGGTATAAACTTTTGAAAATTGTTGCTTCCTGTAAGATAAAACAATGTAGAAATGGAACAAAACTGACTAAAGAAATTAAAACCTTGCATATAAAAACCAAGCTTGATTAAATTATTTAATTTAGAGATGGTATGAATAAGGTGGAACACAGCAGAAAGATAAAACACAGCTAGGAGTAGAGCAGAAAAAAATAAAGTTAGTGCATCAGATAGTTGTCTTATATGAAAAGAGAGAAGCAAAACTAAAATTACAACTTGGAAAAAAAGAAGTCTATCTATGCAGCTAAATTGTAGAACTCCATGCCACAATTCAACATTAAATCCCTGTGATTCGAACCGTAAGCCCATCATTAAGTAACACAAAATTGTAGGGGGAAAAAAAATACGACAGTTAGGGTTTCAGTTACTGAGCATTCACTAACAGACTTTCCAAAATACCTCCTGTGACCAGTACTGGCCACTGCCAGTATGTAGAGCAAGACAGTTCACTGGTGTACCTGGAGAAGGCTTTGAGCAGTGAAAACGCTCACACACACACCAGACAGGTTTGAAGCAGCTTCTACCTTTTAAAAGGTTGACAGCTTTGATGTACCTATGTGACGAGACCCTGGAGTTTGATCTTTCATTTTTTTCCATAATAGTAAATCAAGTGATAAAGTTTATTCTACTATGCCTTTTGAAGACTAGGTGTTAGATTTACGCGCTCTTAGCTCCAAAATAATACATTATTACCGCCAAGTGCTATTTATCATTTCAGATGTTAAATTCTTAGTGGTATTAATTATTTATAAGGCAAAGCCAACTCAACACTTAAAATGTAAAATAAGGATACAAAGTCTCCATTGATGGATATCCCTTGAAATTTAAAAGTATCATAAATCTTCCAGTTGGGTATCTTTCCAGTTTAAACCCATCAAATTATATGAACTTATTGGAAATGCTTTGTGGTTTTCAGTTTAAACTACCTATTCAGTAGCTGATTCAACATGCTTTGCATCAAGATTAGATATTTGCAATTTACAGAGAGCTTATTCTACAGGCAACTTCATAATCCTAGTCTTGGAGTTCACTTTGAAGCAGATAGGAATAACCACCAACTGTGGTGGACACTTTTGCAGTGAAGAGCACACTATGTTTGCAAGTATAGTCAAGACAAAAAAAGAGTAGTGTTTTCCATCAAGATGACAAGGCATCAAAATTTTCTTCATAGATACAGGAGTGACATTAATTAAAAATGATCAGTTTCATAAGCTATTTGACATTCCAAACCATGATAGATAGAGACTGAAAAAAATTAAAATCAGTCTAGCTGGTACATAAGGCCAGGTGTCAGGTTAAAGTTTAAATAATTCTGGAGGATATTCTCCTCTTTAAATAAGCAGAAGTATAATCAGGAAAAAAAAACATTCTATCTAGTCATTAACATCTAGCTTTAGTAGCTACAATAATTTAGAATATCATATTTTTAAAACAAGAAATCCTAGGGAAAAAAAAAAAAGAAGACTATTAAAATTATTACTTTATTATCTGGTATTTACATACATTATATATTACTACATTATACTTCTGTAAATACACATGATCATCTTTTTAAAAATTAACTTCTAAATGCCCTTTTATTTTCTGGTTAGAAATAACTACAGTATCAAAAATATGTGAATGAAGTCTGAATCAGGGGCAAGTAAATGACCCAAGCATCCTACAAAACCTAGTGGTAACACTGCATAATGTAACCCATCAGGTTTCATGGGAAGGGGAAAACAAATCAGGAAAGAAGTTGATCATGAATTATCTTAAACGAAAAAGAATGTTATTTCAGAGATTTCATTGGAGCAGGAGTAGTGCAAGACTCCAAGTACACACTCATTACAACATGATGGTTTTACATTCCCTTTATGTAACATGTCTGATTCTTCAGTATTAGGCATTATAAGGAGTCATGTTATGCAAAGCAGGTACTTAAATTATATCACCTAAGAGATTACAGTGTAAGGATTTGTAGCTATAATTTCAGCTGTAGAGTGTCATCAGCAGTTGATATTTGGAGAAGTTATCTACCTGAAGGCAAGGGATAAAACTTTCCCAGACTGACACTACAGCTTTATTTAATGGGGCTATGGATATAAAAAAGTTAAGGCAATAAAAAACAATTTAAGACAATAAAGGCTTTCAACAGACTGAGAGCTCTGTGAATTCAAATTGCTAACTTCTCAATTAAAAAGCAAAGCTTTCAGGGATGGCATAGTCCATATATTTACAGAAGCATAGGTAGATTTTTTTTCCTTGTCAAAAGACCTCATACCAGCCTTTTATAAAGATTTCTAATGGCATTCACTTTCTTGATAAGATGGAGAGTTACCTAAGAGCCTTCAATAAGTGAGACTGTACATTTAAAGAACAAATAAGTACCTCTTTTGCCAATTATTAGGCCTAGCATAAAGGACACAGACAGCATAAAAATGAACCAATAACCAAATTGTATTTGATACAAAAGGGTCAGTACATGGGTGAGCACTGGAGGTACAAACAAGTCAGTCATATTATACATAATCGACATCAATCCCACTGACCCCAACAACTACACCACACAACCAACAGTGGGTGGAATAAATGGTGAAATGCAGCCTCCCATAGAAGGGATGGGAGACAACCAAGTCAACAAGCCAAACACATAAGACCAAGGAAGCCCCTACACAGCCCACATTTCACAAAGGCCAGACCTGACTGGAGCCCAGTCCCAGGGAGGCAGGAGGTCCTTCCCCAACAAGGAACTCTGCACAGGGCACCCACCTCACAGACAGACACTGCCCCTTCCTGCAAGGGGTCCCAGCTTTTATCCCTAAGTGGGACACCTGACCCTTGTTTACTCAATATGGGACACCTGGGGCTCATTTACCCAATGGCTCTCCCTGCCAGGCCGGCAGCACCCTGGAGGGAAGCCTAAAGGGAAACTCACCCCCCTTTGTGAAGGGCTGTAGGAATCACCCCTATGTCAACCTTAATTTGGGGCTTGGGGTTGAAACCTCTTTAATATGACAAATAAACTGATCTCCTTAAGTATTTAATTTTAAATCTCATTTCCAAGCCACTGCACATGTACACAGTTGTGCCTTGAAGTTCTTTTCATCTTATTGTTCTTCTTTTGGCAGCAAAAATACAAGGAATGTACCAGTATTCTTCCTGGGGCATCAACCCCAAATTAAACTCAAAGTCAGTTTGTGTGTGTGAGGGATAAGATTTTTTTTTTATTTGCTTATCAGTTTTTTAACTAGTTTTGGGGTGTGAAGTGTTGGGGTGTTTGTTTTTTTTGGGGGGGTTTGTTTCTAACTATATTCCATGATAGCACCAAGTCTCTTAACCTGCTAAATCAGGTTATCCATTATGATTTTTAAGTCTTTTCTAAAGGCTTTACTTCAAGATAACATCCTTCAACATGTACACAGTCAATGGGTTTTGTTGATAGCCGAATAACTTTTATTTAAGATTGGTTTCAGTTTCGGATGTTTGTTTTAACACGGCATTTATAACATTAGATCAAACATTCAAATAATGTACTGTTAGCAATTTGCCATCCTCAGTTTTCACACATCCAATGTTTATGTTGCGGCCTATAAGCAGTTATCACCTTTCAGTAATACCTCTGGCATCAACTCCAGGTCACTGATAAAAATATAAATTATGAAATCACCTGAGAGATTATGACATCCATTTATGATCCAAGATTGACAAGCCAGCTTTTAAACTTGTAAATGCTTGCGAATATTTCATTTTATATTGAATAAGATATAATAAGGGTAATACAAAATTATGTCAAGAGCCTTAAAATGCATTGATTACCTCTACTACTTTATCAAACAGTAGGTATTCTAACTGATAAAGGCAGTAAAACAGATGCATGTATAGGTAAATTTTGTCTCAAATGCTAATTCCAATAGAGACACAATAATCTTAGAACCTATGCTGAGAATGTAGCTTAGGTCTCTGGATGCAACATAAAGCTTAAAAGTGTATTCTTTCGCAGAAATGTAAGTGTCCAGGCATGCAGAGGTAGAGCCCTAGCATTTACATAGTCTGTTATGAATGCTAAATGCCTGGCCAGAGAATAACTGCAGTAATGCCTTTGTGAACCCTCTTTGGGGGTTTCCTTATAGCACCAGACCCACCATGAACATGAAGGAGGAGAAGATCCTCTGCTTGACTTGAGTGCATGGATAATTAGAATGACCCAAACTAGAAGGAAGAGAACCTCAAGTTTCTAACACATATCTGAGTATGTGAATAGCATAACTCTCATGCAAAATCAAAGTCTCTCTTTCTGTACTGAAGCTACTTTAAGAGGCTATCACAGTATTTCCACTTTTATTCTGTCTTCTCAAAAGGAGAAAAAAAAAGTTCAATAATATTTGCTAAAATTTTCATTACAGGAAAAATTTGAAATATAGAAAGGATTTTTAATTGAAAATTTGGCAGTGTTATTCTGGTGCTTTGAGAAAATTATATACTGTAAAACACTAGGTTAATTATTTTTGAGCTGGAAAGCAATTACATTGTGTACTGTTTGTATCATATCACTGTACATTGCATGAAGCATGGAAACCACAAACTCTGATTACTTACACCAACTTCCAACGTTTTCTTTTTTATACTAAATGCATATGTTAATTCATCACAAAATGAAGACAACAAACAGCAGTATGATATAAATATATATAAAATCATAGAAATATATATATATATATATATATAAGATAGACGGAAACCAGGAATCCCTACATAATGGAAATGTGACATTTTTCAATGTTCCCTTTTATGGAAAAAAAAAAAAAAAAAGGGCTTTTAAAGGTCCCTCCCAACATTTTTGGCATTTTTTATTATTATTATAAGCGTTAGTCTTTCTCATAGCAGGGACTAAAGTGAAAGATCATATCACTCTCAAATAGCTGATATTTCTCTAGGTGAAGGTAGCTTATCAGTAATGTGTGATATGAGATACCCTGGAGGGTAGAATCCTGTTCTAACACTATCTCACACCCCAACAGATAAAAATAATGTGTCATAACAGCTAAACTAAAGATGTAATCTCTGTGTGGTCCAGTGATCTCCAGTAGTTCCAGCTGAATAGCCCATACAGCTTGTTACAAGTACAGAGAAGGGCTGAACACAAGGACTCCTCTGCTCAGATCATAGGGCTACTGCACATGCACAGTCCAGTAGATTCAAAATTAAGAGATCTAATCCTTCCCTTGGAGGGGCAGAGAGGTGCAAGGTGTAGAAATTTCTTGGACACTATTTTCTGGCAATTGCCAGAAAATGTCTATGTTAGAAGTGGACTAATGTGACCAGAGGGATTTATTCAGCTCACGACTTCCTTCTGAAATGTCCATGAAGATGGTGGTCACTAGCAAGCATTGCAGGCTGGATGTATTGCTTTGATCAACATGTCAGAGATCTATATGTCAGAGAGTCAGAAAGGTTCAATCGGAAAAATTAAACACACACAACTCAAAAGATAGAAACGTGTCTGAATAATAACATCAAACCCCAACACATTCCCATATGGGTGCAAGAGGGTTTTGTTTAAACACACAGCTTTATCAAAACAAAGTAAAAAATCCACTCCAAAAGTCCTGAAATTGCTCCACAAAATCCAAATCAGAATGATAGGATTACCATTATAATATTCTTATGAAAAGTTTCAAGAACACAAGAACTGCTGTACTGAGTCAGACCAAAGGTCTGTCCAGCAGCACACCATGTCCTGCCAGCTGTCAGAAGCATTTGATTAGGAAAAGAATAACAGCACTAGTACGGAATGACATTTTCCCAGATCTAAAGACTCTCTGGTGAGACCTTGATCACTTGATCCCTGACAGATATATCTTCTATTAGTTGGTCTAGGCTTTCTTTAATCTATTTATACATTTGTCCAGCTGTGATCTTCACAGTTCAAATGTGTTTAAAAGTAATTTGAAGTAATGTGTTTAATGTTTCTGCTAATTCTATAGCTTCTTATCTCTTCCACATTTGAGAGACATTTTTCATAAGGAAGCTATTCCATGCTATGATCTATTTCTTCAATATTTCACTCTTAATATGCAATGAGATGAGCTTCATGGCATATTTGCAGTAGGAATTTGGGTATAGATGGATGAAGAAGGATAAAGTACAAAACAGTGTTTAGTTTTCAAATATTAGAGGTCATGACATTGGGGACACTTCATAAAAAGAGGAAGAAGGTTAAATTAGTCAAGGAATTAAAATAAATATAGCCCCCATAAATGTGCTTACAATTACAAAACCAATTCATCCTACTCTGTTTGAATTTCTTATGAAACAACTTATTAAATATAATTAAAACCTACATTTTTCCTTAGTAGGGGACAGATATCCGCTATTATATCAGCTAAACTATTTTGCAGACAGTAACAAAGAATGATACCCCTATTTAGTAAAACACTTGAAAGGGAAAATTTTTTCTATTCCTGAGTTCACCCAATAATTTTCAGAAAAATATTAGTCATTGTGACACTGAAAGATCTAGGAAAATAACCTCAGTGCTTAGCTTTTTTCATAATTAAACTTTATAAAATTACATTTTGCAGCCATTCCAACATTCAGAGGAGTGAATTACCCAGGACACCAAGAGGGGAAGAAGGAAAAAGAGACAATAAGAAGTTAGTACTGATTTTTTTCCTTTTACAGTGGCCATATGTAATGCTACATTAAGTCTGATGAATCTCACAGACAGCTAAATTAAAACCTACTGCAGTCGTTAAAAAAAAGCATGGCATATTTTGTTTTAACATTCTAGATCTAAATGAAAGGTGATTATAGAATATACCTTGTTACAAGGGTGTGCACATCTTCAGAAAAAAAAAACAAAAACAAAACAAAACAAAACAAAAAAACCCACTGGTGAAGTTACCAACATTTATTTAGAAAAGCAGTGCCCTAATTTTATGGATCGTCTGCAATGCCTGTTCCAGAGCAAACAGATCCAGTATCACCCAATACACAGAGACCTTGAGAGCAGACAGTGTCACAGTTCAGCATAAACTTTCCTTGCACAATCCTTCAAGGCCTGGGAAAATCAAGTTCTCACAGAAAATATGTAAGTTGGGGCATCACAAAAGTTACTGGAAATATTTTTCTTTGCAAGCAAGTAAGTTTTCATCACTACAGTCTCACAATGATTTTGATGTGGGAAATCTGTTTTAATTATTAGTTTGTTATATATTGGTTACATTTCAAACAATTTTGCCCCACAGATTCTGTTTTTCTGTTAAAATTATAAAGCTTCTGCTATATTTTCACTCCTTTGCTGGGACATATTAAATTCTGTTTCCCACCATAACAAGCTTCACACTCTCTCTGAGTAACACATTGAGCTGTTTCCAGTGAGCACCAACTCCTGGACTGAGAAGACCAGTGAAAGCTTGAAAAGTATTGCCACAGAACAAGGAGTTGCACATATATTTAATTCAGAAGTTACCATCTGCATTCTGTTTGTTTGGGTTTTTTTCCCCTTGCAAAACTTAAACATTACTGGGAGACAACAGCTAGTCAGACTCATGGAATATTTAATATTAGTGAGAAGCAAATAATTTGAGAAGCGAATATTCCATGTGCCTGTGCTGCTACTCATCCAAGACAAGTCACTCACACTCTGCGAATAACCCATAAGCCCCCTGTCCAAGACAAAACTTGAGGTTACTTAGATGTTTAGTGTAAGGGTCTCGGAGAAAAACGCATAAATTACTTTTTTTCATGAGAACTGTGGATTGTATATGTATGTATAGAAAAAAATGAAGTGTGACTGATAGGTAGTTGTATATTATTGAGTGATGGTAACACTTAAAATAGGTTACCTTTGCTTTCTCTTTATTTAATATTATATTGTTTAGCTAATTTATTAATATTTTTAAGTTTCAATAGATAGAGGAAATGATCTCAAAAAAAATATGGCTGACTACCACCTAATATCCTTGAACCCCTGGATATCACAGGTAGAGAAGTCAGACATAGTGACTGTTACCTTTGCCTCAGCTTGGTCTCTTTCTTATTATCACAGCACCATAAAACACAACTGCTTTGACCAAATGATACTTAGCAACTATTTTCACATTACCTTCACAGAAAACATAAAAATAATACACTCAAACAGAAGAATAATTTGGCTCACCACTGGAGTGGTTAGGGTGGCATAGAGTGAAACAGCAGACAATCATATAATGCTACTTTCTGAGATACAGGAGATACTGTTCTGTTTAATGATCCTTGAGAGAGTTTTCTTCTATGAATTTCTTGTAGGTTTTTTCAGATCTGTATCTGACATACCTGAGTTATTATAAAGTAAAAAAAAAACAAAAAACAACCCCAAAAAAACCCCACCAAAAAACCCACCCCTACCACCAAACCAAAACCCAAACATATCTCTACTTTGTCACCTAAAATGCACCACACTCCACTTATTGGCAGTTCTTGGCTTGGGAATTATGAAGTCCATCCCTGCTAGACTTTATAACTCAGTAAAACATTTCTGGGAGTGTGTTCTCTATTGCACTGTGACCACTAGCACAACTAAGGATTAGACTAATTCTGGCAAAATAATAACTGATGAAGCAAGACAGTAAGGAGATTAAAACATGCAGAAATCATTCAAAGAAAGAAAAACTTTAAAAAAACCCTAACATCCCAGTCATGGCTTTATGAAAATGTTTTTTCTTTCAAACACAAAGTAGACAGTATAGTTTCACCATGCCTATGGATTATGAACACATTGATTTTTTTCACTCTGCAAAGTACCTGACTGTCTCTTCTGTGTAGAGTTAAAAGTGTGGACCCCTATCTTCTGAAAGTAGCCACTGAAGTGAAACTACACATTCCACGTGAACTATCGTGATATCAGTTTTTGCTGTTGTTACTGAAATTGTTAACTTTATTTCCCAAGCAAATGTTTAGTATTTGTGCCCTTAAAAATACACACATATATATGTCTTCAAATCCCCATTAAAACGTTTTGAGTAATAGTATTCTGAGAGTAGAATAATGTATGTCTAAGCATGGACTGTTAAAAACAGGTTAGTTGCATAAATGCTTCAAAACTGGTTTTGCTTCTTCCATGACTGCAGTAATATACTACGTTTGATTTATTACTTGCATTGCAACAGTGCCTAACAGTTTACCTGGTAAAAATCCAGTTGTGCTTAGTGTTGTACAAAGAAAATAAAAACCACTCTTACCTATAACATAAAGCTCATAATTTAATAAATCATAGGCATTGAATAATGAATGTTACTGCAAGAAATGAGTAATAGAAAAATATGGAAGCATTAGTAAGGAGGTGAATTTACATATAGAGAAGAATTATTCATACATAGATGTTTTAAGGACATTAATTTAAATATTCAAATAAACAAAACTATTTACTAAGCATACTTTAATGACAGTCCATGAAGTTTCTATGCTATTCAGCATCCACAGCTGTTTTCTATGCACTGTAGCAGAAAGCAGTCCCTACCACAGGGTAAGGGATTTTCTAGTGAAGTGCAGGACAGTACTCTTGCAGGACGAGAATCCCAGAAGGAGAGGAATACACACAGACTGTCATTAGCAGTGGCGTAAAAAACTGGCAGTTCTTCATACAGAACTTCATTTAAAATGTGATAATGTTGCAAATAACTCCTGATCAACTACCTGAAAGCTAATGTCACTTCTACTGAAATCAAGTTACCACTATTTCTATGTTCACAGCCAGGCACAGGAACTGGAAGCAAGGTGATACCTGATACCGCTTATACAAGAATGATGATTTATGCAGGACTGCAAAAGGCCTAGAATTATGTATTTGAGGCAACAAAGAAAGGATGCAATAGCAAAGAAATCACGTGGGGTGTTCGGATCACAGTAGTTGATCAATAACAGATTTCAATGGATATGAAGTTTTTTGGTAGAGCCACGGAACATGTAGCTCCAATGGTTGAGAAATGAGACTTGGCCCAATTCAGCATTTTGTGTGTCTTAGATGCTCTAAGTAACAAATTCCAGAAAATGCTGGAATGGTAGGGAAATGCATGACATTAACAGAAGCCATATAGAAGCAGAGAACAATTCTTTGGATAGAGAGGGAAACAGATGAGACAGAAATACTGATTTTGAAGTCTTTCTTCCACCCCTTCTTGCAGTCAATGGAACTGTTACCGCTTTCTGGGAGAAAGTCTACAATTTTGCTTGCTCTGCATAAGAATATGTAGGTCTAAAAAATTCACAATTAATACATCAGGGAGATGTGCATGAGGGGAAGGAAGGAAGAGTAGGAGAAAAATATAATTATTCCTACCATTGTAGTTCAAAGCTAATATAGACTCTTCAGGAGAGGTAGGTCCTTTCTCTTAACTATTTCTGCTCACTATAAATCCCTCTTGTATTAAGTTGTATATTTATTTTTCTACATACTTGCCCTCACAGAAGCACACTATCTTTTTAGATGATCAATTATAGTTTATACAGTTTACTGTAGGTTACAGTTCCAGTTTCTCATACATCCACCTATTATTTGTGCTACCTGAGAAGCAATCATTATTAACTTTAAACCATTTGTTAAACCTTATCATATCCCATCCACCTTCAACATTTATCACCTCTTCTCCTCATACATCCAAACTCCTCCGTGAAGTGCAGTCCTCTGAAACATTACTTTGACTTTCTCAGTGACTCAGAGTGCCACTTGATAATTAGCAAAGTCCCTACCAAGACTGATTACCTAGAGTCTAATTAAGTAGTCAGTGTGAACATTTCCTGATTACATTCAACTGCATTATGCAAAACTAACACCAAGCCCATACACCTATTCTTCACTTGAGCAATTTGTACAGGCAGTCCTCTCTTTCATAGCTTTCCTTCATCCTAGCTTCACTTTCCAAAGTTTGTTATTATAAAAAGAATACTATTGTTCATAATTCTGATATTTAAAATATTTAAATGCAATCCTTCTGCAGAATAAAATAACAAATAGAGAGAACAATGGCTGCACATGAGAACACCCCACCTTCAAAATCAGTGAGCCTTAGGAGGATCACTGGCAGATTTCCCTATTCAGTAGCTGGCCACCATGCTGTCACTCCTCAGCTACTTGCAAACCACAGACTACTGCATAAATCAGTACTCCACAGAAATTAATTCATATAAAGGAAAGAAAATAAAACACCAGAAAATCCCAAACCCACACACTGATTGTTCTATCCCTTCACAACATTGCTGACCATAGTGGCCATGAAACTGTAAAAGTACCCCTAAATCCAGAATTCAATAATTTAACTTTCCTATTATTTTTTCCAAAAAAGCCTAGTAAAATCAGATTTCTTTTTCAGAAAGTAAGAACATTTGAAATTCAGAGATACTACCCTAGTGAACTTTTTACAACAATGCCCACATCAAATCCACAGACAATGCTTTGAAAAATGAAAGGGTACTGTAGAGACAAAAAGATCTAAAACCAAGAGGAAAAATAAAGGCTAGAAAGCTCCTGGTTGCATTACTTTTTCATCCTAGTGTTCAGCATCAAGGAAATTTTAGATTCATACAAGGTAAGGGTTAATTATTTCAATAAGGAACACCAACTTACAAATTAATTTCAAAAGAAAGAATCCATAACTATGAATTAAAAAATCCTCAAGGGAAAATATTCATCTTTCTCCCCCAGAAACAAAGAAAAGGTACCCAGGCACTGCTGTTCTTACCTGTATTTCTTCTTTCAGATATGGTTAGTACAAGAGTTAAACCCTGGTTGGTCAGATGACCTACCAATATAAAATTAACCTATATTATACTGTGTGAGAGAAAAAAAAAGCTTGTAATTCTTCCTTCCTCCTTGAAAAGCAGCAGGAGTAATCTGGTCTGTAGTTATTTATCACAGGTCATACAGAAAAGTCACTAAAGTATTGGGAAAATGACCCATATAGCTTTTTCATTAGAGTCAATTCCAAACAAATGAGATTATAGCAATATGTACTAGTTTAATGAAATATAATTACTTTGTTGCAGATATTTTTATTCTTATGTTTTTTTCTTGGACACCTTTTTAGGTTCCGGCTTGAGAGTCATAGACATGTATTTAAATACTTGGCATTTGCTTTCTCTAGAATCAGGCCGGCATGCTCCACCTTCATAACCATTCCTCCAAACCCATTTCACTCCATTCCTTCCAGAGCCACAGGATGTTTACACACTGTCCTGGTTTGAGTGAGTTGAGGGGTTTTGGTAGCAGGGGAGGGGGCTACAGCAGTGGCTCCTGTGAGAAGCTTCTCGAAGCTCCCCTGGCTCTAAGCGAGACTTACCTCTGGCCAAGGCGGAGACAATTAGCAATGGCGGCTGTGCCTCTGTGATAATGTATTTAAGAAGGGGAACCTGGGAAGAGAATACCTGTGTGAACACTGAGGTCAGCAGAAGAAAGGAGGAGCAGGAGGGGGAGGATGTGTGCTGGAGCAGGGACCCCCTGTATCCCATGGTTAGACGGCAGGGCCACCCCCCCACGGGGGTCCACAGTGGAGCAGATGTCGGTTCACAGCCTGTGGGGGCCCGTGCTGAGCCAGGTGACTGCGCCTAAAGAAGGCCAGGGCCCCGTGGAAAGAAGGCTCTGCTATCGTAGTTCAGTGCTGGGAGGATTGCAACATGCAGGGGTGATCTACAGGTCTGTGGGAGTGACTCATGTCGGAGAGAGTTTGTGGAGGAGTGTCTCCTGTGAGAGGGGGACCCCGCTGGGACAGGCAGGGAGTTTCCCCCACCTCGAGGTGGAAGAAGTGGCAGGACTGACTGCACCCCCCAGTCCCTGCCACCTGTGCCATGGAGGGGGAAGCAGTAGAGACATAGGGAGAAAAGCTGAGCCCAGGAAGAAGAGAGAGAAGGGGAAAGTTGTTTTCAAGCTGTGGTAATCTTTTTTATGGTCCTGCTCTGTCTATTAGGTGGTGGTGTTAGTGTCTCTTAAATTTTATGGGTTTTTTTAACTCCCCTAATCAACATGTCTTTTGTCTGTGCCTTAAAGGATGAGAACATCCCCCCCTGTCCTTACTCAAGTTCCTGGTCTTTTGCTTTCCTCCTTCCCAGCACTGGGTGGGAAGGGGGGAGTGAGCAGCTGCGTGGTGCTCAGTTGCCCTCTGAGCTCGACCATGATAGACATGTAGAAACAAGCATTACCTCCAACAAAATTTTGTTGTCACAAATTAAAAATTAATGCCTGAACACTGCATGGTATCTAGATATCTGTATATTTAAAAGATGATCTTTTATACTTTGTGAGTACTTAGATCCAGTTTTAAATTAAAATCTTGAATGTTAAAAAATAAACAAAAAACCTCTCCAAACAATCAAAACCAAACCAAGCAATAACACCCCCCCACCACCCCACCCCAAACTCTTATTGCTCTTATCATCTATGCTTTGAGCACTGTTCTACTAAGATAATGTAAGCAGGGCTATATAATATAATGGAGAGTATAGGAGAAGGATGCACTTAACACCTTGATTTCAAGAAACATCTGAGTATAAATGTTCTATCAGCCAGAAAATAAGTAAGTTTAGAGAATAACTGAGGAGCACCTAAAAGAATTACTGTTGTAAATGCCCAAAGCATCAGACAGTATATTTTATCAACACTTTACTGTAAAACTTACCTTTACTGTAAAACTTACAGTACAATAAAAGATGTATTTGAAAGGTATTTTCAATTTGGGAAACAGAAAAGATTCATAATTTAATCCCTAAATAAAGTAGAACAAACAAGCTTTCCTGTCCATAACTGCAACTGTGCTAAAACCTTCCTTAACGTTAATTTTGCAACAGAAATATAATATTGCAAACATTACATTAAAAAGATTTTATTACAAGTCATATGTAACGGTAGCTTCACACTCAAAGCTCAACCATTACATAAAGATGGAGAAGCAAAAAGCAACATCAGAGTAATCACAAGATTTAGAACACAATAAATTGTGGACACTAAAACCAGCTATGTCTACAATGCTAATTGTTTCAGGTTTTTATACTACCGGAAGTAGTTTCATTCTTTTTAACTTGAAGTTGACTGTTCTTGCTTTTCTCTTTTCTTCTCTATTAGGTTAAACAGCCTTTTCTTATTTATGAAAGTTAGCAAACAAATTGTAGCAAATAATTCTGAATAAAGAGGCATTGTATATCTGACTATGATTACAAAACCAGTATTTTAGGAAAGTACCATTAAAAAAAAAAATCAAGATGGTGAATTTATCTAATTTGAATAACAGTACACTCATAGCAGCTCAGTGAAGGTGTTGCCAAAAATGCCTATCAGTGGTTTCTGCACAAAATTTGATGCCTGTCAAGGAGAAACAAAACATTTCAGCTGCATTTATGCTTGCTTAGTTCCCAAGGGCATTTTTAGGCCTCCCTAACTAAGGCAATGCTTTACTAGTGCTCCTGCAGTTGCAGGTAATTGGCAATCAGTAACAGCAGGGTTCTGATGAGGATTTACTTTGTTAAAATAGAAAAAAAAACAACCCAAAACCTGTTTTTTTCTTTTATTTCTCTAAGCCTAATCCTACAAACAATGGTAATGAATCCCAATTTAGCTTAGATTCTACTAGATGAATGACTCTATCAATCAGTTACATGAAAAATTCAAAGAACCCAGCCATTAAAAACAGGCATTTCTCATAGCTGCAAAATGTTAGATTTTAACAGTAAATGTTCAATTTTAAACAACAGATATATATTGTTTTACAAATACTGATAATACAGAGAAAGAAAAAAAAAAATCACAGCAGACAATTGATTCTACCTGAAAACATAAAGATGTGTTAAATGTTACATATGAGATAATATATATGTAATGTGATGTTGTATAGTCCTTGTAAACATCAAGTAAACATTATACAAAGTGGGGATCCAAGTCTCACCAGCTAGGTCCTCCATGTCTCTCTGCTTAGAGAAACAGTTCAGAGAGGAGAGCCACCAGCAGTGGATGAGGAGTGAAGCAAGGAATAATTGAGAGAACTCAACTCATACAAGTCAATGAGACCCAAAGGGCTGAATCTGAGGGTGCTGAGAAAACCGATGTGTACCTGCAAGGCCCCTCTCTATCATCTTTGAAAAGTCATGGAGATTGGAGAAGGTCCCTAACTGGAGAAAAACAAATGTTGCACCCATCATCAAAAGAGACCAAAAGGACAATCTAAGGATGTGGATGGGTGGATAACTATGTGAGTAAAAGTGGGCCTGATAATTAGACTCACGGGGTAGTGCTTAATGGTCAACCCCTATCTGGAGACTGGTGACAAATGGAGTACCACAGGGGCCTCTTGTGTGTAGTATTTTTATCAATAACTTGGAGGAGGCAGTAAAGATGGTCTATCAAAATATTTTACTGAGATAAAATTAATCTGATTCAGTCTTAAAGCTGGAAAATTTCTGAAATTCTGTCTACAATTTATATATGTGTGTGTGTGTGTGTGTGTGTCTTTATGTACATACTCACCTAAAACACTAATGATTTCAAATCAGTGTTTTTCAGGTGTTCTCTTACAGTAGCTATCCCAAGAAAAAACTATCTAATGTAAAGTTTGATCATGTTGAATTCAGCTATGATGAAACACCACTGGACTTCTAAGCCTTCTGCTGAGGAGCTGGAAAATGTAAAAGATCTTTTTCCTTCTAAATAACTCCTTAAAAAAAACTATAAACCCGGAATATTACACTTCATTGTTACAAAAAAAAAGGGATTAAAATAATTAAAAGGTATTTATTGAAGTCTTTTGTATAGAATTTCTTGTACGCTTCTACAGGTCATATATAAACATTGCTATATAGTACTCTTCCTTTCCATTTTTGTTATGAACACTCCTTCAAGCTTTACCATGTTAACTGCAAGAAATCATCACTCAATGAGCAGAAAAATCTTATGTGGTCTTTCTGGTTGGTCATTATAAATAAATTAAATTTTATTATCAAATGCATATATTTCAGTCAGTAGCTTATAAACACAGGAAATATTACAGGAATCTTACTTTTTCACATCTTCAACCAGAGAATGAATTATTTTGAACAGCTACATCTGCATACTAGGTATACAATAGTCATTACAACATCTCAAACATTAAATAAGCATAATGCAAGATGAATGATATGAAATTAAAATACTATGGAGAATTTATCCATTCATAAATAGTGAAGTAAAAGAGAGATATGGCTATTAAATAAAGTGTTTTTCTGGAAATAATTCTCCTGGCTCCATTTTGTAAAAATATATATACTTTATACAAAATACAGACACTATCAGATGGGCACCTATGCTACGTATCCATCTTTAATTACAACCATTACCCTTTAAAGAGCTCAGATGAATTAAGCAGATTATCATCCTGCATCAAATAAAAGGCCAAGAAATCAATGATAGACTTAAATTTTGTAAGCTCTTACCCAGAAGCCATTCAACAAAATTATTTACTACATCAGCAGGTGAACAAGTAACCTAACTAAACTACTTCCTTTTTAAGTTGTTTTGTTTTTCTGTGACTCAAAATGCAACCAGTAGAAGAGTAAGGTATGAATTTAGAGCATTCAGTATATGACTTTTGTAAATCTTAGTAACACTGTTGATAATAAATCTAACGTTTCTCGTTTCATTCGAAGTGCAACAATTAGTTTCCTAAAATAAATCACTGGATGTTAGGCTTTCACTATTTTAATTACACAAAGCACTTTTTAGACTCAAATATTTGACCACAGGTTTAAAATTGAGAATATTTCCTCTACTGAGTCATTATTAGGGAAAAATGAAATTACAGAATTATTCATAATTTATATCACTTGTGACAAAATATGCTTTTACAGTGAATTTGTAAGTGAATTGATTGTGGCTGGACACCAGGTGCACCAAAGCTGCTCTGCTGCTCCCCTCCTCAGCTGGACAGGGAAGAGAACATACAATGAAAGGCTCGTGGGTTGAGATAAAGACAGGGAGATCAACTCAGCAATTACCATGATGGGCAAAACAGATTCAGCTTGGGGAAGTTAATTTATTACCAATCAAATCACAGTAATGAGAAATAAACCTAAATCTTAAAAATACCTTTCCCCCACACCTCTCTTCTCCCTGGGCTTTACTACTGATTTCTCTACCTTCTCTCCCATAGCAGTGCAGGGGGATGGGGATGACAATTGTGATCAGTTCATCATGTTTCTGCTGCTCCTTCCTCATCAGGGGGAGAACTCCTCGAATTCATCCCCTGCTCCAGTGCGGGGTCTCTCCCACTGGAGACAGTCTTCCATGAACTTCTCCAATGTGAGTCCTTCCCACAGGCTAGTTTTTTGCAAACTGCTCCAGCACGGATCCATTCTATGGTCTGCAGTTGGATATATGCTCAACCATGGACCTCCATGGGCTACAGGGCACAGCTGCCTCACCATGGGCTGCACCACAGGATACAGGGGAATCTCTGCTCTCACACCTGGAGCACCTCCTCCCCCTCCTTCTTCACTGACCTTGGTCTTTTTTTCTCACATATTCCCACTCTTATCTTCTTCAGCTGCTGTTGTGCGGGTTTTTTCCGTCTTCTAAATACCCCAGAGAAGTATACCGACTGTCACTGATGAGCTCAGCCTTGGGCAGCAGTGGATCTCTCTTGGAGCTGGCTGACATTGGCTCTATTGCACACAGGGGAAGTTTCTAGAAGCTTCTCACAGATGCCACACCTGTAGCACCTCCTACTACAAAAACCTTGCCACATAAACCCAATACAGAAGGAAAAGAATACTTTAAGATGGGAAACTAATTTCTGCAAAACATTAATCTCAAAAATGAAAACTTTCTTCTGAAAATACATCATTGAACAAAGATAGACACCTGCTGGAAGCTAAAATATGGGCTCATTCTTCTTTATATGAAATTCAAAGTGTAAAGGTCAACAGAAACTCAAGAAGAAATACATTGATAAATTGAAGGTTTAGAGAAGTAACAAACTAGAAAAAATACTGCAAAACCTTATACTTTGAAAAAATTAAGGAGCTCCATCTTTAAATTACAGACAGGAGTCAAAGTTAAGGGTGTACAATCTGAAAGAAGAAACCTATTATGCGGAAGAAAAGTTTCATAATGATCTTGTTCCAGTACCTAGGAACTAAATATAAAAGCAAGCTACAATACAGATAAAATGGATGTACTTCCTTGCTAAATATATTACATAGGAAGTTAGACTAAATGACCATCATAGATCTTTTACCAACTGTGTGATGAATTAATTCCTCCTCATCCTTTCTTTTGATTTTTTTTTTTAATTACAGTACTGCTTAGAGAAGCTAATCACATTAGAGTGATTATGATAGATGCTACACAGACATAAAAAACCAACACTATTTTTGATGTTTGCAAATTAACACAACAGGAAATAAAGATTACAATGAAGTAGCAATGAAATATCTCTTTACTGACTGGTTAAACAGAGATATCTTGGCTGACAGCCACTTTAGGGAGCTGAGAAGAACCATACTTTCTAAGCAATAACACCATTTTTGTGTAGGTTCATTTATTAAAAGAGTGCTATAAAATAGCCAAATTCACATATTGTGTATAATTAAACCTCTCTGAAGGGTAAGTCAAAGAGTAGATGAACAGAAGAAGCACTGTTGATTGGATCTTCCTGACCAAAATGGAAGCCCTATGTGGTCAGAATTTAGCAATTCTGATCTTTTAAAAACAATACACTTGCAAAAGAAATACAGTGAGAACAAAACTGTGGTTTCCTGGCAACAAATTGAAAAGAATATTGACTGGGTGCAGTTTTACAAACAGGACCTATATCTGTTCTGTACATAAATAACATGCATATTAAATTGTTTGCCCCTATTTTCTGATCTACATGATGCTAAACCAATGAATAGTCTACAAACTTGTTTAGATAAAATCAATCAGGAATGCTCACTGCATATCTTACTTTAAATAATTACTGCGCAATCACTTGTTGGGTTCAGAGACTGATCACAGCACATAAAGGAAGAAATAGGAAGAAAATATGTTTGTACTATAAAATAGAGATTTCTAATTAAAGCCAACAAATCTACGTAACTCACAAGCAAATCTTAGATTCTAAAATAGATGACCCCCAATTACATATGTTTTATATAAAAAAGTAGCATTTAAAAACTTTTAGCTATATCTTGAACTAAAATCTTGAAGGTCTTTAATAAGTATCTCAGGTGCTCCTGGTAATAGCAGTAAAACTGTGAAATGTAGACAGAAAAATAGGAGAAAAGGGGAATTGTGTACATCTACACTGCTAAATAGGTCTAGGAAGTTAGCACAAGAGCTGGACCACCAACTCTCCACATTGAGTGACTCTTAGCACACCTCCTGGAACAGTTTTGCCCAAGTTTTTCATTCAAGTACACGAGCAGGGTGACAGGGGAGAGCACACATGCACCCCACGGACCACTGTTGTATGCAGCATGTACAAGCCTGAATCAGATTTGCATCCTTCTGTTATGCACCATGCTTCAGCAGTCAAGGAAACTCTTCACCCTCAAACTCAAAATGAGTGCCTTACACGTTAGGGTATGCAACTGCCTCACTTTTATACTATGCAAAAAGTATGTATGTTATTTCAGACAACTTAAACTAAAACCTAAAAATATTAATTGCATTTTTGAAGAAGAGGGCACCATATGGGATCCAGAGGAGAGGCAAGCCGAATTTTGGGTAGTATAGATGAAGCTAATCTATGCTACTTGGCCCTTAGGACAGTGGTCATTTTCAATATTCTTTAACTCAGCAGTAAACGCATAGCCAACAATGACAGGATAGTAGTAACACATAACTATATGTTGAAATAATAAGATGTTCAGGAAAAAAACAAGTTTTATCATTTGTATAATTTTAAGACTCCAATACATCAGTTGAAACAATGGCAAAATGTAGTTTCATTCTGTCACTTAAAAAGAAGGAGAATATATGTAACTCCTTCCCTACACTCACACCTTAAGCTGAACCTCCTTGATCTGGACACTTATTCAATGAACATCATTTCCTTAGCAATGATGCTGTGGCAAAAGGGTCTCAAAGCAACCATCACCTTTTTTATGATTAGTCCTGCCAAGTCATAGTCACAGGAGTTTGACTCCCTTTCTATACACAAAAATCAGGTTCAGTTAGCATAGTTTTCTGGTGATCACTGTCATAAAAAAACCTCAAACAAACCAACCTCACAAAAACAACCATGAATAACCACGGACAATATGATGCTATGATAGCAGTTATTTTTCCTTTATTTTCCGCAGAAAAAAAAATGTTCTCTGAGAACATTTATTACAGATGCAAACAGTATTTTAGAATGACAGCTTCCGTGTAGCTTTAGGAAACAGGTAGATTTACTCTCCCCTATGTTCAGGGCATCTTGAAAATGCATCACAGAAAATTTAACAAGCAGCACTCAAACTCATAAAATACAAGTTCAAAATACCCATCCAATGTACATATGCTAATAGTTTTTTGTTATTTTACGTGACACTTTTGCAAATCACTGATTTTGTATAAAACATGAGATACCCTGATCCTATAATTGTGAATAGAGTATCCCCCCAAAAAAAGTGTGGCTGATATTCCTAACAGAAAAATCTATGTTAGAAACCAGTATGACAGCTTATTGTACTTGAATTTTTAGAAGTTGAATTTAATTTAAGCAGTAGTAGATGAATCCTATTGTAGTTAACAAAGACAAGTCCTTTGGAAGGGATTTTTAAGTGCCAGTGGCTGTGGCTACTCCTTTTAAATTGATTCAGTGAACATCCAAGAATTTTAAACAGTGGAGCTCTGTTTAGATATTCACTATTCAGCTATCAAAAAAAAACCCCAAAAAACAAACCAACAAAAAAACCCAACAAAAACCCCCACACCACAAAAAAAACCCTCAACTGCAAACATCAATTGAAAAACAAAATCAATAGTAACATGGTACTTATGATAATCTACTCATTATCCAGAAAAATGAAACACTAAGACCAATGTTATGACTAATTGAGTTGTTGCACTGCTCAGTGTTTTTTGCCAAATCTCCCCTTACCACAGTTAAACTGGACAATTGGAATGCAAATTGAATGATCAGCTTACAAAAGCTGAACAAGGAAGCATTAAGCAAAGCAAATCAGTATGGGTGAAATGAGAGAAATCAACTTCATTTGTGAAGAAGAGCCTTCCTAAAAGTAGGGGTAGAAGGTCAAGGAGTGTAGAGTCACAGACAGCTATTTCTTGCATTCTGCAACAGCCTATGATTCTGTCTGCTCCCTATTGGTGGACGAATGCTCTGGGTTAGTTCTCATATTTGGATGCAGTTCTGATCTGCTCAGTTTAACCTCAATTCCTTTAAAGCCATAACAATGACAAGTATCTGCTGCACTAAAGGAATGGGATATGAATGGGATTAGAGCTGAAGTGGAAGTTTATCTCCTTTGTTTTACAAGTGATACAAGGGGCCCCTGTTTCCTTTAGATTGAGGGTTGAAATGAGCATTTTATTTCCATTCTTCATATTTGACTTGCTGTTGCTGTTTCTTTCTCCTTTTGTGAAATTGTGTTGAAATAAAACCAGTTGAAGCCAACTGAAGTGTAGGCTGGTGCTGATTCTGGGCATCTGTTCACCCTTGCTGTTGGCCAAGAGTACCTGGCCTCTTTGTTGTGCCATTAGAACTTCTGCATGTTGTGCTGCTCTTTGCTAGATTTGAGAACTAAACTGGTTGAAGGTAAAACATTCTTTCTGTGTGACCACAGAGCTAGAAGTTTCAAGAAGTCTGTATAAATTACATAGTTTAATAGGTTTCAGCTGTGCAGTAACAAAGTCTACACTAGCATTAATTGGTGCAATCAAGTACACAAAAATAGCTTGTATAACTAGATATTGCGGAATGAGGTCAAGTAGAAAATAACTTTAACTGAGTTAATGCTGCCAATTGTCTTGCATGTATCTCAGAATTATTCACTGAAGTTTCATGGTGCTACTGATAAATTCAGGTTCCCTTTGAGGAACCCTGAGGTTTTAGCTGACGATGCAAATGAGTAACAGGATAAAGTCTCAAATGACTCTTCCAAGCTGTGCCTCAGGCTGCCACTGTGAGATTGAGTAGTACAAGAACTTCTTGTGTCTCATTTCATATGTAAAATGAGGAGAATAATATTTTTTGTATTTTGACAATTATCTTTCTTTTGTTAGGAACCAGATAGTGTTTTTCAGAAAGAAGCCTAGATCTTGGGAGAGACATTGAGGCCTTCTCTAGACTTGTATGCTGCAACAAGTACAGCAACTAAAAAGGCAGAGCCTGTATTTCATGACACATATTATACCAAAAGTCATCCTGCCCTTGTATGTAATCATCCCAGCTTTTTTTTTTTTTCCTGTTGAAAGGGCAAAAAGTGAGGCATTTCCACACAGTATTTTTGTGCTAAACATGTTAATGTTCATTTACAATAAGTATGTTCACCTGTGTTACACTGAAAGATCCTGTAAGGGCAAAACATCCTGGCATACAGATACATACTCTCCTTAACACTGTGGTCTTTCTTGTCTTCTCTGCGGCCCAAGTATGGAAATCTATACAAAAGCTTGAAATGCATACACTTCACTTCTCTGTTTCTTCATTAGACTCCCATTTTCCAGTCCTAAGCTAGGCTATTTTAGTGTTCCCAATTTGTTTTGGTTAGAATAGCAGGATTTATCCCCTTTATATCAGTACATATGAGAGGTAATTAATGTCATGAAGGTCATGTCCCATTATCAACAGAATGGTGTAACATTATTCATTATTTGTTTCACCTTTTTTGTAGTTTCTAGCAGCATTATTCAAAAGAACAAGTATGCAAATTGTGCAGTATTCCCTTTTACAATAAAAAATGCTGAAGAAGAATCACATAAACACAGGATGGTTTGGGTTGGAAGGGACCTTTAAAAATTACTTAGTTACAACCTCCTGCCATGGACAGCGGCATCTTTTACTAGACCAGTTTGCTCAGTGCCCCATCCAACTTGACCTTGAACACTTCCAGAGAGGGGGCAGCCACAGTTTCTCTGGGTAACCCCTTCCAGTGTCTCACCACCTTCATAGCAAAGATTCTCTTCTTTATACCCAATTTAAATCCACCCTCTTTCAGTTTAAAACCTGGTAGAAAGCCTCTCTCCATCTTTCTGATATGCCCCCATTAAGTATTGAAAAACATTAAAAAAAAAAAAAAAAAAGCATTTAAGAAATTAAGAAGCAATTAGGAATTTAAGAAAATAATTTAAAATCTTTAAGAAAAACATTAAGACAGCATAGAGAGAGGCCCATCCCTGTTATATGGTGAAAACATGTTAGTAGAAACGTGGTCATTAGGAGGAGAACTGTATCTTAAATAATCTTACTTTCATTATCCAAAACCATGAATTTGTTACTATATAATCAGTTCCTTAAATTACTAGTGGCCATAAAGCACAATCTTGCTTACTTTTAAATAACTGTAATTACATTCTGTGTTTCAGAGCCCATGCACCATTTAGTATTATTTCAGTATCAATTTATGTAAGCTGTATGTATTAATTTTCAATACATTTAGGAAATTCCTAGTGCTCTACATTACAGCATAAAATATAACCTCACAGAAAAAACACTTTTTAAAAATATTTGAGCCAGTGCAACACACAGCACAAATGAAAGACAGGTAAATGTACTGTGAAGTCAAATATGAATTATTTTGTATTGCTTCTGGGATGTGCAATTACATAAACTTACAATAAGCAGACATTTTGATAAGACCGAGGTAATTGAGTATGTTTATTAACAGAAAACCAATCACAAATAAAGCTGTAAAAGTCGTTATTGCATTTATGCCTGGACCTTTTCCATGAGTTATTATAGAGAAGTACCTCAACTATTACAAGCAAGCACTTCTTTCTGTGAAACGGAGGCATGAGGAATCCTACTTTGAACCTGAATTTGGGCTTTAACTTGGGAGTTCTAAAATTGAGATCTGTGTACCTTGAGTTGTCAAGCTCCTTTTGGGATTTTTAATAGTCAGAAAAAATCATAAGTAAAACCGTGGTTCCAGGAAGGCTAATATCGAGACTGTCATCTCATTCTATGATTTAAGAATTTAATTCCCAGACCTCAAGAGTAGATTATTGCTTAACTTGGTAATAAGATATCACACTTGTTTTAAGAAAGAAACAAAGAAGTTTGAAATCCCTGCATGCACAACATCTCTTTTGCCCATGACAATCCATGTGAACAAATCCAACCTATCAGTGAAAGTGTTCAGAAGTGGAAAATACAGATCTGCATTGCCTTTTTGCACAGGTTTGCATACACATCAACATGCTGTATGACCCAGTCGTCAGGCTGTATCCCATCTGTTCTCACTCCCCAGTAATATCTAAAAACATTAATTGCATGATCTGTTTTAGAAGAGCTCTGATGTGGTGCATAGACAGCTGTAGGCAGCCTTTGCTTGGACTACTAGCGTGGATGCCCTTAGCATCTTCAGAGTGTCTTTACCAAAGTTCAAAGACTGATTAATATTGGTTTTCCATTATTTTTTACACTGTCAAACACCAACAAATGGATTCTATGTTTTTTTTTGTACAAAAACCATAATGATATTTAGTTTTCACTCTGATGTGAAAAGATGACTAGCTGCAGAGCTTCATCTTACTATCACAGAAAAAGATGCTTTGTTTTCATCTAGATCAAGGTCTTGACACAAAATGACCTATCTGGTAACAGTTCTTCATCCTAAATTTCTACACCTCAAACTTCACTCAAAACAGTTGTGCTTTACATTCCTTATCTAACTCAATACTAATTTTCTAAACCTCCTGCAGGCCTGCATAAGCCTTGGGAACAACTCTGGGGGTGAATTTAAAGTTGTATTTTTAGTGCAGGAGTGAATCTGCTGAAGATTATCTCCAGATCGTTCACACTTATGCTGATTAATTCTCAAAGCACATGAAAACCAGAATATTTTCTAGAGAAACTACTAAAGTGCTCTTAATGGGTATTCAGTCCATGGGAAATACAATTCATGACAATAAAAGCATGCTTCACATTTTACCACTTCCACCCCAAAACTTCTAACTTTATGAAGCAGATCAAAAGAGTTAATCGCTTTTATTAACAAGAAAATGCATCCTAAAAGGAGCCTTTCTCATGAGCAGTTTGATATCTATGGTGATATAAACCAAGAGGAGCTCAATAGGTTGGGAAGAAATCAACAAGAAAGGCAGCCACATACCCAGATGCTACTGCTGCTGCAGGAAAGCATATATTTTAGTTCTCCATCTGGAGTCTACTGCTGCCAAGCACATCTTGCAAGTAGTCAGTGGTACTGAATCCATTGCTGAGGCACATTACCTATGATGGCAAAAGATTACACAAAGCCACTTCTATAGTACCAGCAAGAAAGACTAACTGAAATTATCAAATGTGTCAATTCAATCTGGAGAAGTCAGTTAAAAAACTTTCCATATCCAGAAGTGAAGCCTATGCTTTAAAGTTTGGGCTAAGCTTGTCAAAAATGCAATGCTACTACTTGGATGAACAATGGAATATTTTTGTCAATGTTCCTTTGTTTTCTGGTTTTTGTTTTCTTTTCAAGTATGGCCTATTTACATTATCAATACACAGCTTTGGTATGTGGTTGCGTATCAGATGCTGTTTTAGACTATAAAAGGATGCAAATAAAACAACAGAGGCAAATTATACCGTAGTGTCTTTATTCTGTTCCCTTTCGCTGTTTCATTTCTAGTTTACATGAGCACTAATCTGTATGAATAGTCAACCATCAAAAGCAACTAAAGTATAATTCAGTCATCAGACTATTCCATTAGTCATAATTCTACTAAGAATCACATTCATAAAAATCTTAGATTTCTCAAGCATAATCATTATGAAAATAATATAGATGCCACAACCAGATAGGACTGTAAAAGCCTGATTTTTAAGCCTTAAAACATTATCTAAGGAGAGACATGTGCAACAATAAGATTCTGTTTCAAGCTTATTTTATTTTTCTTAAACTGAATACTTTTTTACTTGCTCAGACAGGAACATGAGTTGTGACTGAAAACAGGGTTATACAACCAGAAGAGATATCCTTACTCATAAAGTCCACTCCCTGACTTTCATTGAGCAGTAACATTATTCACTCAGTAAGTCTCTGATTTTATCATCCTTTCAATGCCAGGTGCTGGCTTTATCGAAGAACAGCCAGAAAAATGTAGCATCATGAATATTCACACACATGCTGTGGGAATATTGATGGAAAGGCAATGTGGAAAATCACATCTACACTCGAGTGCAGTTAGCAAGTAAATAAATAAATAAATAGTGTTCTTGGCAGCAGAAAATAGTCATTATTTTTCTAAATTGTAAATGACTACATCCTTGTCATAAGGGGCAGTGTGCGTTACTCCTTCCAAGGGCACACAGTCTTTGGTTTAGACCGTAATTGATTGCTAGTTTCTGTTAAGAAGCAAGATTACTTCTCCAGTGTAATCTTAGACTGCCATGCACAGGTTATGGGATGGAAAAGGCACAACCTATTTGTACATCACAGTTGGTCCAGGTTCTGCTGGTCATGGACACTTCCTGGTTGCACCACCATGCCTTGTCTGACATTATCAGTGGGTGAATGCAAAGACTCCACTCACCCTTTCCCCCCATTCCTGACTAATCACATGAAAGAAACAGATACAGATAACCTTGTGAGTCTCCAGTCTCAGATTCCTGTATTATCTCGTCATGTATGGCAATTTGTAGTTAAGTCCTAGCCAAACAATGAAGTCTTTCAAACGTTGAAGGTCTGTGCATCAGTGTGATATGGCTAATACATTTAAATAGTTATTCCCTGTAGTGGATTTTGATGTGTGAATTCAGTTAAATAAGCCCACAAAAAAATGTAGCAGTCCAGAATACACACTGAAACAGTGATGTAAATTAAGTATATCTCTATCAACAAAAATTATTTGGATTTCAGATTAGTTTTCATTCTTCAGTACAAGTTCTGAAAATTAAGATAGTGGTGGTAGTTGGGAAATGTGCCACTAATAGGGTTAAAGCACATTTCTTGAGTTTTATATATACTAAACCTGTATCAGACTTACATGATCGCATATACTTCTGACACCTTCTATAGCAAAGACCACATCCCAAAACTCACATTTTTATACGGCATGTCACAATGTACTGGCTTTACCTACCAGAGGACAGCAAAAGGAGCTTATGTATGGCAACAGATTGCTAGGTTTCCAAGTTTCCTCTCCTCTTGTTACTGCTGGTAGTCTTTTATTTCTACATGTATAATTTTGAGTTCCACTGTACTTGAATATAATCTGGGCTGTATTCACTTCAAAAGTATAGTCAAAACCATTTATTTACACTGATGAAAATAATGATCTGAATACAAGGTGCCAGAAAATTTGTATTTGAATCTTAATTTAACATATTAGTATTACTACTATTTAGTCACTTCAAATATTTTTTGTGTGTTATTTTATGTAATACTGGAATAAATTGTGAAGTATAGCTTGCACAATGATAATCCATGATTCTGGCTACCAGTATTATTTTGCCATTTTAAAAACAATGGTGGTTTGCATTGATTAAAATTTATCATATTTCTTTCATTCTGATATTTGAATGTGGTTTCTAACATTTCTTGAAGGCTTGAGATCTTTCCTTCAGTTAAAGCTCTTCAGCTTTTCCCCCTGGCCTTTTCTGAGATATATATCAGAGCTAAAACAACTCATGAGGTTTATCCTTTAAGTAGGTCCTAGTTACAGTCCTTCACTGAACTTTTTGAATATTTGACAGAATATTCTGTCTGTGAATCTTTAGTGGTATAGCATAGTAGTTTGTAGAATGTTTTCAATAAAATGTTGCCCTTTAAGTTGTAGCATTTTAAACCTTACCCAGCAAAGAATTATAAAACTCTGGAACTTAAAGGAAAAAAATTGAAAAAACTTCTGTCTAAAATATACCCCCACATAACTGACTTTTTTACTTTAGATGCTTGAAGAAGAAGGCAGGAATACATTTGAAAAATTTTCAAAAATTCCTAAAGACCAAAGAAATTAATCAGCTATACACTGATGAAAAATATAATCAACCTTTATTTCTTGCATTTCGAATTTAAGCGAGGCTTTTTATTTCAGGTTAAGATTATTTTTTCTTACTTCAGTGTGGATATTTATAATCCCTCTACAAATACTTCAGAATGTTATTGATGCTTTGATGTATCATGAGAGGTGGAGGGGTCAGCACCGTCAGCAGTGACCCTAGAGCATGCCTCAACTGAGAAAAACTTGGTGAGATACTGCTACTGGTATAACCTACTAGAGAAATAATATATTATGCAGAATTTCCTGTAGTGAATTTAGAAAATATAATCAACATTTTCTAAGGCTTTCTGTACTCCCACATGAAATGAAAATGTGTATTTCCATACTCTACTATCATAACATCATTTCCAAAATAGGCTTAGAATATTCATATCCACTACCATTTTGTCTAAGACAGCTTTACACTAGATTAACTTGCAATGATTTGAACATGCCTCTTTTATCTCAATAACAATAGAGCTTTGGTTTGGCATTGCTTTGTTGCAAATAAAGCTATGAAGCTAAAGATCATCAAGCTCCTTGATACAGTTTGTCTGTGCTAGGAAGAATGGAACTTAGTTTTTTTTCCCTGTAAAACCGTATCAATCACCAGTACCATTCAGGAAGGAAATAACACAGCATTGTACAAAGGTTATTAGACTAGAACCTGAGCAAGTTTTCTGCCGCTTTCCAGACCTCTTAAAATAAGCATCATTATTCATTTCAAAGAATGTAAAAATGAGAGGTTTACTCCCTCCAAACATGTTTCTACCTAGCTGTAGGAAACTTCATTGTATTCCTTCATGAAAAGATTTTCTAATGAACACTACACAGCTTTTCAGAACACATACATATGCTGCAAGTTGGGGCAAAAATGATTTTTTGATACTTCATTGCTTAGGCTGTTTTCTACTGATGTGACTTCTAGCAAGTTTTAGAAAGAAAACACAGAAAAGTCCAACCGTATATGCAAATGCATGTTCTGAGCCACTGAATAGCAGAATTTGCTAGGGTTGTGTGAGCACCCTACAAGAAGTCATAAAAAGTTTTTTAGTCTTCATGGTTTCACAATTGTAAACATGTTGATGGTGAGAATATATAGATAGAAAGGATTCTGAAAATGAGTCATAAGTTTTACTTTATAATACTCAGAAATTATGTCTTGCAGGATATCTTTTTTTTTTTTTTTTTTTTTTTTTTTTTTGATATGTCATTGTTTAATTCCCATTTAGGTGACAGCTGAAAAAAATTCTTGGTGGGAGGCAGGTTTCAACTCAGTAGTCAAATGAAAATGTCTGGTCCAACCACAGAACCAAGATATATTATTTGACACACTGCTGCCTTGCAGACTGCAGACTGAGTTATCAGCCTGTTACTAAAAGGGGCAAAAGATGTTGCCTGTAATCTGCTGCACTAAGCTTAGAAATTTTGGGGCAAGTAATAGACGTCTAAAACCAAATAGACTATTCAGTTAATTGTAGTTTCTTTGTTATTAAATAGCCCCCCTTCTGAAGGGCCACATATGGCCATAGGCAGGCACACACACACAATTTGCCTTTTACTGATAAAATTAAGGAATGGTCTGGTAGGAGTAGAGAGCAGGATGTGTGCTGTGGTATATTAAGGTGAGTTCACATTAAACATTCACATTCAGCTAATATAAGTATTTTGGAACCCCTGAGATAATTAAGCCCAGCCATAGACCCTGATCAACTTTCCATTTCATTACAGTAACAAAATAGGACTGACCGTACCCATTCTTCATATGTGTCCTGTCATGTATAATTTGAAAGACAATAGATGCTTTGGCTAATTCAGGTGGATTTCTGGGATTCCCTTATGGAGGAACGAGATAGGACTGCAGCATAATTCTGTCCCTGTGAAACAGCTTGAAGTTGTCCTGTTTTCAGCCAGGATAGAGTTAAAATTCCTTGAGCTAAGAGGAAGAACAGCTAGAGGGCTGGGTGCTGATCAGTCACTGGAGTATTTCACACCATGTGACATCATGCTCGGTGTATATAGGCGAACATGGGCTCTCTCTGAAGTACATGGCTTTCAGTTTTCTTGGGTTGGCATGAGGGGACTTTCCTGGTGCAGTCGGGTCACTGCTGTGGGGGCCATCGCCACGCTCGGTAAGCCACAGTTGCATTCTACCCATTTCTTTTTGGACTCACTATTGTTACTGTTCTTCTCTTGTTAAATTTAGTATATTCTTTCCTTTTATTCAACCTACGAATTCTCTTCTTTTTGTCCCTCCCCCATTTCACCAGGGAGGGGGAGGTCAACGGCCGGCCACATGATCTCTGGCTGCCAGCTGAGTTCAAACCTCCACAGAAGTGTGTATCATAAGGTATAAGTTCACCAACATACTGCCAAACACTTTAGGACAAATAAAGAAAAAATAATGTTTTGCAAATAAAAACTACAATGGACAGACAATGGTTCGAGATAACAGCTTGGAAGTATGGTGTTCAGACTGCTTATAGGGGGAATATTAGTAAATCCAGATATTTCAGGAGCTTTCATACCAGGAAGTGTAAGAATGTGGCCATGAGCAAGCAGCTGTGGGACCAATAGAATACGAGGCAACTTCATTTCCACATGCAGACTGTGTGATTAGGTGATACATTATGTTTGAAATTTTGTTGCAGCGAGGAGCTGTGCAGCAGCCAATGCTGATCTAAGTTATTTTTGGAATACATACTGATATTTGTTGCCTTTCATATTGAAATCTTTCAGAGACTGCTTTTATGATAGAGTTCCGTAATCATTTGCAATGAGATACTGTGCATCTATTCACGAAGTCTTTGCTTTTTGACAGAGGGCATGGAACTAAAAGGTTTTATCACATTTTCAAGATACCATATCCCAACTCAATCATTCCCTTTCTGAGAGGTGACTACTAAACTTCCCAGATTGGGACTTCGATTTAATTTCAGGGTTGAGACAAAAAGAAACCAGAAATTGAGAAAACAACAACAAAGAATTAATTAAAGTAAAAGTAAAACAAATAAGATGGTTATAAGTAAACATACATGCTTTAGTTACATGTCTGAATAACGTCTAACTCTTCTATAAACCAATGGGGTTTCTGAGATATTCATAATGATTAAGAACTAGCAAGGAACTGTAAAGTTATGAGATACTAGAAAACATACAAACACATGTAATATCTATTTTCTGAGTATACTACTGAGTTATAAATGACATCCCTTTGAAAACAGTGTTCATCAGAGAAATATCAAATTAATTCATGTTGATATGTGTTAGTACTATCAACATGAGGAAAATTAATCCTAAAGTATTCTCAGGATACACACACATTGATGAAGAATATTGTGGAAAATACTTAGACCACAGATAACACCAAAATGAGAAGGGAGATGATATAAGAAATAAAAGGAAAGATTTCACAGAAGAACTGTTTATTTAACTTGTGCTCAGTGCTCTCCATGCTTGGATGACAGTGGTGTGGCAGGAAACAACATGAGGAGCACAGCTTAAAAATTTGGGATACAAGTCCCACCTGTAGGTTACTGAGTCATACTTTGTATTTTCCTGTTCTGTACTGTCTGATTGGAGAAGACAGTGATATATTCTTTCAGCACTGTCATAGCTGGCTTTCTTCATTTTCATATGAGGAAGAAGAGGAAGGTAAGATTGAACTGTTTGAAATAAGATGACATTAATGTAACTGGCTGAAGCATAACTACAGGATTTTAGTTTCCAGGCTCCTATGTATCCACTTAGTAAAGCAGGTAAGGCATTGTTCAGGAATAAACATGTTATAGATTCTAGACTGAACACAACAAATTTATGTCTAAACATGGTTATTTACTCTGCAATCTTTTCCATAACCCCATTAATTGTAAGCAGCAATTTTTCTTTCTAGTCTAAAATATACATGCAAAATCTGAGAAAACACAATTCCTTCATGTTCTAGACTTAAAACAAGGCATGAAATCTCTGCTTAAAATCCCTCAAATTTTGTCATATTCCGAAGTCCTATCCCTGCCACTATTGCTGTGATGTTTTATAGAAAGAGAAAACAGAAGTATCAAGGTCAGTAGAAATGAACTTTACATTTCTCCTCCAAAATATTCTGATTTTGCTTCAAAAATTCAGTTTCTTGAAATTTCAATTTTTGAAAATGGAAGAAAAAATGAGGTTTTGAAAAATTCTTTGCACTTGATTAAAATGGGATGCCTTTGTGTTTAAAAACAACAAAAATCCCATCCATGGGTCTTTCAATTAGTCCTTCCTTTTGTCACAGTTGCTGGATATTTCTGTCTATCATATGAAGATAGAGACTATAGGGAGATAGATTATCAGTCTCTTTAATTCTCTACTACACTAGGAGATGAAATGATAGATCAGTCACATCTAGTTTTCTGATGTGTTATAATTGACAGTATCTTTGAGACCTCTAGGAAAGCAATTTTTATATGTTAATCCATTTTATTCTGTCCACTATTTATTTTACTAATATTTTACCTGTATCTTTATCAGGAATATAATTCAAGATCCACATTTTTCGTTTTTTACTACAGGGATTTAACAAGAGTGAAGAAACATAATCTGACAGACAAGGATGATCTCTAAAGAATGAAAACACAATTGCCCTGCCAGTGGTAACTGTGCAACTTATTCTTTTGGTTGGAACTCCATCCTATGTCACATTTTATGAAGTCTTAATATATCTTCTCACTCTTGCACAATATAAAAGCAAAATAATTCTTTCTGCAGTGAGGGAAGTCCCATAAAAAGAAGTGGAAGTCTTAGAAATGTACAGGTCCTACAGAATTATTTGAAAGGAATTGGCCATGTTTTTCCTTTTTTTCTTGTGTTCCCCTATTTTAATAATGTCACTGCAAACATCAGGAATTCAAATATAAATTTAAAATACTAAATCCAGTAAGCATCCAAATTCTTCAACAACTACATAAAAGGAAAGCAACTAAACATAATTAAAATCAGTCATATACTGTGTGCTAATTACTGCTAGAAAAGGAAGAAAAAGTAAAATCCAAGGAATAAAATCTACTAAACTGAGTATCTAGGTATAGGTGTAGGAAACTGAGTGATTTATAGTATATTTATAATTTATATATTATTTTCTATTATATATTATTTATATATTATTTTATATTATATTTATAATTTTTATTATAATTTCTATTTATATTATATTCCCGCCTCTAGCTATTACCTGAAGTAATTTCAATTTACCTTGAAAGTATGCCCCCTTTAAAGATAATAGCCAGGCTTAATGAGGTAAGATTTTTATTCACTTATTTAGAATACCAAATCTGCCTGTAGAGTCTAAAGAAAATGTTAATGACAAATGAAAGAAAACTTTTGCTTTAATTCTTCCAATGTAATCTTATGCTTGCAATTTATAGACTAGGTTAACTATATCTTTCTTCCTAAGATTTATATGGCTCTACAGTATCAATTATGATGAGAAATATAATACTAATTATAAATAATTACAGCATTTCCAATTCACAGTATTAAAAGGACTAAATATTGACTTGTACCAAATTAATTTTATTTCCAGCTCAGTTTGTAATAAACTACTAGAAAACAGCTTGTATAAACTTTATACATAAGAATACATAAGAATAAATTTGAATGCTCTACAGGTGTTGTCAATCGGCCTAAATGGAAACCTAACTTTTGAAAGCTTTTCTATTCAACATTGAAAATAGAGATTCACAAGCAAAAGCCAAATTTGTTACAGACTCAGGTTAAATATAGGTCAATTTTGTGCAAACAGATACATAATTTTCCTAGGCATTCAGTAAAAACTATGGAGCTGCACTATCTGTATGCCACCAACATAATCAGGAATCTCAGCACACTGCTCTTCAGCTGTATACCATGGCAGCAATGCTGGTGGTGAGCCACATAGATCCACACTCCACACCCCAAGAAAGCATTAGAAAAACTGTCTAGCACATCACAGGTGAGTTCCCTGGTACCTGCTCTGATGGGCAGTTAGAACCATTTGCTTCCATCTAGTTTGGAAATTTAGAATTTAGAAATTCAATCCTTAACATGATAACATTGTCAGAATTTATTATGCATTTTTTCAAAAACATTTTTCACACAGAAATTTTAAACCAAAACTTGATGAAATCTGGATGATAGAGAAACTTAATATTCTAAGAAGGTCTTGTTCAGAATTTTTCAACCAGTTGAATAGCACCAGTGTTGCCTTGAAATATTATAGAGAATTTCTGCTTAAAGCAACACTACAATGTATATTCTCCCTTAAGAATACTGAATAGTCAGTATTTAAAGAGAATTTCTAGGTAAGTGATACATTTGCATGACTTTAATGTCTAAAACAATCCAATTTAAGATATATCACCACATATAATGACATACAGCAAACACTTCTCCTACATCAACCTTCAGTGCAGGGCACAGAGACTGAAATATTTATATTGCTTCCATTGATTTCTATAAAATGCCACAGAACCTAGTTTCTGTCATAACTTGTATATGTTTTTATCTTGCTAGATTTGTTCAGTTCAATGACTAATATTATGCAGGTACCAAATATTTCGTCTTATCTTTTATGATCCTTTAGCAGCCTCATGAATCTCTGTAGGGTGATACTGCAAATTGTTAGCTCTATTCAAGATTTGTTTGGTAGGAAAAAAAATTAAATTAGGGTCATTCATTCAAGACAGAGTATTTTTTCTATTAATTTGTTCTTCTCTGGTCTGAGCACAAGATGCTTATATTCTACCTGAAATCTAAACCAGATCTTTTTCTGCAATTTGTTTTTAATATTTCTCTTAGGTGCTTGATGTGATAATTGCAACAGCCATAAAAATAGTTTCCCATATAAACACACACACACACACACACACACACACATTACCTTTTGCACAATTTTAACAAGTGTGGTTTACCCAGGAGTAATGAGGTGAATTGCATTGGCATTGCAAAGACAGCGTCATATTACTGCAGTTAAACTAATGATCGAAATCACTGAGCTGATAAAAACCTGAGCCATCTGTTTCATGCTAAAGCAACTTTAACAAGATGAACATTTTCCTATTGCTTATGGATTTATTGCACAATCTTTACTCAATTCTTTGATTGAATTACAATAACCTACACTACTACACCTAAACCACTGTTTTATAAACCTGCAATTCCTACTTAACCTATTTTTACTGATGTCGAGTAACTATCATAAAACTTACAGGTAGATAGATAGATAGATAGATAGACAGATAGATAGATAGATAGATAGATAGATAGATAGATAGATAAAATATTAAGTTGGTTTGTAGTGATGGATCACACTTTCTGTCTTGTAGTCAGGGTGACTAGAATTCCTTATAGTCTGTCTTGTTCCTCTCAGACTGTTTCCCTCAAATATGGAGGGGAAAGAGGTAGGTTACTCATTCCAAGGACAAGTCCAGAAGAGACAAGGAGAGAGGCAGGCTCTCCTTATGACTGACAGAAGATCTAGTATAAGCTGCTCCTGCTACCATCAGGTGAAAGAGGTTATAGCAAAGTTAGATCTCCCACAAACACACAGATACAGACACTCAGGCATCCCTTCTGCACCCCAGCAGCAGGAGAGGTAAGGGAAAGTAGGGGAAAGAGATTATTTATTCTGATGACAAAGCCAGCATGCTGATTAACAGGATTTTTTTCTGTTTATAAGAGAACACCACTATAATGGTATTTTCCATAAGATTAAGATTTATGGTTTGGAGCATCACAGGAGTATATTCCAAATCTTTCTGTGAACTCTTTTCCTCTCTTCTAGGGATGAATCCATTCTGCTATTTCCTTCTCCCCCGAAATGGTTCTAAATTATTCTATCATTCTATTTTTGAGATATTTCTAATGAACAACATAAGACATGCATTAGTCTAAAAATAATCTATGGCAGACACAGCTGCACTCACTGGGAATGAGAGTGGAGAAGCAGTATGCAGCAACATGGCAGATCTCCCAGTCATGTAACCCTGAGAGTGTGAACTGCATCTGGCAATGGTCTTAGAGCTTTAGTTAGCCCTTCTCCCAGTGAATTTACCTCAGTGTTGCTACTATCCCATATATCACATTCTGTAAGGGTAATGGTTGCTACATAATTAAACCATGACACTTAAATAACACAAAGTTTATGCTATGAGTTTCTGAAATTTGGCTCATTAAATATAAATTGATTTATCTAGCAGTATTACTGAATGTGCACTATCCTACCAACTCATTGCATCTCTAGTAACAGAGTTCTGCATCGCTGTAAAATTATCCTGAAACAGGATTATCTACTACAGTATTTTTAAAGTATATTAATACCTCAGCAGATAATGATAAAATTTTAAAATATATTTGAGGCTTCATATAACACAAGTTTGGTTTATATCATCAAGCTTTTGTGCTGCACAAGCAGTTAAGCAAAGGTGACTTCTTTTAATACAAGTAACACCTTTCCTAATTTTGGTTTTATGATGTACCTTATTAAAATACTAGCAATAAACCAACACTTAATATTATATGGAAACAAACCTTTGAAATGAAAATGATCTGCACAAGAATAGTTACAGAAACAAGGCACAGACAGTTACTTACATTGTCCACTGCAGGAGTCTTAGCTAGCTAAGGCACTTAAAGAGACACACTATTAAGATACAAAAGTTATTTTATATGATATGCTTTCTTCTATGATCTAATCATACCTAATGGCCTGTATACTTTAGGGCTAAATTTCACATTGAGATATTATCAAAGTAAGTGACAACAGGCTTCAATTTCAACTCATAAAAAATATGAACAGTGTATCAGTTGCATTTACTGTCCCTTTTTTTGACCTTTTGACCATAAAACTGTTCTTCCAAATCTGTTTTATGTAATTTTTATGTTCTCTTTGTATCTGAATGTACTCAGTTAAATTTAATGAAAATACTTTTTTTTTTTCATATTGGTGGTGAAAATCTTTATGAACAGACTTGAAAAGCATTCTCCTTTACATCTAATATATGGCTATTGAAAAACAAAACAAAACACCCAGCAGATAAAGATATCTTTTTTTTTTTTTTTTTTTCCACTAGAATGACCTCTCAGTAGATTTCTGTCTCTCACTGTAACCAGTATTACTGACACATTCAAAGTAAGAAGTCAGTGACCGATCATTTTTTTTGGAGTTTTTTTGTGAATGATTGAGTAACATTTAATTTATCAAAACTACAATGATCCCAGAGAAATCAAAGTGCTAAAAAAATTGTTGCTGAAATGTTTCCAGACTTAGAACTTTTTTACATTCTAGTTGATTCTTCCTGTTCCAGCTGATTCTTCGTTTGCCTGAATGTCTTGTATTTTGAATACAAGATATGAATGCTTTGACTTCCTATATATTTTCCTAGTATATGGACTATATCATGTGATATCAATCAATCTGAAGTTTTATTGTACTTACTGCCTAAAAAATAATTGAGCCTATATAGGAAAATGTGGCTGTCCATCTGCTATATTTCTGGTAATTAATTTCAGTCGCAGATGTTCCATTCATTCTCCCCAAACTGAGTTTCAATCCTAATACCAAGGGGCTTCCCTGAGACTACTTTATTAACTAATAATTACCAAAAAGCACAGAGGCATTAATAATTAACATATTACTTTACTTCTCATTTATTTGTAATCTATTTCTCCAATCCCAGCTCCTGTGGAGGGGAAATTTGAATGTATCTCATTAAAATGTCAAAAGGTAACAGTATGCACAATTTATTCCATTGCAAAGCAAACAGTGTCTTCTCTGCTGAAAGATTTAATATTAAATTTGTGGGTTAATATTCTAAATAGTTTGTGTTAAACTCATTTGTAGCTGACATTATTTAATATTCCAGCTAAAGGACAAAGAGGACAAAAAGGTGATATTTAGCAAATCACACCTGATTGAAGTAACTGTTTCTATAATCAAATGACTGGTTCTGCAGATGGAAGAGGAGAGCAAATGATGTAATTTATTTTTATGTTAGCAGTCTCCCACTGTATCCTGGTAGCCAAACAAAGGACATATGGACTGGACGAGCAAACCATAAAATTGGCGGAAAATTAGCCAAACTATCAGTATCACAGGAAAAGTCAAGGGGGAAACTTAAGAGGAGCAACACAGCAACACTGATAAGCAATGCCATATGACTAAGTAGCACATCACTTCACACGGCATCAAAATCAATTGATTCCAAACTTTTTGTCTAGTAGCCATTACTCTGAAAATTCAATATTCTGCTATTATTCACATAGACAGAATGATAGGTCAGAGTCCAGTGCTAAACACTGCCTGAGCAGGCATGTGAGGGAGTTCTGTACTTGCTCTTTCCTTAGGCCAAGACTGTGCTAATGTACCTTCAGAGTCATGCAGGGAGACTCTTAATTTGGACAGTATAATCAAGCCTTGTACTACATTAGTTTGGATCTATCTAAATAAGCGTCTGAGTCTATAGAGAGTAGTGGCATATAGGGAAAGATTTATAAATTGTCATATGCTTGTTGTTATGTGCAATTTATGACCTGTACATAATTTTTATTCTACTTAGTAGACATTTAGTCATTCTGAAAGGAAAATAAAAATTAAACCATGACAAACAAGAACTTTTTCAAGCATACAGCAAAATAAAAACAGTAGTTAGATTTTAATAGGATAAAAGAGGCCATCTTATCCAGTTGGATTTTACATCCTGCTACATTTTGATTAATATTATTGAGACCTTTGTGAATGTTCAGAAAAATTCATCAATAGATCAAGGATGTTGATGAGGGAAGGCTGCAAAGAGCTCACACAGAACTTGAAAAATTGCAATGGCCTGTAAGTTAGAGAAAATTCTTCCTACTTTTTAACCCTTACTTTCATGTTACAGTTTAAGTGTAGGCAGAGAAAGGGTGAACCAAAGAAAAATGAGTAATACTCAAATACACAGCATATAGTCACTGAGCAAATGACATTTAATATTTTTGAATCAGCTGCTGCTTAGGCACAGCATATGACTTTAATTATAAATTCATTTATATAAGATGTTAAATTTTAGGAACTTAAGTGTACAGTTCTCAGTGAATCATGGTAATCACTTCTAGGTGGACATGGCCATGGCCTCTCAAACTTTTAGAAAGCACTGAGAATGTCAGATATTTCTGCATCAAAAAAAGTAACAACACAGCATTGTGAAAGAACGGACAGTACTACTTCTCTGTACGACACATTATTTTACTGTGCCTTGCATCATTATTTATAACTGTTTAATTAGCAGTTAATTTTCCAACCTTATTAGGCAATTGCTGCATAAATTGTATATGCTGAAAAACTGTTACAGCAAGATCATTAAAAAAATTAAGCTTGAATCCTCGGATATCCTAAGATATACCCTATTTCCTTATATCCAGGTATTCAAAAATTTTATGATCAAATCTTATCATCCTTTTCACTGTTTACTGATGTAAAGGTTACACCGGATTTAATAGAAGAATTTCAACTAAAACATTTAGGTTAAAGTCCCTTCCTTTTGATCTTCCAACTTAATTTACATTTAGAGCTTATAGTACTCAATTCTAATATTATAAAAGCTAAAAAATCCCATGAAAGACATTGTAGTAAATTACAAATACCACAGAAAGTTTCAGAATACATTCTTTAATTCAGTATAGATTTTTGCAGAGCTTCCAGAAAGCACAAAAGCACAGTTCAGCTGTGCTGACTTCTAACTTAGAAAGTTTTCTTCAGAAATTCTGGAATGTATGATCAAATGCATTACCTCCTTTGAACTTTGTTGCTTACATCCCATAATTGCAATCTCAGTACCAGACTACTGGATAGTTCTTAAAAATAATGAAAATATTATTTTTGTTTCAGTAGGGAACAAGAAAAGCTTATAAAAAGTTCAAAATATTTTACTGTATTCCTTATTTATTGAAACCTATTTTTATCTGTCTAGACATTTATCAGTATTTCAAAAAGAAGTTTCACATTGTATTTCACCTGTCTCT
>NW_020799098.1:30810446-30845360 GCF_003259725.1 Athene cunicularia
GGCCATGGCCTCTCAAACTTTTAGAAAGCACTGAGAATGTCAGATATTTCTGCATCAAAAAAAGTAACAACACAGCATTGTGAAAGAACGGACAGTACTACTTCTCTGTACGACACATTATTTTACTGTGCCTTGCATCATTATTTATAACTGTTTAATTAGCAGTTAATTTTCCAACCTTATTAGGCAATTGCTGCATAAATTGTATATGCTGAAAAACTGTTACAGCAAGATCATTAAAAAAATTAAGCTTGAATCCTCGGGTATCCTAAGATATACCCTATTTCCTTATATCCAGGTATTCAAAAATTTTATGATCAAATCTTATCATCCTTTTCACTGTTTACTGATGTAAAGGTTACACCGGATTTAATAGAAGAATTTCAACTAAAACATTTAGGTTAAAGTCCCTTCCTTTTGATCTTCCAACTTAATTTACATTTAGAGCTTATAGTACTCAATTCTAATATTATAAAAGCTAAAAAATCCCATGAAAGACATTGTAGTAAATTACAAATACCACAGAAAGTTTCAGAATACATTCTTTAATTCAGTATAGATTTTTGCAGAGCTTCCAGAAAGCACAAAAGCACAGTTCCATAAATCTACATGAAGGCAATATTACAGCACTCAAAGAAATATATCCTATTACCACCATGTATAAAGAAGTCACTAATATGTTATTCAGGATGACACTATAAATGTCTGTGGGGAAACATTTCTTTTGGCATATGGAAATGCAATGTTATATCAAAAAAATCTAAAGTAAATAATTTTCAATTCATGCTACATTACTGAATCATGTTTAGCTTCTGAAGAAATTTCCCGATTGTGTTCTGTCTCTATCAATTATTGACTGACAAATGCATATTCCATTGCTTTGCAGTTTCCTATTACTTATACTACTGAACCTATACAGACTTTTGAGTACAAGCATGTTCTTTTATAAGTTATGGATCCTACTTCAGAGATTCCACTTCAGAGTAGTGCCAAACTGAAGGAAGGTCCTTGAAGAGAGACCCATACCCACCCCACTCACTTTGCTCTGAAGGCATCTGAAGAGACACCCAGACCCATCCCACTTTCTCTCTTGGCAGAGAGAAATTCCTTGCTGTTCACAGACAAACAGAGCACCCTTAATCTTTTCATAAAAGGTTAATTTCAAGTGAATGAATAGGCCTGGGTGGATAGAAGAATGCCAGATAGAGCAGAATCCTATGAAGGGACTTCTTCACTAAATCCCATAAAAGAGAATAATGCTCCTTCTGAAGCAGAATTAGTGTCCTAAAACAGTTTTCAGAGTTGCCAATGAGCAGTTTAATTTCTCACAATAGCCTGAAAAAAAGGAAACTGCAGCATAGTAACATGGTGGCTTTGCAACCTTACTGCTAGCAGAGAACAATAACCTATTAATTTTTTCCTCAGTACTCTCTTACCTACCAAGTATCTGTAGCACAAGTAGTTGAGAATTTAACGCATCAGAAAGTACTCTATTTCATTTTTAGAACCTGTATGCTATGTGACATGAATGTTCAGTCCATACATTAAAGGTATTTCTTTCTCAAGCACCATAATTCTTTTTTTTTTTTTTTTACAGAAATAATATTTAGCAAAATTAAGTGAGATATAGATATATATATATATATATATATACACACATATATACATATACATATATATACATATATACATATATACACACACACATATATATTATATAACTGTAAGATACCTATTTAACTGCTGAGGGTTTGGGCACGATTAGAACTGACTTTGTTTCAGAAATCATTTTATATATCCACTACTCAAACAACCACACTGTATCTCAGTAATAGTTTATTTTATTGGTATTTTTCATCATTTGCAATTATCCTCTCATATGAGAGTACCAAATAGATCTAGTAATATGCTAATATTTTCCAAATTATCTTAGAATTCATTGTAGTAGGCCTGTCCTATCTAGTTCCAACTGCTATAAAGTTATCTCAAGATTTGTTTTCATCTCTACTACTTCAGTTCTAAAGCAGATAATAAAACCAATATTTTATTAATGTCTACTTATACCCAGAAGCAAGATAATTGAAGAGTTGGTGCATCTGATTTTCCCCTATTTGTCTACAGTAAAGTAATTGCTTCTTTGACAAGTGTTCCTGAGTTCAGAACTGTGTTGCCAATAGGTTCCTGTGGCAGACTCTTGTGGGGATTTCATATAAATAAGAACACCTTAACACACCATATGGAAGGCAAGATGCTTAATGAAATACACGGTGTTAAATTCTGTCCTTCTAAATGTGCATTATTTCCTTATTAACTTGCAAATGATATTACTTAATACCAGCTACAGGAGATGTGAACTGGCTATTCAGTATTGCCAAAATGAAGATTCTGAGTTGTGTAAAACTGACAGAGGTATGAATAAAACCTGAGGCCAAGGACTTTCTCTAAAGCTTCTATTAAGTTTTCAATGGTTTATTTTACCCTCACTTTTTAAATATATATCCTCCAAACAAAGGCATAAGTTGCCCGCCATACAACCACTGACTGTAATCATGAGATCTCTTCATGTAGCTGTGATGGCCACAGACAAACCCTGTTATCTATCCACAATTCCGCATTATTACTTGAACCAAGGGAGCACAAAAAACACCCATCAAGGTCTCTGTCAGACTCTACAAAATCAAATGGGAGACAGTGGAAGAGGAGCGCAGGAGAGCTGGGAGACACCCATAATAAGAGACAGCCTGGGAAACAGTAGCTGCATGCAGCACTGACTTACACTGCCTTAAGATGTGATCTCACAGCATGAAATCTGCAGCAGCAGTTGTTGTTTCAGTTCCTTCTATTTTTCTCTCCCACCTCTTTACCATGGGGAAAATGAACTGGCATGAGAAAAATACATATATATATATATATATATATGTATATATATGTGTGTGTGTGTGTGCATACAAAAGCGGAAATATATTATTTTCCTTATAGTTCCTTAAAGTTCCTGATTCTGTGCTTCAATGCAAAAAAGAACAAAATATTGACATCAGAAGAACTGCACAGCTAGTGTATTGTGTTGAAGGAACAGAAATGTGTAGCGGGAGAGAGAATACGTGAAAATGGTATTGCTGCTGAAAATGTCCTGTCCTGGCACTGGGGTACAATAAAGAACCTACATTATTCCTCTTTTGAAATCAAGAGAAGTTTAAAATCAACAGAGGTTTACAAGTGCCTAAGAAAGTATGACTCCATCCAGCCTCAGGCTGCAGTCCTGACAGAAAAGTGACCTGGTATAATAACTCATGACAGCTGAAAGGGAGTTCTGACACTTTGCTCCCATCCCAACTGCCAGTGTTCCTCAGATGCCATTGCAAGCCAAATGAACTCATTACACTGGTAAGAGAACATGAAAGAAGAGCTGGAGTGGTCATTTTTGCAGAACTGTGTTCACATATCCAACTGAGCACCTGATGAGTAAATAATTTTGATCAAGACGGTCTCTTCACCTATATACCAGTTTAAAAATATTTCATATTGGGATATGATTTCCCGGTGAGCAAAATATTTTAACTTTGCCTGTAGTTCGCTATTGTGAAAGAAAAGGTGAGCTGCTTTCTTTTTAAGATATAGCTGGGGACTATCTTTTTGTTTGAGTGCATACATCCATTAGCTGGTCATGAACTGAGAGCCATTACCACTACCAGAATAGACTAGATAATTCACAAAGCAGCAACTAAAAATTGCGCAATTTTAGATGCAGGATAGCTGATTAAAAAACCAAAATAAAATGCACTGGAGATTATTTCAGAGCTGAGGATTCACTACCGGGAGCTTTTCTGTGATTGAAACTAAAGGAAACAATTCAAATTCTCATTCAGAAAACTGAAACTGAATTACATGTTCAACTGATGTAATCCCGAGTGTATTCCATTAACTCAGATACACTATTTATCATTGTTCAGGTAACTGCAAAATTTTCAAGTAATAAACTTTTCCAATTAAAATACTAATTCAAAAGATACCTTCCCATGATTACCAGAAAATGTATCAGCTGTGCTGACTTCTAACTTAGAAAGTTTTCTTCAGAAATTCTGGAATGTATGATCAAATGCATTACCTCCTTTGAACTTTGTTGCTTACATCCCATAATTGCAATCTCAGTACCAGACTACTGGATAGTTCTTAAAAATAATGAAAATATTATTTTTGTTTCAGTAGGGAACAAGAAAAGCTTATAAAAAGTTCAAAATATTTTACTGTATTCCTTATTTATTGAAACCTATTTTTATCTGTCTAGACATTTATCAGTATTTCAAAAAGAAGTTTCACATCGTATTTCACATCCTTTCCTGCTTGTAATCACTTCAGTGCACTGATTTTATGACTACCCGGAAAACAGTTTCCATAGCAGCAGAGATGAGCCCACAACTTGGTGAGGTTTCTGTTTAATACAATTATGTAATACATCTTTATTCCCGCATTCCTTGCTGACACCTTCCAAATGCTCTTCTAGTCTTCTGACAGTCTCAACTTTCCATTCTTTTATGGTAATCTCATTAATCTTTGGGTTTTCTCGCTTTGAACTTAATGCCTGGAAAATAAATTTGGGTATTCTTGCTCACAAGGAATCAGAAAAGAGCACGTCAAGTTACAGTGCACTGTGAAAAACAATACACAAAAATAGAAAAATATAAAATCAAGCTTACTTATTTAACTAAATTATTGTTAATATAAGAGGGATATGAATTAAACACCATTTGTTTATGTGCTGGAACATAAGACATTTTTTTCATCTAGTGAGACAGAGTGATAATGACATAGAGGGACTTCTGTGAACAATGTGATGTGTAATGCAGAGAAAAAGCCTAAATCTGTTCTTTATAAAAGTGATTCTGCTTTTTACAAACCTAATTTTCTTAGATCTTACTGTAAGTGACCCTCAGAGGACTACTGGTTGGTTGTAGTTCAGCAAGAAGCAGGTTCAAAGGAATACAGGCAGCCTGAAGTGGTAACTTTCCTGGCTGCTCATCTGCATCCCCCAGCCATAGTTCACCTCTATGAGCCATACTTCCCTGTAAACTGTATCACTGGCTAGGGTGGGTTTGGTTTATTTTAATGGGTTATTTCAGTCATCTAGTGATACAAAAATTCAACTGCAATGGCTAAAAGGGTGATGACTACAAAGTTTGAACACAAATTTCACAAGACACTTGCTACCAAATCTCTTATCTTGTGGCACTCCCCTGTGTTTACATTCTGATAATTTGGCATTATCAATAGACTGACATAGATCGTGTGAAGTGGAAATCATCTTCTCACCATTTTTCCCTCCTGACATATGAAAAATATCAGAAGTAACTAGCTGGAAAGCAGAAGGCAAAAATACAGGAAAAAGTAATACCAATTATTAGCCCAATTGGTATAGTTAAAAGGATAAATTCACACTCTGAACTGAACTCACACTGAAAAAGAAGCAAATACAAATTGAGTAGAATTGCTTTTACACTAATTTAATTATGTTAATCAGGTAGATGATGTGAGAGACAAGTATGGTTAGCACCCATGGAGTGGAAGAGATATTAGCAAGGGAATAGGTCATTAGCTTTGGAGGAACAGCAAGAGAGAGAAAGGTAGTTATTACCTGTGGAATATTAAGGGTGATCTGAGAGAGAGGTGTGAGGAAAATTATAATGTGCCATAAACCCAGTATTTTCACTGAGTTCATCCTTGATATGTCATTTGGTTCTGCTAGTGTTAGTTCCAAGATTTATTTGTTGAAGATATTTTACAAGTTTCCCTTTAGAATTAGTACTCAGAAATGAGTTCAGAAATTGAACAACTATTTTGGGACAAATGTTTTCCCACCATTCACTGAGACTTTCTATTCTTTATTGTCTACATGAATTTGTTTAGAAACATAGAAATTATATGATCTTATTTGATCAGCAAACCTTCCCTGTGATAGCTGTGCAATGTATTTTTCGTTCTCCAATGCATGTGTAAGAATGGCAGTAATTATACACTATTCTCCCCGTAAAATGGGAAAATTTTTTTTTCTTATTGAAAAAATTCCTTTCTTCCATTAGAAAAATTAACAAATATTTTGCAATGTATCTTTAGCTAACTGACTGTTTAAGGACAAGGTATGTCATAATCCATAGTGTAAAAAACGAATTTGAGATTGAGCCACTAAAAATACCTGTCATTGTGCCACATCAACATAAAAAAGTGGGGGATATAAACAACAAACACTGACTGATTTGAATTAAGAACAGAACAGCTTTTCCTGATAACTATTTTTTTTTTTAACTTAACATATTTATATTGCTAATAACTATTTCACCAGAGGACACTCTAGTAAATTTTGAAACCACCCGAGTAAACCTAATTTTTTTACCAAGTAGATTACTTGTGGTCCTCTAATCACAGTGTTAAAGGGCACTATGTGAGTGCTTCAAATCACCTGATTTTAAATGTCCTCAAATCCAAGATGTAACTATTTGGGCAAAAAATAAGAAAAATAGCCATGTAACATGCTCAATATGCATCTATTTTCCCATTACTAGAAAGAAATTTTTCATCACCATGTTCATGTATCCCCATAATGTGTTACTAAAGTACACAGAAAAAAGTGTCAAACTACTTCCGTTAACAAAAAGATCAATCAGGTCATGTTCTGTGGATGTATCACAATCTAAAAGGATTAGATTTAGAGGAGAGATGTGCTGCCTCCCATAGGGCTGCAGCAGTGCATCCCCCCCCACCCTACCCACACGAGGAATGCAACATGCACCAGCCAGACTGCAGAAGTCTATAAAACTTGGCCCAGCTTCGGCTGGAGTCAGATCAAATAACACCCTGATGTCCCTTCTAATCTAAATTATTCCAAAGCTATGAGACTGCATGAATCTATGACTTCTTAGTGTGCAGCTCTTCTACTCAGTTTTATAAAAGATGTAAATGACTTTGCCTTTATTAAGTTGATAGTAATAATATAACAGGTTTAGATATCAGATACATCTTTTGCCAGCAACCAAGGCCTGCCAGCTTCTATGACTATAAAATCCAAATATACGAGGACTTTGTCTTCTGTTTCCAACTGCCTCAACACCTGGAATCACTTGGTTCCTTCAGTTTTCAGTAAAATATAAAAATGTTACAGAAAAGATCTTGAAATCACTTATATTAAAGAATCATAAAACAGAAAATAAAAAAGCCCAAGGTGCTGAGGGTAGGTATCTCTCACCATGTGAAATGGCAAGGAATATACAAGACATCATCACTGATACGTGATACAGGACCTGCATGGCATATGTCACCTTGAAGAAATAAAAGGCCACCAACAATAACCTGGAATTGTATGCAACACTTAAATTATAAAAGGCCACCAAGGTTAATCTAGAACAGCAAAATGGTACCCAACACCTAAAATGCTCCCTATGTATACTGTTGTTACTAATACATAGGCCTTACTCATGATTATTTTTTCTTCTGTTTGCAATAAATTTACAATTTTCACACAATTGGGTACCAGAGCAATGCCATGATAATCCTTACTTGACAAAATAAAGACTTCAGCAGAAAGTATACAATACAGTAATCAAGAGCTAAGGAGAGAAAACAGTCTTACCCTTTCCAGCAAATGTTCAGTGTACATCCAAAACAATCATACTGCATCACACTTTTTAAAATTATTATCATAAATAAAATCAGCAGGCATGCAATCAGCCATCTATGATAAAAAATTAATACTAAACAGGAGTTAGCCTTTTATGACATTCCATTATATTTACTACATTGGATTTTTATTGTCCTCTGTTTAGTCTTTTTTATTACCTAATTAGCTTTTTCTTTGTTTATACATTTGTTAAACTTAATGTTTAGCAATTAATGTTTGTCACCACATCCAAGTTTTTACCCTTCTTGAGAGAGGTTGACTGAATCCTTTGCAAAAGGTAACAGTCACTTCCTAAATGCAAGTTTTCCCAGTCCAGAACAAACTTTTTTTTTTTTTTCCCCCCTCATGTCATTTATTCCTAGATCTTGTTTCAAGAAAAGTGATCAAACAATCTCTATCAGATTTCTTCAGATTGCATTAATTTGCTGCATAATCTACTTATCTTTATTATTTGGTACATTTTACTTATATTGAAAATACATTCAGAAGACATGTTTATTGACTCAGCTGTTATATTTGTTCAACAAATTATTTTTCAATCAAGAAAAACCCTATTACTGAGTTTGAGCAGCTCTGTCAGTACATGGTATTACATATATATCCATGTGAAATTGTATCTGCAGTTGTGATATTCCACACTCTGATGTGTTTAATTCACCTGTAGTTTCTCATAATCCCCACAGTTCCTACTGACACAAAATGGAAACCATCATCTACTCACTGATTACTCTTCCATATAGTTAACATAGAACATACAGAGTACTTCACTGAGTAATGGATGACAATTTTTCTCAGACTGCCACAGTGAAAATTAACTCTCAACTTCAGGAAAGATAACAAAGAGTTTTACTTCCTACTCTTGCATTTCAGTATTTTGGTCAATTATCCTTAAGAAATTATTTAGTAAGACAGTGTAAAAGCCAAAGAAGCTATGGGAGGAAGGAGAAGCATATGATGTACTGTTGTAAACAAACAGACAAAACCCTCATCCAAAAAATCACTCCTGAATTTTTGAAATTTTGTCAATCTGCTTTTCAGAAAAATCAAATCAAGTAACAACAATCTCTCCCAATTTCAGCACCACTGCCACAGATCTCTTTTCAGCCAAGGCACAGAACCTTGATTCCAGCTCACCTTTCTCACCTAACCTTCTGATGCTGGGGCAGGTAACTATGATTACTTTCAATTGCAATATTCTCCCACAGAAGATGTCCGGAGTACCTATATCTGAGCATATCTTTCTCTCTCCCACTCTCAGACATACACTCCTGTCAACATATGTTTAACAATCAATGGAAATTTAATTTGGCTAATCTGCAGTATCTCAGTACCTTTATGATACTGAAACCCCTCATTTCTCCCTACTTAATGAAGACTGCATCATGATAGTATTTCAAGTTAGAAATTAAAAAAAAAAAAAAACACCCCACTCACCCTCACTCCTGCAAACAAGTATGAATGCCTAGCTTTCCTTTTCAGGCTTGCCCAGAGTTCAACTCATTAACTTGCATTGTGGTTGGGGGTGTGGGGAGAGAGTCTCAAATACCTACAAACATCCCAATAAACAAAGTCTTAAAAAAATGCGGAGAACATTTAAAGTATTTTTTTTACTTAGGCTTTTAACTTGAGGATTATCTAAAATAAAAATGAGAAAGGCTACATATATTTCAAATTAACCTAATATTTAGAAGTTGGGTAATCCTCTGAGACTCTACCAAGACCTATGGGAGACAGTTGTTCAATCAATCCCTTGCTGTGACCTGTACCACTAAGACTTTCTCTGTCATTCACCTCAAAAATGTCAGAACTCTCCTCATTTGAATGAGTTCTATGATACAAACAAATTATATCTGAAGGGCAGTTAAGATACAGAATTTTAGAATGAACATTCATTACGGTTAGTAAACCCTTCTCTGAAGCTGTTAACAAGAGGGAAGGGGGCTGGTTTGGTTTTCTTCCCTTCTTTCTCTCTGGAAACCTTCAGTGTATCCCAATTTATATGAATTAATTGACACTGGAAGGATCAGTGCCATTTTTTTTTTTTTTTTTTTTTTCCCAGTTGTATTCATGCTTCAGGGAAATTACAAGGGGTTCTGCGAGCAAAGGAAAGTCAAGAAATCTAATATATACAGTGACGATGGAACAACGTTAATGAAGAAGATAGAAAACCAAATAATTCTTTAAGTATTGGACTAGTAATCCCATGTACCCTGCAGCATGTGTCTCACTGATGATTGTTTTTGGTGTTAAGGGAGAGATGAGCTGTGACTGGAGCTCTTCCATTTTGTTCAAACATATAGAAGTACTCTCCCCAAAGTGAGAGTACTTTCCCACCTCTTAAAGTAAGATCTGTCAAGTAAAGCCTTCCCTTTACTTGACATATTTATAGGATCTCTTTTGTCTGTAGAGCTCCTATTTTTACACAGTCTTCAGGAAGTTATTGGTTTTAGTGAATACTCCTTGGAATTGGTCAACCAGTTCCACAGTTACAAACACAAAAATATATTCCCTATAATATATAATCAGTATGTTGGTTTCACAGCAATCAGTACTGCAAATATGGACTTAATGAGCACACGCTGTATATACAAAAAACGTCAGATGTTTCGTTCACTTTATAGGTCAAAGACTTTTCTTATTTGACAGGCTTTCCTTGCTTGCTCAATATATGACCGGCTCTGAAAGCCCAAACAAAACATTGCCCACAGCAATAATGTTGGTTTAGTATATTTAAAAACAAAATAAAATGTTTTTAAAATTGGAAAATAAAAAGATTTGAAAGCTAACACCACCGGTGCTACTCTTCATCTTTTACCTCCTTTGCTTCTCAAGAGTTTCTATTCCCCTGGTGGCTTGCTTCCACCCAAGGTTGCTGCTCTGGATAACTGGATTGACAGCCCAAGAGGTCTTTTCACCTAGCTCAATGGGGTTAACTGGAATATCACAATATTAACCACAAACACAGTTCTGTAGACAACTCCTGCTGTTTCCTTTCTGTTCTGCTTTATAGCATAATAAATACTATATGTCCTTGAATGCCACAGAGCACTATGAATAAATCACCTTTGTAAGGAAAGCCTAGGATCAAAACTGTCATTTTACAACACTGAAAATACCTTCCCAGTTCCATCATAATCTACCATCACACAGAGGTTTTTCCTACAACAGTACTAAGAATATCTTGAAAGATATTTTTATATAATAATGACATTTTCTATAAAATTGCCCAGCACTAGATGTGCATTACATTGATTTCTTTTTGTCAATAAGTGATCAGGAAAATTGTTGAATTTGCTTATATTTTTTATTATATCCTGTGCTATTTGACATGGTGTTGTAGATTACATCTTTATTAGGGTTTTTTTTTTAACCTTGTTAGAAAATTAATAAGATTTTCTATCTAGACTTTTCAGGCAATTAATATTTCTATGTCATTTTAATGGCATCTATATGTAAAAGCTTATCACTTCAGGAAATAAAAGCAAGCTCTTTTAATCAACTGAAGGTGTATACATTCTAGAGTTTATGACCAAAGAATCAAATAATAACAGGCTTCATAATATGTGCTTGGATATTAAAAACCTGTTGCATTCCATTGCTACTAGAAAGCAAAAATAATATTTTAGAATACTGCCATCAAATATAATCATATTGTTCATATTAAGAAAGAATGTGGTTCAAACCAACAGATATTTCCTGTTTAATACTTTGTCTCCTTTTATGAGTATGGTGGTCTGGGATGACTAACACTACTTTGAAGGTCTCAGTCACAGTTTTAGAAAAAATGAATTTAAACACAGTATTTTAGGCAATTGTTTCCTATTTCCTTTAAATTCTCAATATCAAAAGTAGTTTTCTGATTCAGATTCTGCGTTCAGTTCTGATTCTTACAGATCTGGATAAAGCCTTAATCTCATAACCTGTAATTTTAAAATTGCAGGTAGAATTTGGATTATTTGATTTGACACTTTGAAAACCCAAATTTTCATGTTGATATTGATTATAATATTGTACCTTATCGCAAAAATGTAGCATGGGGCTTTACACAAGAAAGCCACAGTCATATTTATGAGCCAGCTGAAACCTCCAATGAAGCATGAACTTTGGTATTCATATGCTATTTATAAATGACTTGTAGCATTATCTGGAGGGAGGAGAGCAGGTGATCAAGGAACACTGAAGGATGGTTTGCCCTCTTGGCAGTGTTTGCCTGTTCACAAATTACACCACTTTTCAGGGCATGTTATCTTCCCTTTTCCTCCTGTATTTTTCCTGATATTTCAGGACCCAAGAAAGCTAAATTTTGTGGAGCCAGGGATTAGAGCCAATTTTGTCTGCCTTCTATTCCACAATAGGTGATGGTGTTAAACCTTTATTGTTCTTCCCCAGTTCCGTCTGTTCCTCTTAACACAACACTATCACTTAGAACTCAAAATCTCCGAACCTTGAATCTGTAGCATGAGAGCACTGGGGAAGCACTACTACACACTTGCTGTGGTCTGCATTCTTTCCTACATGTGAACTATTTGCTGTTGTAGGAGATAAGATAGTAAGATATGTGATAAACATCATCAAGTAATTTATCCTAACAATGTTGGGTTTAGTGAACTCAGGTTTTGAATAGTTCTCTGCCAACTATCTTAAATAATTTTCTCCATATATATAGCAAAAGTGCATTCAAGAAAGCAGCTAGAGACAAATGTCTCTGCTAGATTCTAAACCACTCTGCATTTGGTTAAGTAACAGTATTTAAATGTTGAAATCAGCATGTAAATTATTGGGACAGAGAAAATTGTTATTTAAGTTTTAAATGAAAATTGGATCTTTATTTGCATGAATCATTATTTTTCCTATGCAATTAAAAAGAATTAGTGCTTCAGGTAATAAATGCATTTCTAGCTAATTCTAGCAATTTATTTTTGTATATCCTTTCCTAAACTGTGCATTACAAGTTGTTTTGCTGAAACTAATTCTCAATGGTAAGAGTAACTTGCAGTAATAGTTTCTACCCTGAATAATCAAATGAGTAGAAGAATAAATTACTATAGATTATACAACACATCTTAAAAAGCAGTAAAATTATACAACAACAAGCATTTCAGGTGTTCTCTACTGAGCCTTAGATTTTATTTAAATCCATGATCATCAGACACTTGCTGAAATGTAAGACACACACCTGATTTGAGCCATCAACCTACATGTCCATAGTTCCTGTTGACTGAAATTTCAGAAATCCTTTGACCTCACATAGAATACCAGGGGTCAGCTTGCATGAGCAGCACGAAATCAGATGTGCCATATTGTTCAGCATCTGTTCCTAACTTCACACATATGTTTCCCTGGAAAACACAAGGACTGTCAGCATTGATAATTTTATGCTAATCCATCAACCTTTACCTATGTTTTGTCTTACCAATTATTCTCCTTAAAGCTTCTTTAGCTAGCAGTAACTAGCTAATGAGCCTCAGGACAACACCTAGAAACTGTCAACATAATTTGTATTGAAGAGATTATATTTTCTTCTTTTCTCTCTCTCTCTCTCTCTCTCTCTCTTTCATTTTCCTTCCTTGTCTTCCTTTTAAATCTTCTCTCATTTTGAAGACTCAGCCTACATTTTCCTTTTTGTTCTGCCTTACTATCAGCCTGAAACAACTTCTTACTAAAGACCTTTCTCTCTTGATACTGTAATTTTTATAGTATCATTACAGAGTGTAGAGACAGTTTTATCGTAAGTAATAAATATTTCTAAAATCATTCAGGCATCCAGCAATTGTGTTTATTTTATGTCACCATCACATCATGAAAGATCATAATGGTTAGGGGCCAAATGCATTTCTAAATTAATATAGAATTTATAGCACTTCATTAATTGTGCAAAGCAATAAAGAAACAACTAATGAATAGCTTCTAGATATTTCAAGCACTTTTAGCATATTTAAACATTTCAATAATCTTTTAAACCTATGAATCATATAAAAATGAATGTGCAATATATTTTATGCTTCTCTGCTAACACATACATGTGGGCATCTATAGTAGTACTGTGAAAACTCACAGTTACATAAACAACATATTATTATGTTGCTAAATATGTTAGAATTTATCTTACAGTGATATGAAAGGTAATCATAGCTTAGAATAGACTTGTATTTCCTCTAGCAGAGACTTTCAGAGAAAGTTGAACCAAGTGTCTATTTCCAATGAGAGATAATAAAGTATATTTAGTATAGTTCTGTGTGAATAAAATGCCAGAACCATTTAAAGAACCCTCTTTTAGGTACATTTCAGTGTACCTCTCTGTGCCAGTAAAACCTGACATAGTCCTACATTAGATACTTTGAAAGAGTAAGGAATACAGTTACTGGTTTTGTTGTGATTTTAATGTTTTGGGTTTTTTTCTCTCTCTCTCTCTCTTTTTTCCTTTTCTATTGCTTGTTCTTTCCTACAATTTTTTTTCTTGATTCTCATTTCCTTTTACTGTCCTTTCCAAATCTGTGTATTAAAAAAACTTGTTTCCATAAGTAAGTTGATTATTATCAGAAATGCTTTTTTAATTACAGTGTTTATTTAATTAAATACAGTGTATGACTAAAGAGCATGACAAAATTAATGAGATAAAACCAAGAATCAAGTACTTTTTGAAAGCCACCAAGGCTGCTTGTTACCAATATTCCAGTTAAGCACTTAATCTTTTAAAAATCAACCTTCGTAATAAACAAAATGTTTTTTCTGCCTCTCCAAAGGACAAGCTCTTTTCACTCTAACAGCATGAAATAGCAAACAAAGACATAAGATGCATAAGAATTAAATGAACGCCCCCCAGATCAAACCGTACTCTATCATTACATTGCAATCAAGAATCTTGCATTTATTCCTCTAATACTGAGAAGAATATGCTAGCTGCCAAAAATCACAGGTACTTTAAATGATCCCGTGGGTTGTATATTACTTCAGTTTTAAAATTCTAGTAACTTATATATTCATGTTGATTTCATTATCTAGTTTTTCATATTCGAGTGGATTTTCTAATAACGTCCATTTTGACGTAATAAATCATTAACATTCACATCTAGGCAACTGTAAAGAATGCTAAAAATCAAACTGATTTTCATAGTCCTAGTCCAATGATTTACTCAGAAGACTAGAATGCTTCTTTGCAGTATATCATAACTGTTAGGGCTGCCACCATTTTAATTTTTGTGGTCTAAAAAGTATGTCTTGTTTTTAATTTTTAACTATATTGCTGTCTCAGGCTATTACATTTATTAGGCAAGAATCCTTTTTTATGTGAAACTTTTTTTTTCTTTATTTCAACTTTTCAATCTCATAATTTTTACAACATTAAGTTAGTCCTTTCTTCTCCCTTTGAATTTCTTCTCTCTCCAATACATGCCTTTCCTGAGCACCCTTTTACTTCCATTTTGCAGCATGTAGGAACTCAAATGCATACAACAGATTCAGAAGCTTAGTCATATGAATAGTTCCACTAATATAAAACTAGAGTTAAACAGTTTTATTTCTTGAAGTTTCTATCTTCATGCTCATCACTACCATATGACTACACTCGAGTAACACACAAAGTAGTATCAGTACTTAACACTGATAACCACATGTCAATGGGTCATATTAAGACTATGGATTGGGGAAAAATAAGAAATCAGTTAATACTTATAAAAGTAGGAAAAAGGAAAAATAGCTAATATTATTATGACATTACCTGAAGATTCAAGAAGTATTCCTTACTCATGTACTTTTAAGAATTTGATAGAACTTAGAAGGTTGTTGCTATACTGGCATACTGATTTGTTTTGCTTTCCAAGGAAATAAATCTAATAAATAACAGGACAAAGCTGAAACACTTAATATAAAGATCTCTTTTGTCAACTGAAATAAAACCAAACACAAAACCCATCATTGAAAAGTCTTTTCTGCTTTCATTTTACATTAATTTTAGATTGGAAAGTTTGTTTTTCCTTTTATACTGAGTATTTTTTAGTTTCTAGGTAGTTTTGGAAAATGACCACCTCATATCTCAGCAATACTGACACCACACCTTTAAACTGTTGTAGGTAGATCAGAGATGATTGTATTTTTCATTTCCTTTGGTTGATAGCTGAATACAAACTACCATTCTATAAAATAATTAATGGAGGGTTGTTTTTTTTTTTCAAGTATTGGTAGTTCCAAAAATGAACTATGGAAAATATTCTAGTACTCTGTGATGATGCTCTATTGTAAAGACATTAATCAGCTCCAATCACACAGGCAATTCCAACTAAATTTCTCATGATACCATGTTTCTAGAGCTAAATCTTAAATCATATTCAAATCAGAATGTATGGACAATCTTCTGGAAATCTTGGCTTGTACGTTGACTTAATCAAGATCAGAGGGCAAACAACAGATCAATATTAAAATGCAGCCACCATAAGAAAGACTGTCTATGATTCACATGCATATCTGTATAAGTACATACACACATATGAAAACACAACGGGCACACATGCACACATCCCAGAATGTAACAGAACCATATTAAATTATAAAAAGACGGAGACAGATGAACCACACTTTTGCTTCTATAACTTGTAATAAACAGCAATTAAGAAAGAAAAAAGGTAAATCAAAGTGATCTGAGCTGCCCAGGTAGTTGCTTCTTCCTTGCAGATTTTACAGAGGAACAGAGAGAGACCTGAGAATAAGGACAGAAATTAATCTATATGGGGTTTTTTTTGGTTTTTTGTTTTTTTTTTTTAGCAATTTGAAGTGGGTTTAATCCATTTTAGTAAACTGAAAACAAATTATTTATAAAAGAACATCAATAAATATTGCTTGACAGATTTACACAACTGTAACAATGCATTGCCTACAGTATTATCTGAAGCCAAAGACAGAAATTATGAATTAACTGAGTGACGTTTTCTAGTGAAGACAGTATATCAGAGAATTTGAAGTTTTTTTCAGAGGTTATACAACCAATACAAACATATTTATATTTGTAAAACTGAAGGAAAAATATGTATTTGAAATTCTAAGAAAATACACTAAACATTCATATACTCTTATTTCAATAACTCGTATAGTTCTTTTTACCATCTCTTCTGAATTTACCTTCATCTGATTGTAAAATTATATGAAGGCAGATATTGCTTGAAAATAATATAGTACACTAAATCACACTTTTATGGCAGAGAGCATTAATTTAGGGATCCAAATCCAGTTTTTATTTTGATAAGATATATCAGTTTAGTTTTGTTCTGCCATGCTACAACAATGCTACTCAGCATACCACAAGTTTTCTTTCCCATTTTTGGTGAAAGTAAAGATCCAAAATAATTTCTAATTGCATATAGAATCAGGGATTGGGACTAAAATACTTTGTTCTCTTGCCAAAATGTGATCCTTAAATTCTTAATTTTACTGAAAACTCTTAATTTTACTAAACAATGGTTTATCAATATAATGTGTAAACTGAGAACCACATCCTCAGCACTACTTTCATAAAAAACATCTGAATGGCTATTCTGGGTGAGACAAAACATTGACCTAGTCCAATATCTCATTTCCAACAGCAGCAAACAAGGATATTCAGATAAAGACAATTTTTGGTAAGTCTCTTGCCCTTCAGCAATTTTCATAGCCTTTGGCACATTTTTCTTCTATGTTTTACCCAGCAGACTGTGCATGTTACACACAAAAATTACTGTGAGGATCCTAATGCTCAAAAAGGGAATATTTCACATATAATGACTCCAGAAGGGTATTTTTACAAGACCAACAGGCAAAAAGCTGTGCAGGATAGTGTTTTTTTTAAAAACCACATGTATCAAGATTGACATAGAATTACTTTAGAAAACCAAGCCATTAACTGCCAACCTGAAACTTGACTTTTTTAGACTGTGTGTATAAGAAAAACACCAAATGTTATAGCATACAAAAGTACCTCACAGATTTGTGAAAAATAAATACTTCTAATTACTTTCTGAGTACACTACAGGTAGTCAGAGATTTTAACGCCCAGTAAGCTAGAAAGCTATCAAGAATTTTTCACTTCTTCCCTGTAATACAGACAGATTTCTTGATGTAAAATTATTCTTTAGGGATATCTTTTTTTTTTTTTTTGTCAATAAATTATTTGTACATTTGAGCTTATTAAATGTTGAGCAATACTTTAATAAACTATTTCAGTTAACTAGGACAGAGTATTTTGACATATTTATATGACTATATTAGTCAGATGGACTCCTTAGGTCTTCAGTCAACGAATACTAGTAGCCTGCCACAATATTTCAACTGATCTTATTCTGTGATCTCGTACCTTTGAGAATCTGTGATTATAGAGTATCATATGGTTTAATGTACATTTTCATTGAAATAATGGTTTAAGAATGTTTTAAATTCCAAAACCATCTCTCCCTTTACAAACTTATTCAATCAAAAAATTCTTATCAGGTGTTTTGCTGTACTCTTGCTTTATGTAAGTGACTCAGGTTTCATCTGAACCTTAGGGTATCTGAAGTCACTTTGTTCACACACAACATGAATCCAAAATCTATAAATATTTCCCGTCAGACTACAAAAATTATTTTAATTTGTACAGTAAGAAAAACCATCATCTGCCATTAAATTTTATTTTCTTGAAAGTAAATGCTTTGTTAACTTTCAGTGAGCTGCAGATTACAGCTTTATTAAATCTTAAAACAGGAGTATAACAGACCTTTGACAGTTAGGTCAAAGCTCAGATAACATTTCTAACAGGGTATTTATTTTTCCACACTTCATATTAAGAACTAGAGATCAAGTAACACTCCTGTTAAAAATCAGAAGTGGCTTGAGTGTTTAGAGAAAGCATATGCCCTGAAACTTTCATATCTGCCACAGACTCTGTGTTACCATACTCTGCCTTTTTTGCTGTCCAACAGATCCTGCTTAGGAACCACAAAAAAAGATTGTGAGCCTTCTGAAACCAAGACAAAGGGATCTCCCTGGGAGCATCCTTCAGGTAAGGTTTCTTTAGAGGAAAGGGTGACTTTAAAGGGCTGTGGCAATGGGGTAAATCGAGGGCAATTATAGAAAGAGCTAAACTTTATTTACCTAATTTATAATTGTTTACCTAATTCATCTGTTTGACCTGAATACCAAATTTGCTTACTTACATCATTAATGCAAAAAACACCCCAAACTCCAAAAGAACCAAACCAAACAAAAAAAATGGATCAGAGATTACTTGGTTACCTGGACATGGTTAATTCTCTCTTTCAGATCTTTCATTACAAGGGTCTACCCTGATGGGCCCAATAAAAATATAAAACGAAGAGGCTATCATAACTTACTTCTCAAGACGGAAAACAGATCTACACCTACAAAAAGATCCAATTGTATTCTTTTTAAGAGACTCTACAGTATCATTCTATTTCCCTTTATTAGTATTCTTCAGTATAGTCAGGGAAAATTAAAAGATACTGTGGGGTTTTATTCTCTGTATGTTTCCACAGTGTTATTATCTTTATATCCAAATGCAGTAACAAAGGCTCAGGATGCAAGATTATTCTCTACTGTACTCTTTTAGGCTTTAATTTTTTCCATCTCCAGCACCCACTGATCACTTCAACAGAACTGTTTTATGAAATGGCAGAAATTGAACCAGTTAATTTTAAATATTATGGAGTAGCAATATAGTCTTCATAACAGAAATAATGACAATACCCACTAAAATGTATTTTTACTCAAGTAATCTTCCCCAAACACATAACAGTAATATGATCTCTGAGCCCAGCGATTGAAGCCAAAATAGCAAAGCAAGGTTCATCTATCTTTTAGGTTCTTTCCATTACAACTTTATGGCAAAAGTGCCATAAAGATGTGGTTGTTAACTCACACTAGATGCCAGCTCAAGTAATTCTATACCACCTTTTAATTTTAAAATTTTATGCCTCTTACTGTTATTAATTAATTTCTTTCTCTTTAAGCATTCTAATTGATCTATATTAAAAATTACACCCAAGATAATGATAATAATCAATAAAATAATTCAAAAGCTAGTTAAGTCATTAAGTGATTTAAATCACTTTGAAAATCACTTATGAAATTTAAAGCTGAGAGCAAGATAATGCAGAACTAAGCATAAAAATCAACCCTCTCCCTTTATAATTAGCATTTTAATTATAGAAGGGACAAAACCAACATGAAAACATCAGGAAATGAAAATGTAAACAGTTCACAGCCCTCTAAAGAAAAAATAAATATGGGATGTGTATATACATATAAGCTTATATCAATCAGCCCTGAGAAAAAATCCACAGGCAAATTTCTTTTTATTATTAACTGTTTGCATCATATATTTTTCTTTTAAATTAACTACTGTAAAAATGAACAAGTTCTTTAATAGTTATCATCATGTGGTAAATAAATAAAAATATTAGAGTATGTTCTTTAACATATATCATGACAAAAATTTCAAACAAAAATGTGGTTTGAATTGCATGTTCATCTGATAGAGCTAACATAAATTTTTATCTACTATGTAGCATGCTCAGACCCAGAAAGATCACTTAAATGAGTTCTATATTCCTGAAGACAATGAAGAAAATGAGAAAGGGCACCATCTTTATGAAAAGTGTCATAAAAGCATGGTTTGAAGATGACCAAAACCATTTTATTTTAAATTTCTCTCTATTTATACATCTACCTTCAGTATTAAAATATCATCTCTACCGATCAGAGAACAGGATATCAATTTTGATTTTCATTCTATGAAAAGAACTACTTTTCCTTTTTTAACTTGTTCAATCACAGTATACAAAAATAAAATGACTGATTAAGAGTTGAATTAATCAAAATTAATTTATATATAATATTTCATACTGTATTTTATTGTATTTATCTGCATCCTACTGCACACTTTTATAAACCTGAACTTTGAAGATAATACAAAAAGTAAACCCAGTAACAAGAAATTTTTGCTTGGGAAATCATTTCTTGGTCTTGGTCTACTGTGTAGACAGATTTCAATGGGGTCTGAAGAAAGGAATATCTATAACTAAAACCAATTTTGTGCACCATAAAAACACAGATTTCATTATTAGAGGTGTTAAAATACGTATCTGATTTTTTTTTTTGTAAGATGAAATAAATAGACTCAAAACTCTCAAGATCTTACAGGATACCCTGCACAATTTGTTTTCCTTAAATGAATGGCACAGTAAAAAAATTTGCACTGAATCTCTGAGGGTGGATGCTCAACTGAATATGTTACTGGCATAATGGACACTGATGTGACAGAAAGGGTATGCACCATCTTGCCTGCAATAATGAATCATTAGACAAGCTCCATTGGACCAGGCTTTTCCAGAAAAAGACAGCAAAATTTATATTACAATCAAGAGCTTTAGGACCATGTAATAATGTTGACTTCTATTTGGTGGTGGTTCCACTATTTCTACGTTGCCTCCAGCAATATAATTTATATTCTGCTTTTATTAGATTTCTGGATTTTTATTCCTCAATTGTATCTAGCAGTATAGTAAAATATGACTGTTAGACATAAACAAGATATACCATTAGTGTTTCATCTTTTGGGTAAAGGTCTTCACCTTTTTTTCTCCTCATCCCCTGCAGGCCACATGAATGTTTTATTCACATTTTTGATTAAAATAGCAGTTCTGGCTGCTGTATTATTCCTGCTTAAAACATTTGATTTCATCATTTAATCCTGACTGGGATTCCAACCACACGTCTAATATCCCGATTTATAACAAAAATACATGTAAGATACATATCACTACATATTCTATCTTACCTTTCTATTTCTTTTTTATTAGAATTCCTACATGTATTACATCTAATTTAGGCTAGATTGACACAAGTACATTCTGCTCCTGTACACTGATTTGCATTGATTTCAAGATGGAAGATTTGTACAAATCAAAGCAGGATTCCAAGCACAAACTGTAATTTCTTATTGTACTTTATACCCATATAAGTCATCCCAGTAACAGAAGGGAAGAAACCATGCCACATTTCATTATTCATACAGATTGTTGGTGCCTTTCAGTAACTAAAGTTTCTTCAGGTGTTTTGATACCTTTCTAGTTACTGCTAAATAACATTACAAAACAATACTGCTTGGCCTGAACTAAAATTAACTTGGTCTGCTTTTGTTGTCCTATTTGAGACTAACATGCTGATTGTAATAGCCTTCTTTTCATGTTTATTATTTTCTTGAACGCTAACATTAAAAAATAAGTTTTTATCTTCTATTTTTTTCCCTATTAAAAATAATTGCATGTCAACAACACTCTTCAAACACCTGTGATTCAAGCTATGCAACTGGACAAATCTAAGTGTCAGAACTGACTTACTGGAGAAACCTTTAAGAATTCAGAATCATCTTTGCATATTATTCTCTTGAAAATCTCGCTTTCCACAGCCATTAATGTCATGCTAGAATACACATGGAAAGTGAACACAGGTAAAAGCCAATAATGGAAATCAAGTTAATTCAATTTTCGTGAAAGCAAATATCTTAAAAAGTTTCTGAGATACTTGTTTCAGCCTATTTATACAGTGAACGATTAAGAATAAGCTGTCTAGCAAACATTGTTCACTCAGCTAAAATTTTTCTTTAATAGAAGATAAACGTCCACAAACTGAAAATAAATATACATATTCATTGTCATCTGCCCTATCACATGAAGTTGTTGTTGCCCTCTTCTATAGCTTCTATAGCCACACTCATTATTCTTTTTGAATTTTAAAACTCTTATTAGAGATTGCATGAGTAATAGTTTAATGCACATCAGAATCATTGCAATGAATGATGGAAGAAGATGTAGCCATCTGCACTTTTTTTGAAACATGGGGCGAGCTACCTGTGGCCTGTAGGACTGCTGACATGGGATGAAGGTACAAGTTATGAATCTGTGTACCCTAGGCTGTTTCTAAATCAGTCCTGACACTTCATGATAAATCTGAAGCAATAAGACAAATGAGCAAGCAGTGACCTTGTAAGGCAAATAACTATGTTCTCGATGCATCTCTACAAAGTAAACATTGTTTTTAGTCAGTTCTCTCTAAGCATCCAAGTTCTGGATATTAAAGTATGATTTTCCAAAACCACTGCAAGATAAGTTGAAATTGTTTAAACTACCATATAAATAGATTTTTGTTTTCTACAGTGAATGAAATCGCATTTTTACAAGGTTAAGTAGGGTGGAAATTATTTATTCTCTTTTTCTGTTGGGAACATTGCTAGTATTCTGCCATTAAATCTGAATGACTAAACAAATATAAAAATTATAAATTAATTTTATTCCATTTTTACTTCATCAGAGATAATTTGTAACAGTAAACACCAAAATGTACAGAAATATATCTCAAGAATAATAAAAAAAATATTTAGAATCTGCTTTCAGCCAGAATCAATAATGTAACCTGCACATCAAATCAAAGCAATTCATATTTGTTAAGATGCGCTATTAAATGGCACTGTTTAAACAATACCTTCCTAATTTTACAGGAAGATGCCTTTCCATGAGATGTCTAGTACTATAAAATAGCTAACCAAATATGTGTAACAGTGGCTTGACTGTTTGTGCAAACTTGATGTGCATATATGTAATAGAGAGGAAATTCCAACCTTAATTTCAGATTCATTACCCTTCCACAGTGACATGACAGATTTTAATTTTTTCCCTTTCACTGGGAAAAGAATGTGGGGGGAAAAAAAAAAAAAAAAAAAAAAGGAGGTAACAGACATTTACCCAAATTAATTGGGATTGTGCACATTTATTACTATACAGCCAAGTAAACCTACACTGTACTTGCACTGGCAGATTGATTTCCCATCCCTCCTAAGTGCTAAGAAAGAAGGTATACAAGACAAGAGGTACATATACAAAATGAGATAAAAAGTGATTTAGAAGCATGGTATTAGAAATACTTTAAATGAAATCTTCACTGTACGCAGGACATCACCTATGTGACAGACCTCAAAAGACATTAAGAATAAATCAGTTCATTCCTACCCAGTGCACTTCAAATGAAAGAGGACACAAGTTTTACAAAATTCCCTCCATCTCCATAAACTTGTGCTTTTACATGAATCTTAACAGATGGGATAAAAAAGTACAAGTAAAATTAACTTGTAGCACTATTCTTTTGGTGACATGCTATGAGCAAGTGTTTGAATCATGCACGGAGCTGACAGGTTAATTCACGAAGCTTAAGTTTCTGTTTTGCAGTGTAACATAAAAAGGTGACGAGAACATAGCCAATTAGATAAATAAGACTCTGTGCATGTGTGTGTATGCATGTACAAGTGCACCCGTGTATGGTTTTCCAGTACTCATTTCATCTGGCTGACAATTTTCTAAACATTTTCTCAATGGAACTATAAATCTGAGCAGAAAATATTCTTGAGAAATATACAGCTATTTCACAGGAATTTTCAAAAGGATATCTAATGTTTGAGACTAAAAGATAGAAAGACAGAGGTCATGTATCTGTTAGAAAGGAACATCAGAAATCAGAAGGACTAATTAATAGCCTATAAGTAGGACACTTACCTGGGACATGATCTATATTGGAGACTGCATGAATTTGAACCTTGGTCTCTGATATCTTGTCTAAGTCTCTTAATCATTAATAATTAATGATATTGCCTGCTCTGGACTGGATCTTTCTCACTACAAAAAACAAACAAAAAGGAAACAAAAGCTTTCTTGCATTCATCCCAAAATGGGACATCAGGTTCTTGAAAACCAAAATATTGAGGGTGTATAGAGAAAAGTTTTCTATCTAGTCAAGAAATAACAAATTTTGAAAATGAGACCATTTACAGTTTAAAATAAATTATTGACAATAAATGATTGCTATTGAAATCTGTAGATGTGACAGAACATATTTATTAAATTTTCAGCAACTATTAATTTGTAATATTTATTCAAAACCTAATAAAAAACTACAGCTTTTGTAAAATGAAAGTTGTCTGCCAAAAAAAACCCCATTATTTTTGAGTAGAGATAAGTATAGCTACTACACAATTTCATAAATTTCAAATGCCAATCTGCTATAAATTGGACATGTCTCAATAGAAGTTAGTTAACAAATGGAAAAGAGCTTTTTCTTAGTTCCACTTGAAACGGTGTTACCTGCCATGGGCAAATACTATGTTCATCTCATAGATGAGCAGAAACAACTGAACTGATAACAGAACAAATACTGTTTTGAACATCAAATAAAAAGATCTAGGTGGTCAAAGAATATTAGAAACCTGACAGCTCATATAATTTTTATGCTTTTTGAGAAATAGATAATGAGTATAACATCAGAGTATCACAAGTAATTTTTTTTAATGTGCAGTATGTCAAGACAGTTTGCTATAAGTCTTGATAAAAGTGTTGAACACAGTTGCTTTAGTTCTACCATTAAAACCTTAAGTATCAAATTATAGCTTTAATGGACAAATCATATTAAAAAAAAAAAAATAAAAAATTCCATATTGGATATTAAGATCAGATGTGAGTGCGCGTGTGTATGTCCCAACGACGCAAAAAGTTAAAAATCTAAAAGATTTTTTTCATTCTTGCAGAGCAATCAAAACCCAGGAAAATATACTTGTGTTTACTGGTCTCTGTAAGTAATGTTAATAAAATGTTGTCATTCAGATTTAGATTTTTACAGAGCCAAAAGATTCTAACTCCAAAAGTCAAACTCCTAAAGGAATAAAAGGACAATCTTTAAAGATGCAGTGAGGAGTTAATTGTTGTGTGTATCCACTTTATGATATATATGTAGTCACATAGAAAGAAATCATATTTAGTTGGCACATGTATTTTCTGGCAGACATTCAACCATCTTGCAAACTCCCTGCTGTCCAAACAATATGAAGTTGGAGCAGGGCAGGCAGCAACCTGAGTATGTTCAACTGTGAGCATGAAGCAGGGTGAATTCTAGCCAGGATATTCAAACTGCTGTTCATGATCCGTTTATGTTTGAAGCTAAATTAAAGTTCAAATTCCCTTGAGAAATAACTGTCTCAACCCAGATGATAAGTTGTCTCATCCCTGATCTTAAAAGAAATTCCCATGGTACTACTGGCAAGAGGAGTTTAACATGTATCAATAACAGAAAGAACTGTACTATGACAGCAGTCAAAACTGACTGCAATACTGCCAGTAACTACAGCAAGAGAAAATATCTGAATTGGGTGACTGCATTCTTAGAGAGGTAACAAAGTAAGTCTTTTCATACATTGATTCCTAAGGGGAAAGCAAAATATGGAGACACACAAAACAAAACCCAGTAAAACAATTTGGTGGTGATATGTCCTAGGATATGTGGCTAAGTCACAAGCCAACCCAAAAGAGATCCTAAGAACTAAAGGGATTCACATTTGCATTTTTCCTACCATTAACATTTTTTTCAGCTTTTCTAAACTAAACTTCAATGTAATGTAATAAGCAACAGAGTATGTGATATCAAGTAAATTCCAATATCAATGCTAACTGTGTTCATAATGGAAATTTATAAATGCAATGATATTAAATGCCTCCCCCACAAAGAGGGGGACTTAGGTTTTCCTGCTGGTTGTTCCAGGTCACTTCACAATATAACTCCACAGCAGTAAGAAGAATACTTTGAATTTCTATTTTAAATCTGTAATTTGAAATACCTGTTGAAAACCCTTCAGTCACAGATTTCTACACGGGTATTTGTTTAGTGACAAAAATGTAAGGTAAATCTCTTTTATGGAGTAAGAAATCAGACTGACAGACTGTCAATATACTTTACTTGTTAACAGCTATATGAAGAATAAATAATATAAAATTATAGTTCTATTGAGATTAGAATAATTTAAGAATGATACAAGATAAAAGTTAGATCAGAGAATAATATTCAAGTGATTAAATATTTAAAGAAAATGTAAGCTCATCACGTATGCTATGGACCATACAAATACATGATGACAAGAAAGCAGGCATAGTAAAAAATATTTCTTTCTTTTCTATTCTTTAAAAAATGGCAAGGTTAGCACAAGGAAAGGAAATTATATATGTCCCACAAAACTCAAGTCTCCTAGGTCTATTATTTTTATATTGACAAAAGCTACAGATTTTTAGTTCCCAGCTTGATTTTTCCAATATGTTTTGCATGTCTTCTTTGAAGATCAGGCTTAAGAGACATGAAGAAAGTTGAGTTCATTTTTGAAGACAGCAGTTTACTTTTCAGGAAAGCATTTCATACAATAGATGAAGTCTGAAGTTCAAGCATGTGATTCAGAGACTTTGATGGTTCCATTAGGGGACAATATATCATAGATGCAGTCAAATTATTTTATCCTTACCACTCAGGACAGAGTAAATTCACTTGATGTGTGCAAGACAATAGAGTTTTATTCCAATGACGAGTTTAGCCTGGGGATTATTTCAGGGCTAAATTATTGGCAGAGCATTTTGTTCAAGGTAAGATCTTCCTCTAATATAGCCTACTCCTGAATAGTTGCTTTCCACATAGCATGGTGTGCTATGGCTACATGCATCTGTAAGTGGAAAAGTTTAGGGATTTCTTTGTCCTGAATTTCTTACATGCTTTCAGATGTATCTTTCTAAACAGATGATCGAACTGTGAGGTAACAGATCCTGACTAGACGTTAGACAGTAACACTAAGCTACCAGTGGGGAATATCTTTCAAAAAATGTATTACTACATCTCTGACTCCATCTAATATTCCTTCAGCTACACAGATACTAATTATCTTCAGTTTTGCTTGTCTAATATATGTTATAAAAGGGAATTATTTCTAACTTGTATTTACCTTTCAAATTTCTGTCTTACATTGTACAGTGGAAGAAGAGATTGCCTACCTGAAAGTTTCTCTACCTTTCCCAGCTATACTACTTAATCTGATAAAAGGACACTCGCATTACTTGCCTGTACTTAAGTTTTTACACAACTGCAAAAAAACCTATATTTCCTTTTAATTACTTCTTTGATGAGCTATTTAATATTCATCTTTAAGGACAATTTACTTCAACTTCTTGTCTTACTATGAGGTGAATGGCCTAACAGGACACCCTGTTTCTCCTCTCTGTACATAAAAAGAGCATGGGATAGATTCAGAATGTGAATTTTATATGCAAGGTCAGTATATTCAGAAAACCTTTCCAATTGGAGAATCTATAAATTGAACTCAGAAACATTTTTATTGTGCCAATTGGGCAGTGGCTGCAGCTGTACAGTTAAAAATAGAAAATGAACAACTATTAGAAATTAACATTGATGCAATTGTCAGCCAGCAATGACAAACCCATGCCCTGGCTTTTCATGACCCCTTGAAGGGGTGCAACTACTCCTATTTTTATAAAAAGCTCACCATTGGCTTATGCTAAAACAGCAAATAGTTTAAAATAATGTCAAATTATCAAAGCAGTTCAATTTCTACAATTATTTTGTCATGGCTAGATTATACATATATAAGTGCACATGGAAGAAATTCACAGCTATTGCATTCTTTAAATACATGAAGTTTAGGTTCATAAACCAAATTATTTTACTTTCAGACATCTGTCACTAAGAATGTGACTCCTTCAGACTTGATACAATTTCCCACTGGTGCTCAAATATGCATGTGTGGACACAAGCAAGAAGATTTTACTGAATTTTTTTTTTAATGGGAATCTTCCAGCTATCAGTTTTTGAACCCATACAGACACTAATGTGAATACTAACTAGTCCAAGTAGAAGACTACCATTACATGAATCTGCAGAAGAAAACTGGTGTTCTTCAGTGTGTAAATAACAAAATGGATTGGAACATGATCCAAAGTAACAGTGTTTATAAAAGCAGAAAAAATACTGAGACTTTTTTCATTCTTTCGGCTTTAAGCTATATGATGTCTACAGCTATTACATGTAGCTTTATAATATTAAGTAACCTACTGTCATGTCGTTTAATTACTATATTTTTTAACAGTTACTTTGTAAAACAAATGTGTGCACTTTAAGATATACATTTTCAAATCATAAACCACAGTTCTACGTCTATGGTTTCTATTTTCAGCAAGTTTAACCACAGATTATTCCATAAATTTATGTAAAAGTTGGAAGACAAAAAGCAGTCCTGAAACAGTACATTTCATTAAAAAAAAGCATGAAATATTTTGCTGTTAAAAGAATAATGGTTAATAATTTTATGTCAATAGGGATATAAATTTGAGTAAAAATTATCTGGTGGTGGTATGATCATTAAATAAAATGCTTCTGTTATACTTTTGAAGTACAAAATCCTTTGGAAACAGTAATTTTTACAGATTGATCATAACAAACCATTAAGTAGGAATTTTCATTTCTGAGGTAGTTAAAGGCTATTTGATATTCTGCAGTTTTTCTGAGGGTTTTTCATACAATAGAGAAGTGATATCCAAATTGCTTACTGGTATATATGACTACGATAAATGTGAACATACAAAATTAATTTTAATTCTGTAACAGAGGGTTAAAGATTAACTCATACTAGTTACTGGCATACCACTTACATGTATTTATAACAAATTCAGAACTATTAAAGATGCATATAAACTTTGTGATTTCTGAATTGTTGTAATGAAATAATGAGTTTATGAATCGTGTGTAACATTTCAAACACTATTTTTGTAAAATTATTAAGCCAGTATTTGTATAATTATTTCAGATAGATACATCTCTCAAGCTACTGATTCAAGTTCTTCAATCCACTAACTAGTAAACACAACTGGTGAAACAATCTCGTTGTTTCCTGCACTAGAGTCTTGCACTGATTTAGTGATTTCACACAAACCTTTAACTTTCTAACTGTGACACACAGGAACAAAAAAATATTTCAGATTATCTTTTCTGTTTTTGTTTTAAACTGATTGTGTGTTCAAACACTAAGAGTTTTAACCTGGATAGTGTTACAGTAGCTTGTAGTGTGGAAGGTCAAACACTGCCTAGATATGGAAGCAGCAGTTCCAAATTTTTGTTGGAATGCAATCTTCTGAACAGAAAAAAAATCTGTGCTTTTTAAAACATCTTCTTAACCTATTTAAATTTCCATGCTTAATTCTCCTCTGGAATAAGAGCAGATCATTTTACTGAAGTCAGCAGGTATGCCAAAATATGCTTCTAATGCAAACAGCAAAAGCATATCTGGATGTCCTGTTTTGCAAGCACATTATGCTAAAAAAACCCAACCCAACCCAAACCAAAACAAACACCAAAAAAACACCAAAAAAAACCCCAACCACAAAACCCCAACCAAAACCAAAACAAAACAAAAAAAACCCACCAAACCAATCAAACAAAAATATGAAGCAAATCTTCCCTTCCAATTTCTAGTAAACTCTTCAGTACATGCATATTAAAGTCATACACTTGTCAAAATATCAATCCAATATACTCATCCACCAGTGGCAACTCAGAAATAGTGATGTATTTGCACAGTACATCTCACCAGGCAAGTATCTCAGAAAACCCTCTGCATTATAGAGCATTAGCAGATACAGAACATTTTGAGATATATGTTTAATGCTGGTTTTTTTTGGCTGTTTTTTATATCCAATAAACTAATGGAGAACAGAAATGTGCTATGACCCTAGGAATTAGAAATGTACTACTAGATACATTAAAATATGGCGTATGAAGGTCAAAATCCAGAGAGAGACTACACTGATCCTAGCAGAAGCACTGCTATTTTAAACTGTGGAGTGTTCTACATTTTCTTTTGGTATACAAAAAGACACTACTCCACTGACAACTACTGAGAACTTCTACCACCTTTGTCCAAACAAAGCTTTGGGAACAGCTGGTAAGACACTGTTGTTTTCACTGACCACAAATGTTCTTTCAGGTGTACATCTGAAATACATACTTGGTAACACTTTGCTGCTTAAAGATTTCAGATGGAGGCTGTCTCATAAAAGCCCATGGCTTTTATACCCACCTACCCTCTCTTTTGAACAACCAAACAGCCACTCTAAGTAAAACAAAGTTCAAATGCTCAGTAAACCCTAAAAAAAAAAAAACAACCAACCCTAAGAAAAACATAAACAAAAAACCCCATAAAAACCATAAAAAATCCACACTGTTGACCTAACTAACCTAGCTTCCTCCTAAGAGATATACCATACAGACATAGTAAACTTCTCCTGATTACTATCAGTGGTGACAAGCAACCAAGAAATGCTTGGGGCAGTCACCATGACGCTTTTGGTTGGGCGAACAAAAACTCTAAGATCCAGATATATTTTCAGCAAATATGATTAATGAAAAATGTCTGAATAAATAGGGCACAGGTCCACTCACTGCAGAATATACACAAAAAGTATAAATATCTGATGTAACACTCAAGAAATATGTATGATTTTTAATTCAAGATTACAAGATTTGATATAGCATGGTAAAAGAAAGAGAACTAAAACTGCAAGCAATTATTTCAAGAAACAAGATACACAAAGTTACTGTGATACTTACCACTGTGAAATTCATAACCTTCAAAATCCATACTGTCATTGCTAAGTTAACAATCATGGTAACCAACAGCAGAAGGACAAAGAAGTATAAGCACCTCTTTCGCCATCCATAAATCCCTACTGGGTAAAACTGAGGATGTTCAGTCCTTGGAAGGCTGTTCTGTTGTGTTGCTAATATATACTGCTCTCGTGTCATCTGGAAAAGAAAAATGTAAATGTAAGTAAGCAAATGAGAGGTCTGTTCTTCAGAGATTTTGTTATCTGAAGTAGAATGTATAGAACATCAGTTTCTATGGGCACAAAAGCGATGCATTCATTCAGCATAAACCACGTCTTTATTTTTACTAGGTATTTAGTAAGAATCTGGTGTTTTTCATTAATTTAGAGTAAACCCTTGGTTTGATATTTCAAATTGTATTTACATTTCAAATTTATCAGCATAAACTGTAAAAAATATCAATGTAATTCATGTATGTATATTACATTCTATTTCTGAAGATTCTTTTATTGCCTTTTACGAGGTCATTTTGGAAAATCTGGTTTGGAGAAAAAAGCCATGTAGCTTTTTTTTGTACTGGTTTTGGCTTAGATAAAGGTAATTTTCTTCATAGTAGATTGTAACTAAAACCAGTACATACAAATAGAAAAAATCAATTATTTCTAGAAATGCATTTGTCATAATATCATTCTTTTAATATGCTTAAAAATTAATTTAATAATTTATGCCATTATACATACACTCGTATTTTACACAAAAGTATGTCATTGTGTATACTGTATTTTACACAGAAAGAAAACAAAATCCCTTCAAATCTTTAATTTTTCCCTTTAGGAAATATGGATACTACCAGCATCTGTTGTTTTCTTGACCCGGCTTAAGTTCTTCTAGCATACAAGGAAAGAGTAAATGTTTGCAAACTACCTAAAGAAGTTATCATCTTCTTTAAGAGCAAAAAGGTTTATGGCATTTCATAAGAAACCCATTCAACATTTTTTACATCCTTTACTTTCTTTTACAGATATGTATATTCATATTCAGCTGTCACACTGCCTTTACACTGGAAGGTATTAACTTTTCTCCATGACTTAAAAATAAAATTAAAGCAATCTCATTCTCTTTATGTAAAAGTTCTTCCTGAAACATGCCCATTTAAAAAAAAAAAAAAACAAAAAAAACCCTGGCTTTGTGCTCAGGAGAAGGAAGAAACCCTCAAACACAAAACCAATAAATACTCAAACCAGTCAAAAACACAACAAACTCATGCATATATACAGTCATAAGCAACCCAGAGCCACATGCTGAAGAAATTAAAAATAACTCCTGTGCTCTATTAATGAATGGGATTTCTAATTCGAATCCAAAGTAATATGGGATCCATTATTCAGTAACTACAAAGAGATTAAATGAGTTATTACACTGCACTGAACAAATATCATAAACAAAATAAAGGAAAATATCATACCACTGTAAACTATTTACTCATGTCACCACTGTACCTGAATATATTTTTCAGTTTTGGCTACTCTTACCCTTTAAGATCTTTTTCAGTACTGTGAAAAATATGACAGTGCATACTCACTAAGCACAGGTGAATCTGAGTAAGCACACAGCATGAAATCCAAATCAAGCCGATGACCTTTAAACTGTTGATATGTAGTATTGGAACAGGTAACTTAGACATAAAAGTAATTAAAGAATGGAGCAGGGACATTTTACATTTTCAAAGTTTATTTTAGTCTGGGAAAATGAGAGGTAAAAAAAAAACAAAACAAAAACAAACAAACAAAAGAGGTACATTTTCAAAGCAGAAAAATGAAAGAGAACACAATGAGCAAATGAACTATATCTAGAGGGTGAGATTGTTGGTATAATTCCTGAAGTTAGGATAGCAATCTACTTAAACAAAAACCATTTAGAACATGACTATACCTTGCAAGTAATTCTCTAGACAAACATCAATTTGCCTTTATGGCTAATGACTCTTTTCTAAGTGCCGCAAAAGAAGAATCAGAGTCAAAACTAAGGAATTAAATAAAAGGATAATTGTTCTTAATTAACTTGGTCAAACAGGAGAAGAAATCCAATATTTACTCTTAATGTCTGGGCAGGCAATTTAACTTAGAGCTTACTGAATTTCTGAAAAGAAAATTATATTATTTTGTGTATTTTGAAGACAAAAATAGGTTTTTACTTCTGGAGAAGTTCTACATATACTCTAAGCCTATGTCAATTCCATTCATCCTACATTTTTTTAGAAGCCACGCAAGAATACAAGTAAATGTGTTAAAAGGTAGATTCTTTACTATTTTGCACTAAAAAATGCCACATGGTAAATGACACATTTAGATAAAATAATCTTAAATGGTAGGGGTGGGGTGCCATGTGGTAACACCATCCCAATAAGGCAATTCAGTAATTCCTAAAGTGTGGTTGACTGAATAAAAACCGAGATTAATGCAGTAGCTTCTCCATGACACACTGAGGAGCCCTTAGGAAGATAAACTCTCTGCATGTACATCCAGCAGGTGGAAGGCTAAACTGGGTCCAATACCTCTGATCAAAGCACAAGATGCTTTAAGAAATGAAGATGACTACAGAAGAGTATGATTATACTTAACAGAAATAGCAGAAGTTCTCAGAGGGGTTTTACATAGGCTAATAAAAAACTAGTATATCTGGGGGTGGGGGAAGGTAGGAGGGAACAAAGGAACTTCATAAATGATTTGCCAGGATAACTACAATTTCCTTCAGATCTAAAACAAGCATTCTTCTCTCATAGTTACGTCTGGGACTGCAGTGTTTTTCCTATCCCAAATCTACATCTCAAGCAAGCAAAGCTCTTTACAGCAAGCAAGATCTGTGTTAGCATCATCATATATGTGAAGAATGGAAGCTCAGGGAGGGAAAGAAACTTGTCTACAGACAACGAGCAAACTAATGAAAAACTGAAGAACTGAATCACTTAAGTCTCATTCCTTTTTGCCTGACTTCCATTTGCCATTGCTTTCAAAGTTTTTTTCTGGTCTAGTGGCAACACAAGTTTGGGAGAATTACAATGAAAGCTGATATAAAGTTAATTTTTCTGGTTTATGTTCTCTCCCAATTTCTTTTTAGCTTTCTGAGAAGTTCAAGTTGAATGTCTCAAGAGTTCCACAATCCCTGCAGCAAATGCTGTAACTCAGATTGTTTAGAGACCCACAGCACTCTCTAATCTTACCCAGACCTTCTGCTAGCTTCAGTAAATATATTTCATTTGACAGTCCTTGCCATTAACCATGCTTTCATACTCCTGCCTTTGAGAAAAATATTATTCAGTAACACACTTTTTTAAAAAGTGGTTAATAAAGCCTGCCTGCATTCTCAAGGGTGTAGAACAGAAAAACCAAACTGAGTATGTGTGAAACATCAATACAATGATTAAGTGGTTTGAAATTTTTAAGGAAGAGTGCTCTTATTGCGAGCATGTTGATTCATTGGAATTTATTCATTTGAACAAACTGCCAATAAAATGGAGATGGATGCCACCAGACATTCACTCATACCTTGGGGGAACAGGAAAACCTTTTTTTTTTTTTTATGGTGAACCTCTAACGTTTTTTAGAACATTCAACATTTAGAACTTCAACACAAATACTTTATTTACTATATTTATATATGAAACAAAAATTAAAACATTACTTCTTTCCATGACTATTCTTTTGATAATTCTTATATATATATATATATATATATATATATATATATATATATATATATAT
>NW_020799098.1:30845410-30907821 GCF_003259725.1 Athene cunicularia
TTTATATATATATATATATATATATATATATATATAATTAAAAAAGAATTACCAACATAGATATATCAAGATTTAAATATGAAAATAACCTTAATGGTGATAGAAATACACCTGTTGGAATAATTTGATAAATGCTATATTATAAATGGAAAATGTGTATTTTAATCTAAAAGCAATTTTCAAGGCTATCAAAATATTATCACAGCAATTAGTTATATTCAAAAAACCTAAGACATCAACATCTAATTTGACAGATACAAATTTGAAACTCTTTATTACTCACATCATGAAACAGATGAGACAAAAACCAATATGATTTTTGTTACCTCAGGTACTGTAATTGTAGCCCAGCACATGACACTGCTTCTAGACATTTTCATTACTGATTGATTCTCTATGCATTATTTTCTTAATTCATAGACAGGATGAAAAACATAAAGGAACTTTAAAATATGAAAATATAGTATGACATCATCTAGACCCAATAATGATTTGTGTTTGTAAGGAACATATTACCAATCAGATGAGCTGCAGATATGAAGAGATAGAAGAAAACCTGTAGCTAGCAGGGAAAATTCTTCACACCAGCAGTTAGAGGAAAAAAAAAAAAAAAAAAAAATTAAAAAGCAATCTGCTCATAACTAGTAATAGCTCAGGACATCACACATATGATTTACCAGAACCAGCTAACTCTCTCCACTCACCCTGACAGTAACAGACTCTCGCCAGCAGCTCATGCTGTGGTCAGCTCTCTTTTCGTATGACACTATAGCCAGTCATTCATTTTGCTTCCATTCTACGCAGTATGTGTCACTAATTAAGCTTACAAGTGAAATATTATTTTACTGTTTTCATAGACTTTATCTGCAAGTTTATCATGCATACGTACTACCTTATACACCAACCTTGACTCTAAAATCAAGAGTTGGGATGAAATCAATAAGAAGTTCATTACAACAATAAATATGAGGATGGGAAGCAAGTGGCTTGTATCTCTTGGAGACCTTATGAATAAAAGGACATATTTTTTTAGAAAGCTTTAAAAATGCCAAACAACTATATATAAAGCTCTTGCTGTCATTTCCAGTATGTGTTGAAGCAGCTAAATTATATCTTCTCTTCTGCAACAGTTTGGTATTCTACAATTGATTTCCAAAAATAATAGAAAAAGATAATATCATCTCGAGCTATGGGGATCATATTAACTACTGTGAATAGAATGACAAAGTAGTAGAGCTGCATTCTTAGCGAATGAAATATTGAAGGGAAAAAGCAGCTTCCTCTGAAAACATCTTATCTGGGTTACACTTGACACCTGCAGTCTTCTCCTTCTGGTATTAGCCATTGAAGCTTTTCTAAAGGCAACCAAAAGCATGTCAGCAACTGATCCTGGTATAAATTGTCATTGGATCACAAATTGTTGGCCAGACATGATAAAAGTCACATCACTCTATTATACATTACTGGCAACAGAAATCAGTATAAATCCTTCTTGCCTTGATGGACAATACTACATTGTTGAGGTGGGGGTTTTTGTTTGTTTTTTTTGTTTGTTTGGGGTTTTTTTCTGTTTAGTATAATCAGGATCAATCAGTATTAAAACTGCTATAGTAACTCAGAAGCATTTGGAGAGTGTGGTCCTTCTGAGACCCACATTAGGATATGTCACAGAACTGAAGAATGCTTGAGGTTGGAAAGCATCTCTAGAGGTGTAGTCCAACCTGTTAACTCAAGCAGAGCCACCTAGAGCAGGCTGCTCCAGACCAGGACTAACTGGCTTTTGAATACTTCCAAGAATGGAGACTACAGTCTCTGTGGGCAACCTATGCCAGTGATCAGTCCCCCTCACAATAAAAAAGTGTTTTCTGATATTCAGACAGAAACTCCTGTGTTTCAGTTTGTGTTGACTCTTGTCCTGTCATTAGGCACCACTGCAGAGTCTGGCTCTGAGCTTTTTGCACCTTCCTTCAGGTATCTGTACACACAGATAAGAACCCCTCTGAACCTTCTCTTCTCCAAGCTTAACAGTCCCAGCTCTCTCACTCCCATCTTAAGAGAGATGCTCCAGTCACATAATCATTTTCATGCCACTTCACTGGACTCCCTTCTGTATGTGCATGTCTCTCTTGTATTGGAGAGCCCAGAACTGGACACAGTACGTAACGTGTGGCCTCAGTGGTGCTGAATAATGAGAAAGGATCACCTTCCTCAACCTGCTGGAAACACTCCTCCTGATGCAGCACAGTACATTGTTAGCCTTCTTTGTGGCAAGGACACATTGCTGGCTCATGTCCTCTCTTCTATTGAAAAGTACTCCTAGTTGGGATACAGACACAGACCACTTATTTTTTAAAAAGCACTTAATCCTAAAATTAATCTCATCAGGTACTGATTACTGAGAAGAAAGTACTTAGATTAAGTAGGCCCTTAGTCAAGCTTTAGGCCCTTAGTCAAGCTTTAGGCCCTTAGTCAAGCTTAGTCAAACTAAGATTTTGGAAAAATTTTATGCTCCATGTTTTATATTGGCTATAGCTAGGCCACATCCTAGTCAGAACCACATTACAGTAAAAGATTCAGGGGAGGGTTTTACTTGTTCAGTTTTCAGTCTCTTGAAAGTTGAAAAACTTACTTCCAGATTGACTACATAGGGAGACCCAACTACTTCTACCAGGAAGAGGTGCCAAATTCAAGGGACTTCAAGATTCTAATCTAAGAGTTTGATGCTTTTTTGGTTCAGTCATGGATTTTGTCCTGGCCACTTTCAGCAATGGAGGTGCAACTGAACTCAAAACTCCAAAATCATGTTTCTTAAGCAACACATTTGGAAAACCCTTTGCACCCCTAAAAATCATGCTGCATATAAAGTCAGTTGATTACATAATTTATGTTTTGAAGTTTAATAATTCAGAAAAATCTGTTTCTTCTTCTTGGCCACAAAGAACACTTTTGACATCACTGTCAACAAGACTTTAGTCAGCATGTCTTTACTGACAATTTATTTGGCTTTATGTTGTCAGTTAGAATTCCATTTTTTTGCTAAGTCAATACAATTAGATTACTACAGACACTTCATTACAGCCACAGGCAGGACAGCAGCTGAGGTACACAATTTTATCCCTATGATGCCAATAGTCACTAAACAGTTATTGGAAAAATTGTCTACAGAAGGACAATAAATATTTGCATCTTGAATATTGTTCTCCAATAAAATTATCCCTTCACAAAAATGCATACCAGTGAGCTGATACTAATACCATTATTACTTAGGGAGAACATTTATGGCTGTTCTGTGTTTAACATATTTAATTGTAATGTTCACTGCACAATGAGGTTCACAGCATGTTAACAAGAATAAATAATCATGTAATGAATAGAATTATATTTTCCCCACTATTTAGTGACATTTCTAAATAGTAATGTGCTATATTGAATTCTTCAGGAAGCTGGATTCAAACACATCTCAGGCTATAATGTTTCCTATTAATAGGCTTAAGTTACATTTTCAATAACTAGAATAACTTCAGTATACTTTCAGTGTGTTTTTTAAAGAAGCTTTTGTTTCAATAGCTTACTCATTACTTTGCTTTACGTGGGTTTATAATCATCTAAATTTGCACGTTGTGTTATAGAATAACTTTCAAGGTGTTCTATCTATCTACACTGCCAACGTACGACATTATAAGGATAATCTTAATTAAACTATGTGGGATCACAGAAGCAGTCTAGCAGCAGCAACACAAGATTCGGTATAGCCGAGTTGCCTTAGAGAAAAGCAGATACCCGAGGAAACAAGTAGATGATGAGTAGACTGATGAAAGATAGAGCAGCATACAGCCCTGGCACCTGTTACAGCTCTCTGGAATTTATCTCAAATAATCCTATTAAACAGAATAAATTTGTCTTACTGAAGAAATTCTAGAAATCTATTAAAATAGCAACAAACCCAGGAAGCCCATAGTAAATAATCAGATTTCTGTTTAAAAACCACCACTTTTAACCCTAGGAGCCCTTTTCATCCCCTGTTGCTCTACATTAAATTAATAAGACAAGGCATGTCCACAAGCACTGTGACAAGCACTTTACAACTTCTGCTCAGCTGCCTCTCTTAAGGCCATTGAGAAGACAGAGAATGTCTTTGCTAAGGATACTCCATCAGGAGAAAACTCGGTTACCACATCAGTGGAAGACAGCAGGACCAGTATTTCACAATAGTAGTGAATAGTGTAGTTTTACACAGATTGGCACTAGCTTTCCTCTGTGAGTGATACATTTGTTTAAATCAGTTCTAGTAGATGGAGGCATAGAAAGGTATACGTCAGGAAGTTCAAGAAGTTTTAAGAGTTGCAGATTCACCAAAGGAAACTCAGCTGGACTGGAAGAAACAAGTGGAATGAACACTTGAATTGTGAGAGGAAAGGGCCTATAGGTTGAAGTCTAAAAGTCATGTGGTGGGGTAATCATGTAGTCCACAATCAAAGAACAGGAAAGAGATGGAAAATGTAAATCAAATAATGGATTATTCAAATTAAGAACAGGCTTTTAAAGTGCTGTTACTTTTCCTCTTATTTGCACACATGTGTAGTGTAACTCTGCTGTATGGCTGTGAAACAAATGCTTGTAGATCCAAAGCCACAAGCATGTATCTTCTGGCCTAACACACACACACTTCTCAATTCAAATTAAAAATACATGGACCAGATATTAAAGAGTACAGAATAAGCCGCACTGAGTAAATTCTATGGTATGAAGGACAGAAGTATGATTTAAAAAGACAATGATTACATTTTGCATTTGACTTGTAGTTGTTGAGCTGCTTCTGTGATGTAAGCAGGCAACAATACCATATCCCAAAGTGACATTGATCTTTAAATTAACCAGTTTAAACTTAATGTGAATTTGATGTCCTCATATTCAAAATGAATCAGATTCCCATCCTTTCAGAAGATTTCTTAATCGATAGCAAATGATACCAATATACAAACAAAAGTCTTGGACTCACAAGTACATAAGCATGGATCAAATCCTACCGCTATCCACAGCTCTAAAAATATAACCTATAGTTCACCTGTCTGCCTGATACAGTACAGTCAGAAAATAGCAGAATTCATCTTATTAGAAGAAGATAGATCACACTGCCAGAACTAGACTTTAAAAATACACTTAAAATAGTAATCTCACCTTTTATAAAACCTACCAACATGGGGTGCTGCTCCAGTCTAAAAGAACAAAATTTAAAAATTATAACAACAGGTGCATTTTACCATGTGATGAATATTAAGATCTTGGTTACTACCATTGTATTGAGATAACACTCATTAACAACTCAGTACTTAAAATACTCAGAGTATTTTAATGAAATTTCATTGATGGAATTGTTTGAGAAAGAAATGGAAAATAAATACAGATTTCAGTTGTTATCTTATAATTTGACCATGTATTTCAGAAACCATAAAGCAATGGACAACACCTGAGTTGTTTTTGCAGACACCAGGAATTTATTATTAAATTACAGCCCCATTGTTTAAGTTTACATGTTTTTAATTTAATATGATACATAGGACCAAGTCCATAGATTGCTTCTCTTTTTATCTTCAGCATTACCTCCCTTACACTAAGCTCCCTCATATTTCTTGTTACTAATGGATGTAACTGCTCCCCGTGATCAGTAGTCTCATAATTTATAAATGTGGTTTCACAGGGATGGCCTGTACCTGTGCCTGCCTCTTTATATACAGCTATCATAGCATTTTAATACTGTAACAAAAGTCTTCTCATCTTTCCAGTGCCCACATGACCAATGACATCTCACCAAAAAATGCCATATCAACAGATGCTGAACATGAAGTCCAATCTGTAAAACTTTTAAGTGAGAGTAACCTTTAGAATCATCTTCCTCAATGATGTGAAAAAAACATTTCAAATAAAACAGTGGAGTAATGTTTGCCTTTTTATTACATGAGATTTGGAATTATTGTTTGCTGTACTTTTAAAACTAGCTTTAATAACTAAACGATTTTGGTTTATGTTTTAAAAATTAAAGAACTTTGACTTTCAGATTTTAGTTGATATTTTAGAAAGAAACATAACAGGCATGTTTGAAATCTCCTAGATTACTTAAGATCCCAAGGCAAAACATACTTTGACAATATTTTCAAAACCTATTTTAAATGTGGTAGACAGTATTAAAGACATAATATTCCTTTGAAAAAGGAGATCTAAACTCATAAATCACTTTGGCAAAATTTTCACCTTAGAATTTTTTTTTCATCAAAAATGGTAGCACATTTTATTTTATTCTTATAATTATCTCCACATTTTCACTTTCCCCATTCCATTTCTGTTTGCATTTTCTCCTTCCAGTAAATGCATGCAGACATATATTAATTCCCTAACAGTCAATTATTTATTATTTGCAGGATGCAAAGCACTGAGGATGGAAGTTCAACCACACAACAGTTAGTTCCTTATTGAACGGGGATTCCAAGAACTTGCTACTAATGAAGACATTTAACACGTAGTGATTAAATGTCAAATTTATGCCAGGCATATTAACTAGCTGCATTGGCAGTACTGAGCTATTTTTTTTTTCCCTTTTCTTTTGTTTCCCTTTTATTTTGGGAAAAAGAAAAAAAAAAAAAAAAAAAAAAAAAAAAAAGCAATGAAAAGGATGTTGCTGGCATCATCAGTTAAACAAGAGAACTGAACTCAAATAATTTCTGGGGTTAAAATTTCTAATCCTTTCAAGCATTGTGGCCAATCTAGAGATTCAGGTGGCCATCTATATATGATCTTTACTGCATTCAACTATGTTCAATTCTTTACTGAAGGGAAATGGGCTAAATTCTTTAGTAGTCTGATGCAGCTGGAGGCTTTTCCTGACTTTCCTTAAACAAGTAATGAAATTAAATGAGACACCCTACATATAATGTGTTCTCCCTGTTGTGAAAAGAAAAAAGAATCAGTATAGCTTGATGACGAGAAGACTGATTGGAATTGAACAAACGAAGACTTCTTTCTGCACTGTAAGAGACTGAAAGAGGATCCAGTGCCTACATTGTTTTATTTTCTAAGATACTTGTAAGCACTTGTTGGAAAAGTTGGAAGAAAATATAACTGTTCATCTCTGGAACTATATTGAGACAGCTTTATGAATTGACAGTGTGCAGGTGCCTCTCCCTGCAAGAAGCTAGGGTCAGCAAAATGGAAAACTGACCAACATGAAATATTTGATTTGTTGTAGACTGTGTACTCAGATGTACACAGATTACTCAGAATGATTCTTGTGAACAGGATATTCAAGGGAGATTAGGTACAGCAAAGAAAGACAGACAAACTCCTTAATGATCTGAAATAAGAAAGTCTGGAAAACATTCTTGAAGATGATAGTATGGAGACAGCTGTAAAAAGACAGAACAATGAGCAGATGTCCTCCAGAAGTCTGTTTTAGCCCTACAGGTGATTCAGACTGGAATTTATAACTAATTAGATATCCATGAACAAGGGGGGAAGCCTACTTATTGGTTTCTGAGGAAGATTGGCATGATTCAATCAGTATAGTTCTGCATAGTAAGTATGTATGAAAAGAAGAAAAACACCAAGAGAAGAAGGGATAGAACTGTGGCTCAAGAAGCAACAAATTTTGCAGTAAACAAAGAACTGGGAGAGAAGCCAAGCATTCACTGTTAAAATTGGCAAAAGTAAGCTAATTCTCTGTGTATTTTGGGAAGGCAGCTAGCACATCAGCAGAAAACACCTTTGCATACTCTAGAAACTGGCTGTGACTGTCGAAATTAAATATCCCTCTCCTTGTCCCTCCACTCCTAGCTGTGACTTCTTCAGAACAAGACATCTTTGTCATGGATTCAGTTCAAGAATTTTATAAGCAACACCAGTTGCTGACACCTAGTTCCTCAGGCAAGTGAGTCACACATAAACAGTATTTTTCTACTGGAATAATCAGTGGGTAATTATTTTACAGTGTGAATAAATGAATGTCTTCCTAAGTCTAGATGTATTGTGTGACAGACTACATGACATACTGCGTGACATCCAGAACACAGAGACTTAATAAAACAGACTGATTCTCCACCATACATTTGTTCAGATTAACTGAATAGGATATTTGACAAATGCCATGAAGCCAGCCCATTTATATCTGTGTTGTTAGGAGAAATGCTTTCCTGGACAGCAGAAAAGGTACTTGGGAGCTGCAGAAATATATAAATCTGTCTTCTTTATGAGTTCTGTAAAACATTATGGATTTAACAGTTAATGTGAGAAATCACATTGTAATATTTGGTGATCCTATAATTTGCTGATAGATTATGGCCGCCATTTCTAATTCATGGCCTGTGGTCCCATGGAACATGACTTAAAGTAGCATTGTTCACAAAAACAATTTCCTGCTTAATTTCTAAAATGCCTACCAAAATTGCTTTCTTGTTTCAGCCTTCCATCTCTTCAAGTAAACCATGATCAGGCTTAAAAGCTATTTTGGTCTTTATTTACTTCTTCTAGTATTCAGATTCAAAAAGATTAATTTGCTGGAGACATAATAAGCATTTTGTCAAGCAGAATTACATACAACTAGAGAATCAGCATCCTCACTATCTAATTGCGAAAACTACTGGAGGCTATCACAAACCATATTTTACTGTAAAACTTAAAATCCACATCTCTTTAATCTTGACTTTTCTAGCACAATTAAATAATAAAAATGTAGTATTTAATAACAAACTCTAAGACATTCCATTATCCTCCTTGTAGAAAGATAGAAATTAAAAAATATTAGCCTAATAATGCATTACTGGAAGGTACACTGATAGCTGTGAAAACCACAGTCCAAGCCATTTAAATATATGCTACAGTAGTTTATATGTATCAAAGTTCTTAATAAACTAATTTAATTTCCTGAAGAGAGTAGTTAACAATTATGAATCTGGAACATACAGAAGCATCACTCCAGTCTTATCACTTTGCTGATGCTGTGAAAAGTGCTGTTCTTCATACAATAGTTAAGTACTAATAATTAATAGACACAGCTTTTATACAGCACTTACATGAGGAAGCTCATATTACCTAAACAAATAATTATAATGGTGATACAGTTTTGAGATCAGAGTGAATAAGCAGGTAGATTTTTTAAAGATTTAGAACAGATAAATTTAAAGGTTAGTATTATATAAATACAGAAAAGAAGTTGGCAAGCAAAATCTCCCTGACTAATCAATGAGAGAATATTGAAGTCTTGATTTTATTTGGTTGGGATTTTTTGATGCATGACATAAATACATGGTTGGAGACAAGAATCTGATGAACATCAATCTATCATACAATCTTACACAACTGTAAGCCTCCAAATGACTAATCACAATGATTCTGAATTACTTGTTTGGTTCGTTTTCAACTTATAACTCATGAGAGATGATGAAAAAGTCGTTCCTATGAAGTAAGGTAAAAGAATAGTTCAGAGAGACTGAAGAAATAGAAGTCAACCATAGGAAATATGCATCTCAGGGAATTATGGGTATTACCTAAACATATATACTGAGCTTTTGATGAAGAACAGTGGAGGAGGCATATGAAAGTAAGCAGCAACAACCAAATACCTGATAAATTTAGGGGGAGTAGTTTAGCAGAAATGTTGGTCAACAAATCAGAATCCTTTCAGAAAGTATTTATTAACTAAAGAAAAAAAGATAAAACATAAACCCTTCACATACCTGTTCCAACTATTTCAAGGAATAATTGGCCTTCTAGTGAAAGGCAAAATGGAAAATAACAACCTAAAGAATAACAACAGAACTGAGAACAATATGCAAACATGGTCTCACAAAACATTTATACTAGTGGTCATAAATGTTTTGGAAAACTAATTTCCAGTGTATTAGCTATGACATAATATATTTTGCTGAAGTGAATAATGAATTACCTGATTGGATGTGGCAATTGTGAATCTCTTTCTCCTTAAAGTTTTCATTAAAAACTTCAGAGGATGGGTACAGAGCATCACTTATTCACACAAATACCAGTGAACATAAAGAAATTGTGTTCCCAGAACTTTAAAAATCCATGTATTGTGAATGCTAAAATAATCGCACAGCAATTTTTTATTTCAAAATTCAAGTTGGATCTTAGAAATGAACTGAGAATAAAAAGTCAGTTGTTAAATGGGAAAATCAATTTCCAAAATCATCAAAGGAACCAGGAAAAGCAAGGTGGGTGGTGAACAGGAAAAAAAGGTAAGTGGTGCCAAGAGGGTTTGGCACAGAAATGAATAGCAATCAATTTCAGAATTCATAGTCAGAAGTATCGTATTGTAGAGGAGGGTAATAACAGTATTTCTACATCTCAGAGAAGACAGAGCTTCAAATACTGTATTTTTGATTCCTGATGAAGAAGAAAGGAGAAAACCAACTGGACTGACAAACAAACAAAAATATTATCTTCGGCTTCTAAAGTTAGTATTAGGATTCAATCACTCAATTTCTTGACACATATTCCTGCTAGTGGAATATAGCGGTTACCCTATTCTGTTTCCAAATTCTCTGGAAGAGCTTCACCTCACATGCTCATGATTGGAAACTGCTACTGGAGTAGTGAAGCATTGCACAGCTACTTGCTAGGCTGTCTGATGAAGCACAATTCCTCCTCAGACTGTCATAGTGTATGTAAAGCTCCCTTTGAGCTTTGCTAAAATAGTGTAGACTTCTTCCCATCTGAAGCCTCTACCCCTATAACCAGGCACACGGTCTTCAATCACCTCTGTTCTCTTCCACATTTATACATGAAGCACATGTTCAAACTATCAACGGCTTCATTTCTTTTCACTAAGACACATTAGGAAACTAATAAAATATTGACAGTAAGTACTACAAATGAACATGTGACAGAGAAATGTCAGATCCAAAGTACTGTTTTTCCCTAAGCCTAAAATGCCATTCATTATCAGAAAGGCAATATTGTGCTGTTCATGTGTATACTTATATGTATGACGAGGCTGGAAAAATAATACCCACCTTTTCAGGACTGTATGACTGGATAAGAGCTTTTATTTATTTATTCAGAACACTAGAGGAGAGTGGGTAATCAAGCCCTTTTGGAATTATAAAGCATAAAAGGCAATTAATTTTCTTACAAGATCTAAAGATATCAAAAATTGAGACATTTTTAAACTTAAGTGACAGGTTTACTACTTTGTTTTAGAACAATATGCCTGGCTTTTGCTGTCAGTAAATATTTCAACCCAAAACTTTTAGCGATGTAATGGCCTGTTAAATTAAATAAAATCAATGTGTATTATATTACACTAGTCCCATTTTCATATATCTAGACTGAAATCAAACATTTATAGTGCATAAATAAATGTGTCAGACAAAAAAAACCCAAACAACAAACAAAAAAACCCCAAAAAACCAAACAGGGTAACTTCCATCATTCATAATACGTTTCCCTCAGAGAGCTGAGATTGATCTTCCTGTTTATGTAAGAAGCATCTCATTTTGTCATACAGGCTCTTAAATTTCAGCAGACCAAAAAAATGAAGCTTCTAAGTTTTTCCCTGAGCCCTCTATAAAGGAAGATACTTCATCTAGTGAATACAATTTTTTTTTTTTTTTTTTTTCTGGGCTCTTCACTGTTTATATTATACTTTTCATAGAAGAATGTAGAGTAGTGCAACTTAAGCTTATATCCATTTAATGATGAGTAGCGTTGTTCCTGAAAAAGGCTAACTGGTCTGATTTAATATGGATAAAAGTTTAAAAGAAAAAAAATCTAAAAATATTTATGCTTAAAGGAGACATTTATTGTATCCTTTAATCATAATTAGCTTCAGTTACAAAGTACCTATTGCTAAAAGGAAATAAAGTTCTATTTTACCATATTAGAAAATAGCACTGAAATACTCTAATCTCTGAAGCACTGACAAAACTGGTTAGCAAGTATCATTTACCCCTACTTTGTGTCTTATGCATTCAGTCTACAGAGAGTGAGTCATTCTTGCCTTAAAACTCAAGTTTCTGGGACATCATCTCATGATATCCGTGGAAAATGTTTTCAAAACAATCTGGCATGTATACAACTAAAAGTTAGGCCTCTGTCCTAGAGAGGAATGAATTTAATATTGCAGTTTAAATTTCTAGGTCAGATGTTATCAGCATAGTCTGATTATCTGACTCCTAGTAAACCCAGTTCTGTGTGAAGATAAAGATAACGTGCTTATCTAAGAAATTCCTTTTCTTGAGCAGGAATTTTCCTTTCTCCTCTTCATGATGAGGCAGATATTTCAAGGTGTAAACACTACTACTACCTGCAGAAGTATATTTATATTTACTTTATATTTGTTGGTAAAGATTTCCTTCTGCAACTTTATTCCCTGTACTGTTTGTTCATTTGAATCATTTACCATATTATTTCCTCTAGACTGGTGATAGAGCCTTGCAATAGGAAAAAATTGAAAGGCACTAAAGGCATCTCCAGCTTATGACTATTTGGAATAAACAGAGGAATCAAGTCCCCCACTGCATCATTACTTCAGCTACACAAAGACCTTTATGTCCTGACTCCACTCTTTCTAAAAGACTTTTTCAACTAGTAGGGAAAAAAAAAAAAAAAAAAGGAAAATGACAATGGGTATTTAGGATATATGCCTAAATATACACATAAACTCAGTTAATACTGAAAGCAACAAGCCACTGTGAAGTCCTACACAAATGGCATATTTCACTTAGTCATCCAAGTTGTGAGTTCCAGTGAACATAGCAGAAAGACCGTAAATGGCCAGACATTGCTATGGATGCAATCCTTTTATGCTACTTATGCACTCCTTGACAGTCCAAATGGGAGGGAGAGAAAAAAGAAAACACATATTTCTGTGTAGAAAGGAAAGAAACCACTTGCTTAGCCTGCCTAAGTCTACCTATAGCATCACACACAGGAAAATCTTCCACTGCGTACTTTCTTAATGCCACAATGCAGAACGTGTAAAATACACTTTAGCTGTATTTCAATTACTGTGCCATAAAATGAGTTATGTATGCTATAAAAGTAACAACACTGATAAGAAAGAAAAAGGAGGGGGAAAAAAACCCCCAAACCAACATAAAAGCAGCACACCAAGAAGCTTATTTATGACAATTAGGGAACATTAAAAGTAAGAAAAGAAGCAAGCTGTTTCTACTGCAAGAGTGACAGAACATGTCTTTACTGACTGTTGAAGAGATGCCTGAACTTAAAATCAATACTCAGTAGTGTTCTGGTATAATTCTCTACAGTCAATAGTGCACTTACGACACACTGGCAACTGATTTTTTGACCTGTTTGCGTGCTGTTGAAATTTTGATGTCAGAGTACATTTTAGTAAGATATAGTTATATATACATGTCTATGTAAAACATGTAGGAAGCACAATTATGGTATAAATTCAGAAGCCTCTAATAGCAATATTTCACTAGAAAAAAAGTTTTTGTAGATATTCATAGTCTGTTCATGATTCAGGGGGATAATGTTATGAATATATGGATTCACAAGGGACTTGTTAAGACGTATCATAGTTTTAACCTGTATAAAACTCAGTTTTAATATCTGATTAGTTGCTTTAAATAAAAAGCACATCCAAGGAAAAATTTCTGAGGTTAATTAGCTCACAACCTATGGATTTCTATCTTCTTCATATAAATTTGAAATTGACACAAGTACCTCTCAAAAGCATGACTACAATGGTATTACTGTGCATAAGTCACCATCCTACACTATTTAAAACTTCTCCTTGTAGGCATTTCTTCTGAGTTTATAACTAATGATTTCTTGCTGTTTGAAAAGTAGATACTTTATTGATATTTTTATATTATAATTGTTATAACACCTTAAAATATTATCATAGTGTTGAAAAAAGTATTTAATTTTTCTTTTAATACATATGATCTTGAAATAAAATTTTAAAAGTTTTTAAATATCCAAAAGTATAGATTATTTATAAAACCTGCAGGTCTCCACACTGTTCAAGTTTGATGCAACAGCTGCCAGGATAAGACTAAAAATGTCCTTCTGATCCAGGGATATTTAGAAATAATTAAGTTGGACAAGAACAAGATCAATCTCAATACATATTACAGGCAGGACAAGAAGATCCTTAAGCTCCTAAGCATGTCCAGTCCATCCCTTCTCAGTCACATTATTGTTCTGAACACTGTTGTCATTTGGACAAACTTACCAACTTACCTCTAGAAAAACAAGGAAGCAGTAAAAACAAGGAGGCAAGGAGAAGAATAGAAGAGAATAATGTGCCCCAAATTAATTAAGTAGTTGTCACATCTGATTTAGGATACATCTAACCCTAATAAGTTCTGCCAACCACAAATACCGTTTAAAATGGCCTTGAAGTGAAAAATCTAATCTCCATCTGTAGCCCTATTTCAGAGACATCAGAATCTCCGTTTTTTTCAAAAATATGATTTTCAATGAAATCTTCCAAATTTAGTTATCAGACCTCTTCGAAGTACAAGAACATGTTTTAATAAATACTATTTATTTAAAAAAAAAAAAAACAAAACAAAAAACCAAACAAATTGTTTCAGAAATAAGTACAGTTTCTTTCATCATAAAGGAATGTGCTCAGCAGAGAATACATTTATCTTCCTATGTGGAAACAAAACCTGATAAAATCTCTCCTAAGCCAAATTGAACTGAGGAAATGGTAGAATTGTATTAATAATTAATTTTGAAAATACTATCTGTAGTATGTATAATGAAGTACGTTCCATTATTAATTGATTTTTTTTCCAAAATACGCAGTTTGTCAGAATTATCCTGAATATAAATTTGTTATTAAAAAAAAAAAAAAAAAAATAGGACAGTAACATTATGTTAATCTTAACTTTAAATTATCTGCTCTTCCATATTAAAAGATACAACATCAGTTCATTGGAGAGAAAATAGATAGAAACTTGAATAGCAGCAGATTAAGTTTTTAAGAAGCAATTCATTAAACTGATCTTTGTTCACATAGTCTTCAACGATTTTTGGTATCACCTTCCTGACAAGGGAACAAGAGTGCTTTATACTGTCTGAAATGAGTGAAGGGAGGAGAACTAAAAAAAAAAAAAAAAAAAAAAGGAAAGAAAAAAAGAAAACCAGAAGGAATTTGACCCTAATTCTCTACACGTTCTTTCAATAGTAGCCTCTGCTTCTTATTTCAGAGGAGAAATCTGCAGGCAACTTTTCATTCTTTGGGTAAACCCTTCAAGAGCATCACAATCTTCTCTATAAAGTTCAATGCAAGAGTGTGTCTCATATTTTAAGGTTTTTATCCTTCTGGAACATCTGGAAACACCATATCAAAAATACACATGCTAAATTAAGTACATAGAATTTGCCCACAAAACACAGTGATGAAACATGTGTGCAGTGCTATTGCACTTTTCTTTGATCCTAATACGTGACTTTCATGTATTTGTATTGAAGGTAAAGTGTTACACTTTTGTACGATAGATTACCCACAGAGACCTCACTGGAAGAAATTAATAATGCCCATTTTACCAGAAACACAAAGCACTGCTTCTTAAAAAGACAAAGAAAATAATCTGATTCTAGCACACAATTTGGCAAAACTAAAAATGCACAGAACTTAAAAGTTTCAGTTTGGATTTCCTTACAGGGACATCTAGAATTATTGCGTGATGGCATTTTCTTTGAGTCTTTAAGATGAATGGTGATAGTTCGTTTTGTTTTCTGTTTATTTCCTATGTTGAAATCCATCTTTTTTGAAAATATTCCTCTCTTAGAGTGATTTTGTTCTGGAGCTAATTTATTATCACATTTATTTTTAACCCCATCTTAATTTCATTATTTTCTTTGCAAGCTAAGGTCCTAGCTCTTTTGGAAGCTGATGCTAATTCCTATCCCTTTTTATTTCTTGTAGGAAGATTCCAAAGTGGGAGCTTTTTTTGTTATTAAATTAAACTGCACTGTGAATGAGAACCTATTACCTGAAGTCACAAAAGAATGCAGTTACTCTTAGTCATACAGATTGCTAATGTCATGTGCTTGTGTGTGTGTGTGTGTGTGTGTGTGTGTGTGTGTATTTGGGTGGGGTTTTTTAACAATTACTGGGAAATCTAATAAAGTTGATTAGGAAATAGGTGCTTATTTTCAACTGAAATTTTATCCAAAATGGTGTTGTTTGTCACGTCATGGTCCAATTAAGGGACTTCGAAATTCAAGCAGTATTTTTAGGAAGGGCTGTATCCATTTTCCTGCTATGCAGTACGTAATACATTCCAAATATTTCTTCTTTCTGTTCAAGTCTCTCTCAAGTTACCTTCAAAGAAAGACTTGAAAGGTAATGCATTTCTTTCTGGCCATATTAGTATTTGCTTGCTTGAATTATTATGTTGCATTGTATTTGACAGCCAAATTACCTCTTGTCATTAGTTATGACAAACTCTTTTAATTTATGCTCTGTTTTCATTCTGTTAATGTTTCAGACAGATGTACAAGCCTTTATGAAGCTATACACCAGGTGCTGCATAATGAAAAAATAAATAATTTATTATTTCTTCTACCTCATCTTTTGTATAACTTGTACTTTAAATAGAAATATGAAACAGTATTTACAAGTATTTTGCCCCACTATGCCCTATACTTTCTCCCTAATATGATCACAGTTTAAAAAAATAACCAGCACATGGCTCTGGTTTTCCACTTAACAGATCTTTACTGTCCTACAAAACTCTATTTGTCAATGGGAGTGTCTAGCTAATCAGCACATATATTAACATATTAAAGTTTTAAACAGAGACATATTACTGCTCCTTGAAACATCAAAAGCTTGCCATGGACAGAAACATAGCTAATGTGCAGGGTACCCCCTTGAAGATTAGGTTTACATGAGATGTTTTAAAATATCTGAAAAAACAGCATTTATCCAAAGAGCTTTTGAAAACTAAAAAATATTAAAATTTTCTTTATTAAATAACTATTATTTTTTCCATTATTAATTCCAGAATTACCATTATTTAATTGCTAACCACTAACCTTAAAAAGCTTTGAATCTTAATATGGAATTACAATGAATCCATTACCACAAGAAAAAAATCATGTTCTCTGTATTTTTTTTCCTTCATTAAAATACTTTAAGAAAACAAAGTTTGAAATTTTATATCTGCAGTTCAACTTTCACCAAAAAGCGCTGAAGTTGCTTGACACTTTCTATTAAATCAGTCATTTCCTTGTACTTTCCAAAATAACCAACACTCACTGAAATTCACTAGATGAATTAGAAAGACAACAGAAAGAATGGAGTTGTGTTGACATACAAACCTTTTACCTACAAAATAAAAGCAAGCAGAAAGCTACATATAGACCGACATATTCAGTTAGGAGGAAAGTACATAACACAGCTCTATGTCCAATTTTAAAATGTGCAACATGAGAAAAAAAATTTCCCTGAGCAGCTGTTCAATCTGCAGCTAATCAGTACTGGAGTGCCACTCAAACAACCTATTTCACCAATCTAACTTAAGTTGTCCATCTGACAAGGGTGAGTTTAACTCTTCAAAAAGAACTCTTGGAACTATATATTTGAGTTTTTTCACCAATGACAAAACTTGTTTTTTATTATAATTATCCTTCTAGACTACCTTTCACAAACGTGGCACATGCAACAGATGGAGAAGAATCTGGCAGTATCCCATAACGTGTTTTGTGTCTTAACAGAAGCTCTGAATAACTGTGTGTGATATGATGTTTGGAAGCCATCTAAGCCCATGCATAACCAGAAATGGAATTCAAGATCATTATCACCACTGGAAAAGAAAATAAAAGTTATTTTTATACCTATACTTCAGAGTATCACCTGTTAAGGTACATGCAAAGTAGAAACAGTCTAGGGAGATCAAAACTGAACTCAAAATGACTGGCCAGAACACTCCAGTCAACTCATTTTTATCATGAGCAATCCAGGAATTATAATGGCAAGGCAGAACTGCTTTCAAATCTAGATTCCTGTGATTATCAAATATTCATCAAGAAAGCTAAACAATGCAAAGACATTACATCCACTGTGAAGTAAAAAACTTGATGGTGAACCATGAATATATGAATCTGAAATCCAGACACAATCTATTAGGACATTTATACACACACCCCACACACAAAAAGAAAACTGGTATACAGGGCATTATGGTAAAATATCTGACAGCAAAGAGTTGAATAATTAAGAATCCTAGCTATGCTAACTATAGTAACAACTACACCTATGAACAAAAAGTTCTGGAGATTCACATCTATTATCAACTGGGATATAAGAGAAAAATAGTTTTTAACTGTTTACGAACATATTTAAACATCTACAGGTGGAGCAACTTTATCCTGATTAGCATTATGATTTGAAAAACTAAGACTGTTTTTCATGATCGCCATGACTAGATGCCATCTGATGTTTTTCACAAATCATAGAGATTATAGATAATTTCAATATCTAGCAACTGATGAAAAGACTGGTAGGAGCCTCATTAATTAAAGGAGAATTCTTGATTTATCATAAAACAGTGGATAGAAATTCCAACTCCAGCACGTCCAAAGCTGGTTAATATTTGTGCAGAATCACACATATTTTAGACTAACGTGTCTCATATGGAATTGTTTGTGCATTAATGCTGCTTAAGTAATGTCCTGGAAGATAACAAAGCGTTATATGTAGTCCTAACATTGAGGCAAAATTTGGTGCAAAAAACCCCAAAGGAGACTATCAGAGATGCAAAGAACACTGTCTTGTAATTCAGTCCAAATTTAGGCCTTATAATGTCCAATTCAGTTTATTCTATTTTCTGGATCTTACATTTTGTATATTTAAGATTGGATCTTGTATCTAGCTGTTGATCACATTTTTCCTGTAACTATTCCACCTATTATACATATGTACACATACTGATATCCCTATATTTTGGTAATACTCACCAATAGCCTTAGGATAAGGTAATGTCTTCAATTATATCAAATTTTTCTTAATTACTCTTTGCAAAAATATCTAAGGGTGCAACTGGCATTTTGACAAAACCGTGGTCACAGACTTTTAGCAAGCAAACAGCAACATTGAAACAGTCAGTTGTCCACCATCTCACCCCTCAAAAAAAGGTGTTTAACTGCTTAACAGTGTCTATGCAGACTATTAGAACAATAACTGAGTTAGGTGCTAGTAGTCACCTGGACTGGGTAGCATTCACCCCAGAGTACCAATTGGAAGATGCACAACTGCTGGCAAGGGTGTGAAATGTCACTGCAAAAAGCTAAGGCAGCAGCAGAGCAGCATCAGGCTGTCAGTGCAACCTGAGTCTGTAAAGGAGGCTAAATTCTTTCCAGACAAGCAATTCAAGGAACTACAGACCACTGAGCCTGTCTTCCATTCCTGGCAATCACTTCAGACTCTGCAATAGAGAATAATGTCACTGAGCACATTGACAAACACAGTCTGCTGGAAGAAGCCAGCACAGTTTCTGCAGGGTGAAATCCTGGCTCAGAGACCTGCTGAATGGCTAGGCAGGTAACAGTAAGCACGTAGTCAAGGGAATCAGTGGGCCAAAATTACTTAGATTTTCAGAAATGCGCTAACAAGCTTCCACAGAAAAATGAGTTAGAAAAGCTAAGCAGCTGTTGGATGGAGGCAAAGATTTTGGTTAAGACTGATACTGGTTCCATTCAGTGACTTCACCAGCACTTTGCAGGAGGCAGCACACTGTGCAGTCTGTATCTGCAAATGATATTAAGATGTTCTGGGTAGTGGTGTAACTCCTGCAGACTTTGCCAAATCAAGCAATTGGGCAACATGTTGACAGATGATCTTGAGTGCAAAACTGTAAGATAATATTCCTAGGGAAATTGATCTAAGCCATGCCTTCATAACCGTGAATTCCGATCTAAGAGCTAAAATTAAGGAAAGGGATCTAGGGGTCATTAGTGAAATTTCTCTAAAATTATCAGCTCAACAGCAGCCAAAGTAAGCCAATAAAATGCTGGGAATGCTTTAGGAAGGATATTGAGAATGTAGTGTCGTTTTGACATCTTCATTAATGCTTCTTTACAGCCTGCTGTTTGCCTAGGCTTTGCTATGTAAATATAAAACAACAGCTGTTTTAAAGTAAATCATGACATACTTCCACATTAAGTTCTTTAGGCTGACTCCACAGATGGAAGAGTAAGTGAAAAAAAACTGTATTCATCACAGCAGTAAAACAAATGTAAACTCTCTAACATTTAGGTAGTCTGAAGAATACATCTACTGCTACCTTAAATTAACTTTCTTTTTGTTATTAATACTATTCAGTTTTACCTTTTTACCAAAAAAAAGGCAAACTATCCAATATTTGATAATGGATAATTTAACTAATACAAATTTGCAAGTATTACGGTGTCAGATGTCTTCAGAGAAAAATAACTGTGACATGATTTAACATGCCCAAAGAAATTATTTCCATTAGTAAAAAGATTAAGTTAAACATCATAACTGCTATCCAATTTTCTGAAATAACTAAAAAGCTGTTTAAAGGAACAGAACCACTGTGAGATGAGTAGTATATTACAAAGACAGCAACAAACGAAAGAGATAAACCCCTGTGCATATAGAATAAATCCATCTAAAAGTTATTACTGGATGAAACAAGTGAAAAAGGGTCTCTCATTAACATTCAATATAAGAATAATTAATTAATAATTAATATTATAAGAATAATTAATATTCATTAATTTTATGTTACAGTCATCTTGTTACTGTTTAGTTTTACACAGATTTCTGGAGATAAATGTTGAATATATTGTACAAAATTGATGATGATAAGACAAATTTGAAGAGAAAAAGGTATTAGATATGCTCTCTAGATATACACACTTATATATCATATTAATACTGAAATATTTTATGGGAAAATTGTTTCAGATTGGTATACAGAAGTAAAGCCTCCTTCCCCACAAAACTAAAAATTGCTTACATCATTTAATATAACCTCAGCCTGACACTGACATTACTTTTATTGTATTCCAGCACATCACTTATGTAACAGTCCCATATTAAAGACCACAACAGCGTCTAAATATACAGAATCCTGAAATGATCTGTAAACACACTTAAATGGCATTAATTTTCTGTATTTTAATATTAATACATGTGTAGAGAATCAGGGCACAAATCAGCAGAAATAGTTCAATTCTAAACTTTGTCATTAATCTATTATATCCCTTTGTTTTCTGTTTTCTAAATAGGTCTTAATCTACATCAGGACCTTCTTTCTCATCCTATGGATAATAATTTACCTCAGTTTCTCCATCTGGCAAAAGTTATTGCTGCATGACTTCTGACAATCCATGTTGACTAAAAACTACTAAGAAATTCTCCCCTATCCACATACTCAGCAAATTCTTCAAAAATTCTAATGGATTTTATCCATCAGCTCCTTTATCCATCAGCACTTTTTCCTGATTATTTTTCATTATGACACTATTTCTATTTTTATTATAATTTTTACTAATGTATTTAAAGTTCTAAAAAGAAAAAATTAAAATCTGTTACTCTAATAGTCAGAGATTTCTGTAAGTAGATTCTCTAAACTTTGTTTTTCCTACCTCGGTTCTTGGTAGGGGTTAGCACTCTACAGCCCTTTTAAAAATCTGTGCCATATTTCCCACTTTCTTATCCTCTGATACAGATGCATCTTCAAGCAAGAGCCTATATATGATGGATAATCCCATTGCTGTGTTGCTTAATCATTCTAAGGAAAGACTAACTAGTTTGCTATAGTTGATTTTGTCAATTTTTGTCTTCTATCAACAGTTTCTGATTTGAAACAGATTTTCTACCATGCTGTGAGTAAAGGTGGATCCACAGAGAAGATGGATGCAAAAATACCAGTTAATCTTTCTTCCATGACCTTCTCTTTCAGAGGCTTTGCCTTCTTGATCATGTGTTGCTCCTACAATAAAAGATCTTCTATTTCTGATACCATCAGAAAAACAAAAGTATTTATAATTAGATTTTATAATGTGTTGTTTTAAAATATATATCATCACCACCAATCTGCCTACCCTAAACTTCCCTACATACTCTGTACTTTTGAATTACAGTTATCCCCAACTATCTACCTTCCACCAATTGTGCCAGTTAGATCATTATTCTCAGAAAAAAAGACAACATTTCTTTTCCCTCATTGATTTTGTCCACACTTGCAACTGAAAGACTTTTTCTTTTCTTTCTGCCACCAGCCTGTTTGGGACTCACTCTCCTGGCTGTTCCTTGCCATTTCACCCTTTAATTTAGCCACTACCTATTGATTGCTTGAAGAAACAGAACTTATATGGGAGCTGATTTCTAAAACGTTATCCTCAACCTCTTGCTGTTTCACATGTATTATTTCCTACTGCTTTCATTAAGAAGCCCTATAAATAACCATTTAAATTAACCTGAATGTAATTTAGTTCAATTTACCTAAGTATTAAATTACCTCGGCTTTTGACGATTCTTCTCATCACTTCAGGAGCTTCCACAGCTTCAGAAATGGTAACAGTGCCCACTGGATGCAAACTGCTCTGTCCTGCACTATCCTGACAGCCATACACTAAGACTTTGCCCCTCCATCCAGTATAATGAACATTTCCAAATAACCACCACCAAAGTCTGTCTTCATCTGCCTACCTCCCATTCAAACTCTTCCCCTAGAACTGCTCTTCATCCTTCCTTGTGTCCGGACAATACAGGGCCCTTTGGTCCTCCACATCATCTTGTAATAGGTTTCCTTTTAAGAAATCTCATTAAGCCTGCCACATACACAGTATGAACAGTTGCATCGCATTCTACATGCAGCAATATTTCTCTGAACTGTTTAGCAAAGTCAAAATGACGAAAATGCTATAAAAAGTATTACAGTTCATATTACCAAGGAAATTAATACTTTAACCCAGTACAATATATACATTTGTAATGAAAACATTTACTGCAATAACACCATAAAATATAATGACAAATGAAATGCCTTAAAAGAATATCTATTTTCAAGAGGTTATTAAAGTCTTCCGAGAATTAACATAATTTTGGAACTCCTTGTATTATTTGGAACTCCTTGTATTAGAACTTTTGTATTATTAATCTATTATCAGTAAGAGCTTCAAAGCATTCTTGCAGTGTTATCATATTCCAATTAATGAAATGCAAAACTCAGGATGTAGGTAGAATCTTACCCTAAATGTCTATTTTTGAGATAACACATCACTATGAAGATACTTACCTGGGAATAGTAATATTATCTCCTAGCTTCAACACAACTTTTCACAACTGCCTGAGATGAAATGGACTGTGCAGGAATCTGTGTAAATTTTTATAGGATTAAACTGACGCACAGGCTGATCCTGGACTTCTGCACTAGCAGACATTATATTCTACATCAAACATTTTTTTAATCTTATTTTAAAAAAAAAATTATTCCCCACCCTTTCTTGGATGAAATGTAGACAGGTAATAAAGAAGTTATAGGTTACATTTCATATACTATATTTCAGACATGGTGTTTTGCAGGAGAATAAAAAGTCTCAAATTAAATTTTTTTTTTTCCTTAATTAAGGATAGTCACAATCCTGTAAATCAGAGAAAATCAAAAAACCCATATGCTTGCAGAAGCTTCTTCAGTGTCAAGTTTTGCCTCACTGCATATATCTGGAGTTATTCACCATTCAAAATTCAATAATGAAATGGAAAAAAAAAAATTACATGACATTTCATTATGTAAGTGCTGCTGCAATAGTAACAAAAAGAGGAGAAAGAAGCCAACAGTGGATGTGAAATTGAAATCTGCATGCATTTTGTTTCCTCATATTTTAGAAGCTGTTTAGCCATTTCAAAAGACAAAGCACAAAATAATGCATCAATTTCTACGTTTTTCAAAACAGCACAACTACTTTAAGAAGGTCCTTACTGAGAAAGACAAGAAACCAGGCCTGCGAGTAACTAAGTAAAACATCCCGAAAAAGCAAAAGTTGAGGCTGGTCGAAGGAATGTCACAAACAATTGCAAGACAAAACTATGAATCACGGGGTGGATAGTGTTGAGGTCGAAGCTGATAAGGCTGCCTGAATAACACAAGGTGCAGCTGGAGGAGAGAGTCCTGTGGAGACAGGACGGTTCTGCTCTGGTGCACCTGGGCAAATTTCAAGGGCCATCTGTCCGGTGGATGACCTTTGTTTCATTGTCCACGAAATGCATATTAAAGTTAACACCCCACAATATGCTAATGAGGGCTAACATGATCATGCTAATTACATCATCCCATGAAACACCTTACCCCTCCCCGTACATGGGATATGTAGGTCTGTGGGTCGACCTAGGGGACGGACCCAAGGAAAGTGGGTATAAATCAAGGGGGTGAAAGAAAGGGGAGGCCCTGGAGAGTGCAGTGAAGCGAAGAAGATGGGTGCAAGTGAAGAACACAGCTGCCTCCTGGAACCCTTGCTGGCAGGATCAGCACAGAAACCCAGACCAGTGATCTGTATTTCCCCATTCTCTCTATCTCTCTTGTTTCCTTTTCTTCCATTAAGAAATGCAAACCATATTGTACTGCTTGCCACAACTTGCTATATACTTAGACAATTATCATGTGTTCTATTAGTACATTGTGGGTAGTTAATAAATGTTTGGACTTTGAGACTTGTCTCACCATTGCCCACTCCATTGGGGATTTGCGAATCTGAGTCAATTGTCTCCCTCATCTGAGTGGGACGTGACACTTAGAGTCCTGAATTAATCTTGGTTGACTAAATGGAGAACACAGGATTCAGCTACAACAGTACTAATTTCCTGAGAGTTGACCAAGTATTTATACAACCATAAGTGCTTATAACAAATACAAATGTCCATGTTTATTTTTACAATAAAAAGTTAACACACGTGGTATGTAAATATTTTGACTCAACTGAGTCAGCAACAAGTTTATTACAATCTTAGCAACATTTTCTAGAAAATTCAAGTTTTATTCAAATTACTTGCTGCATGTAAAGCTCCTCAAATACCTGGTGAAGAGTTCAATATAAAACTATGAAATAGGATGCTGGAAAATTTCAGGAATACATTAACTATAAAGCAGTGGCAAGTAAGTCATCCACAAACATGTAGTAAAGCTCTACTCTGTCAATGAATCTGAGAGAAATTCATCAGCGCTCCTGGACATATGAAAAGTGTATTCAGATCTGATTTTATTAGCATTAGTGTTATTTGTAGCCTTAGATTATTCCAGGAGAAACATCAGTTAAAGAGGAAGATTGCCTGAATTCTGAGGTTTAGGTCTTATTAAAATGTCAAGACACTTTGGACTAGTTTCAGGAATTACAAAAAAAAAAAACAAAAAACAAAACCCAACCAAATATACAAACAAAAATCCCAACAAACACAGCCGGAAAAAAACCTATCCAAACACAGCAAAACATATGCAAGCTACTTAGACGTCTTAAATTAAGGAATTATTCTGGTAACTAACATGAGATTTTACTATACTGACAACTAAACTAATAAAAATTAGGCATAGAAATTTGACAGAGGAGAAAAGGGATCTATTCTGTTTTTTTCAATCATATCACCAACAAACTATAAGAACTAGCTTTAATTTAGAATTTTCTAGACTTGTTATAATTTACCACTATAAGCCTTTGAAAGGAACGGTTAGCCTTACATAAACAACATCGCTTTTGGAATGCTATCTAAATTAATTTCGTTTTTTAAAAAATTAGATAAGAGGCAGTTGTGACTTTTACTTTGTATATTTGAAAAAAAATCCCTGAAGTCAAGATGCATAAGCATATTGACAGAAACACTACAGTTGTGATAATAAGATTATGTGTGATTTAAAGTCCTGTGGGAATGGTGTTTTTCCACTCTTTTCTATGTGTAAAGTTTTTTACGCCATTCACTGATACTTCTAGTTTGTGTTTTGGTCTTCAATCTAAGGAGCTTCTAAAATGACGTATTTCTCTTCTTTTTCACAAAAATCATAGATTTGTGCTTAGATGAGAAATTTGCAAATCCTAAATGAAGAGAAGCAAACAGAAACTGTTTAAACTACCTTCAACCACCCACATCTTTGATAGGCAGCACACCAAGTATCCTGTAGTGATACCCTTCATCACTTGAAAAATAATTATATATTTCTTATATTTACATAAAAAAAGATGATCTATCCCTTTGAACCTAGAAACTCTCTTTTTCCCTAGAACTATTAGCACTAACACCAACTCTTCCATTTTCCTATTTTAACTTCTCCCTTATAAAGCACATAAATTCTAGAAGCATCTTCCACCTTCCCAAAGCCTTTCTAAATCACAAGGAATGACCAGTCACTCACTGCTGTGGTGGTGTAATTCTCCCCTGACCCCTTGCTGGGCTGCTCAGTGTTTGGTGTGATTCCAACACCCCTCCTAAGCCAACTCCATCCTAGGGTGGTATGGATTGCAATTGGCAGTGGACCAGAGCATTGAGGCAACCCCTTGATGTGCCCGGCTCCTGCTTTCCCTATCACCTGGCAAAAGTAATAACAGTCCATCACCTCCTGACAGCCTGGTATACCTGTACCTGGGATGTGGATGAGGGAGGGTGATAACACATTCAACAAGTCCTGGGCCTGTGCAACTAGTGGGAAACACGAGAATATTTCATCATTTGAGTTGGGCTGGAGTGGAAAAGTACTTGACAGAAGTCAATTATTTTGGATCCTATAAATAGTGACCCTAAGTGAGATCCTTTGAGAATTTCTGGATCACAGCGGGACTGTGACCAGCCCCTCCCCCGAGTTGGGATGCTTCTCAGGTATCAACTCTTCAAGGTACCATCTGCCATCAAAGCCAATGAAGGGCCTGGGCAAAGTTGGCCTCCCTTGAGTCTCAATTATCACCCATTGAGCTGATGCACTGTGAGTATTTAAACTCAAGAAGAGGGAAATTTTAACTGTAGGCTAGCCTCTCTTTCACCCACCTCTCTACTTACCAATATGTTTAGGTACACACAGATTTCACGAGTGTGGGTACATACATATTTCACTGGATCCAAATACTTTTGTCTGCCCGTGTGTTTGTACATCTAGTATTTATGAATATACATATATATATATATGTTGATTTAGGATACCTTAGAGTAAATTAGTGTGAATCTTGTAATTTTAAAATCTGTAGTTATGTTGCTATTTTAATCATAATGCATTTGACTGAATTATTTTGTAAATTCTTAAACTAGTTAATGTTTTAGTCCTGCTAGTCATTAATAAATCTTGATTTCATTACCATGTTAATATTTCCATCCATGACAACTGCTCAGACTCCAAATTAATACAACTGGAAGTGAATGAAGCAGAAGAAACAGAATTATACCCACTCATAGGCCTAAACTCCTAATGACTGTTATTTTCTCAATTTATTAGAGCTTCTGCAGAGGATGGAAGCAAGGAGAGGTAGCCTGGGAGGAGAACAGAAAAACTGACTGGGTAGCCAGGGACCAGTTTAGGAAGGCCAAAGCCCTGACAGAATTACATCTGGCCAGGGATGTTATAAGGGCAATAAAAAAGATTTTACAGGTATCTACATCAGTGAAAAAAAGAAGGCTGAGGTACTCAATTTTTTAACTCAGTCTTCACTGACAAGGGCTCCAGCTACACTGCCCAAGACACAGATGGTGAAGGCAGGGAATGGGAGAAGGAAGAACTGCCCACTGTAGTAGATCAAGTTCAAGAACATCTAAGGAACCTGAAGGTGCACAAGTACAAGGGACCTGATGAGATGCTACCACGGGTCCTGAGGGAACTGTGGCTAAGCCACTGTCCGTCATAGTTGAGAAGTCATGGCAGTCCAGTGAAGTTCCCACTGACTAGAAAAGGGGAAACATAACTCCCATTTCTAAAAAGGGAAATAAAATGGACACGGAACTACAGGCCAGTCAGTCTCATCTCTGTGCCCGGATCATGGAACGGATCCCCCTGGAAACTATTCTTGAGCACATAGAATATAAGAAAATGATTGGTGACAGCCAACATGGCTTCAATAAGGGCAAATCTTGTGGCCTTCACAAATTTGGAGGCCTTCTACGACAGGGTTACAGTGCTGGTGGATAATAGAAGAGCAACTGACATAATCTACCTGACTTGGGCAAAGCTTTTTAAACTGTTCTGCATCACAACCTGGTCTCTAAATGGGACACACATGGATTTGATGGATGGACCACTCAGTGTATAAGGAATTGGCTGGATGGTCATACTCAAAGACTTGCGGTCAGCAGCTCAATGTCCAAGTGGAGAGCAGTGACATGTGGCGTTCCTCAGGGGTCGATATCGGGACCATTGTTATTTCACATCTTTGTTGTTGACATAGACAATGGGATTGAGTGCACCCTCAGCAAGTTTGCCACTTGATGGCAAACATGAGCTGTGTGGTCAAGTCAACATGCTGGATGGAGGGGATGTCATCCAGAGGACCTGGACAGGCTGGAGAGGTGGACCCTCAAAAATGTCATGAAGTTCAACAAGGCCAAGTCCAAGGTCCTGCACATAGGTCAGGGCAATCCCAGACATAAATACAGACTGGGCAGTGGGTAGATTGAGAGCAACCCTTCAGAAAAGGACTTGGAAGTAGTAGTGGATGGAAAACGGAACAGCGAAGTGCGCTTGCAGCTCAGAAAGCCAACCATACCCTGGGCTGTATGAAGAGAAGTATGGTGAACAGGTCAAGGTAGGTGATTCTCCCCCTCTATTCCACTCTTCTGAGACCCCACCTGGAGTACTGTATTCAGTTCTGGGGCCTCCAACCTAGGAAGGACATGGACTTGCTCAAGCAGGTCCAGGGGAGGGCACAAAAATGATCAGGGGGCTGGAGCACCTCCCCTGTGTGGACAAGCTGAGTGAGTTGGGGTTGTTCAGCCTGGAAAAGAGAAGGCTCCAAGGAGACCTTATAGCGGCATACAAGAAAGCTGGAGAGGGACTTTTTACAAGGGCATGTAGAGATAGAATGATGGGTAACAGTTTTAAACTGAAAGAGGGTAGATATAGATTAGATATAAGGAAGAAATTCTTTACTGTGAGGGTGGTGAGACACTGGAACATGTTGCCAGAGAAGTTGTGGCTGCCTCCTCCCCAGAAGTGTTCAAGGCCAGGTTGGATGAGGCTTTGGGTCTAGTGGAAGGTATCCCTGCCCATGTCAGGGTGGTTGGAACTAGATGATCTTTAAGGTCCCTCCCAACACAAATCATTCTATGAGTCTATGATTCTATGAAATAAACATTATTTTTTCACCTCTTTTCCATATATATTTCTTCCTCATATATCAACAGGTAATGAGCAGAATATATTCTATATATTCTATGCCAGCCTTTCTCGAAATAGCAGCAATGCCTCTGTTGCAAAAGCATAAACCCCCCCATGCTACTGCTGACTAATCTTATAGCAAGAACAATGCAAAATCTTAGTATTTGCTGTGAATATGCCCTTATTGTTTCTTAAATCTGCACATAACAGAACTAAAATTGTAATGAGTGTTTTTCAGCCTTGAACATTTAATTTCTTGGAATTTATGAGAATAAATTATAATGACAATCAAAGCTGAAACTGAAAATTTATCAGTATTTGGAACAGTGAGGAATGTTTATTTCTTCATGGATGCAAGAGCTAGCAGCATGGTAAATTCCTTTTTCCAGTCACTAGACTCAATTTCCCTGTCCAGAGCTAGCATGCAAGCATGACTTTGGCTATTGGATTGTGTTAATGGCTGCAGGTGTAAATAATTCAGGACAGATTTCAGAGCCCTTACAGGAAAAGCAAACACAAACCTGAAATTTATGTTTTTGGATATGTCAAAAGTTGAACAAAATACCAAGCAGTTATAATCTCCGGTAGCACACTACAATGAACTTGTTTAGCAAATAGAACCTGTTCTATTTAGTAACAACATCCGGAATGACCGAGTGATTATTTCTATGCTAATAATAACCTCAGTAGAACCATTCCAAATTAATGGTGGACAACAATAAACTTTTTAATGTTATGTTTTCAATCTCAATATATCTTTCCTGTTCAGCATAGTTTTGATCTGTTTCCCCATCTTTTATTTCTCCCAAACATTATAATGCTTAATAATTCTTAAGAGGAACAATTTTTACTTGATGCATCATAATATAAAACATATATCTGAATTTTAAGGTGTGTGGGGTGCCAAGACCTCAGATTTATACTAACCATTCCCATACAGCAGACTCAAAATAGCCACAGTAGGTGATGGCAAGAAAAAATAGAGAGCAAGACCAAGGTTACAATGATCATTTGAAAAAACAGTTTCTTTATGTAGCATAACTGTAAAATTAAGCTGATCCCTGCAAAAATTACAGAGTTTAGTGGAGACATCATGACCTGTCTTCTTTATTTAAAACTTTGACTAGTGTAGAAATCAAGCTTGCAATACTTCCAGACTACTTTGGTAATAGTGAAAAACATGCTGCAAAACCCACTAGTAACAGAAAGGGAGTAAATATACTTAAATGTATAAATAAATACAGCAGACTGAAAGAGTGTAATAATTAAGGGGATAAAGCTCTAAAAAGATAAATTTTATATATGGAGGAGATAGGAGAAACAAAGAACAGGGAAACATGAATAAAACATTATCTTAATAAATCTTTCTTGTTCAGAATACTAAACATAATGTAGAGAATCTTATTGTTTGCCAAACCAGATGAGTGTCTGAGAAGAACATGCAATCAAATGTAAAAAAAAATTTAAAAATAAAAATAAAATTCTATGTTTTTTCCACTGAGAAAAACATTTTGGTCATTTGCACTGCCTTGTTCATGTTTATCAAACAAATGAGCAGTGCTTGTAAACAACTGACATAAAAATGAGGTCTGCCTTAAGATTTTGTATTGAGTAGAATATTTAACTGAAAAATAAATAAAGTACCAGAGAAGGGCAAAACTTCCTAAAAGTTGTGGAATTTGGAACGTTTTCACACCACAACTTCCTCATTCAAAGCAAAGAACACAGATTATGCAACACTTCATTACAAGAGTTCATCTGATGAGTCAAAGTATACAGTTTCTTTTGTTGTGTTTCACTCACAGTGTATGTTGGATGCAGACTTCCATGTATTTTTTACAGCAAATTCTTCCTATCTCCAGAAATGGACTTGTCTGGATATCAGATTTGTTAATTTCTTGGAATTTTTATTTTTCTATAAAAATAATTTCCCCCATTTAACTGCTTGTCCTCCCACCAGCATTTCAAATTTGATAACTAAAATTTCATATCCATGTTAATTGAAGATAAATCATTGACATAAATTAAGTATCAGCTAAACTTTACAGCTGAACTCCACAGGAAATGACACACAATTCCTCAAAATTTAAGAAAGTATTAACTTTGGAATCCTTGTTTAGCAATAATCTTATATAAAAAAATCACAAGAAACAAAATAATACCAGCTATGCTTTCAGAATCTTACTTCATATCTAGGTTAATTTACTTACTTAAAATAAGGAACTAGACTTCTCGGATGCTCAAGATATCAAAATAAAACCTTCTGAGGCTGGCCTGGCATGTGGTGCTTCCTATCACTGTTCATGAAGTGGCATTGCCAAAAAATTTCTTCAAAAACAACAGACATCAAAGGGTGATATTTTAAGGACATTCTGGGGAACACTGCCTTTCTGAAGCGATGTTTCTAGGTTTTGGGAGATGTCATCCAAAATTCCCATATGCAAGAGTCAGTTCTGGTCATGTTCTGAATTTCAGGTTTCCCACCTCTAAAAATATACATTTTTCTTTTCCAAATAGCATTTCCATACCACAGTCCCAGTCCCTTACAAAGGAAAACCAAAAAGATTTACAAAATATTAAGACTATACAATGTCTCATATCAGTCCTTTTTGGTAGCACCATAGATAAGTCACTGAAACATAAGATATAATATTTCTGGGTATTGGTGGATGGCAGATTATCTCCATTACTCATCTATATACACCTGTTCTTCAGTGCTGGAGAAGACATGTGCCCCTGTGTAGTGTTTGCATAGCTTAGTTTGATTTTTATACTTGGAAAGTCAAGAGTTCTCTCTCACTCAAAGGAAAGCTCAGCCAAGCTGGACAGTGATGGACAATGCTCTCTCACCAAACTCCCAGCTCATTCTCTGGTTAGGAAAGGATACTCACTGTTTAGTGTACAAATTCCTAAACGCATTTTATCCATCACGTATCCCTCTGTCATAATGCTATTTTGCAGGGATTTAAATTCCTTCTTTTTTTTCACAATGAATTTTTAAAATATACTTCCTACTGCCTACCAGAATTACTGTAGCTCAGTAATCTTTAGGGTGATGTGAAGAGACTATAAATTAGCCTGCTCTTTCAGTACTCTTTACTCATTGAGTCAGTGCCAGAGCGCTAAGTACTGTGCCAGCAAGAGCGGCACAAGGCTGAGGAATTCACATGAGACAAAAAAACCCCACAAAACAAACAAAAAGCACCCCAGAAAAATAATCTAGGGTATTGCAAGAGCAGGAGAGGCTATGACAAAATACACAAATTGGGAAGAGCCATAGCTTAGATATCCAGCTGGGCTGCACAGCAGAAAGATAATATAAAAACATACAGCTATAAAAACTTAATAAAACATTTAATAAAACTATGATATAAGCAAATCAGAAAAAACAGGTAATTGTTGTTTCTTGAGTAATGTAGTACAATATAACAGGATCCCCTACAAGAAGAATATTGGCAGCAATATTTCAGTTCTACTACTCTGACCCATTGCACATTACATACAGTCTCTTAAGATACTACTGCTCAATCATTAATTGCAAAGATCTGCAGAAAAGAGGTTATACAAATCTAGTTTCATTTGTTCTAAATACAATCGTGGAGATAGATTTGAAATTCTAAGCACAAAAAGATTACTAAATAATTCTTTCATAGTGGTGCTCATTTGCATAATTAAAAGCTGGCAATTCTTCATTCAATGTTCATTTCCTTTACCTACTTGTAATATTATTCAGTTTTCTCAGCGTAGATAATTAAAAGGCAAATTTACAACTTATAAATAAATAATACTAATCACCATCTATCTAATTTAAAATATATCAATTACTACTGAATTTTCTGCTGCTTTCTATTGCACGAGTTAGTTGGATCCTCATCAATACAGAAGAGCAAAACTTAGTTCTCAGGGGAATGTAAGAGGTGAAAGGTATACTTTTTCCTATTACCCGAGACACAAGTGCAGAGCTGTTCTGCTCCTGATTTGTGCTAATCAGCAAGTAATGTAAGTATACTAAATAATATGTACAATATACAATAAGTAGGCAACCACATGATTACCTAGACCTTGTCATTATGTTTCCTGGGGGGAAAAAAAAACAAACAACCAAACAACTTAAACAAACAAAGAATAGCCCAGACCCCCACATAGACACAGACCAACTGTACTCAAATCTAAGTCAGCAGTGCAATTCAGTCATTTAAATGAGTTCAGATTGGCAGCCTATTTATCTAAAGCCTTCTCTATTATAGTAACAAAAGATAAACACCTTGACATGGTAAATCAGCTTTAAGTTGGGATGAACTGCCCTCTAGAAGTGTCACTCACTGTGAGTGACAGTACTGTGAGTGCTGTTTGTCCAGCAACAAAATATGAACCATCCGGAGAAACTATGCTTCTCTCAGCACAGGCATCCTGTGATAAATGCCTGAAATTATACTAATGAATCTGTACACTGGAATAAATGAAAACAGCAGAAAAAGTCATTATTAGCCCTAATACACCTCAAAATATGTTTAGTAAATGAGAGTTTCCTGAGTACAGAAGGAGCACTTAAATATCATTTATACAAAAATATATGTTTACATATAAATATACTTTATGCACAATATAGTGTACACAGTAAATATACAGGAACAGTATATAGAATATAGGAGTAAATGAATAAGAAACACTGCAGTGTGAACATGACTTTGAATTCTTAGTTAGAAACTTAGCAGTTGCTTTTCATTTAATCATATCTGAGATCATCATAAACCTTTTATATATGGATCAAATGACTTCAGGTCAAGTGAAAAAGGAGGGTCGTTTTCCCTCCACTGTCCCACTTCTTTGCAGCCATCATAAGGCAGATGACACTCAGTGACAGCAACACCAGAACAGGTTCCCGTACGATCTTGCAAGTTTGGGTATTTTCTTGATTTTTCTCTAGACGTATGCAAACCTATTTATTTTTACACTTTGTTGGGAATCTCTACAGAACAGACTGTCATGACTTTCTATGACTTTATCAAACAGCCTTTCTCAGATCTTTGTAACTGACATCTTTCTACTGTTATTATCTTTTGTTTTCCCTTCAACTGTATTGTATTCTGAATATTCCTGTTATGTACATTTCACTTGCTCTACTTCCATATAAACTTTTCAACTCCTACTGTAAGCTTCTATTTTTATTATTTGCAACTCTCTCTGAGGTTTTCTTGCAGTTACTCCTCATTCAAACATTTTTTGAAAACACACTCATTTTGAATCACCTATCAATCAAGCCTGTAATAATTCAACACTGAAACTGCATTGCAAGACACAATGCAGAAATACATATTTATATTACTGGATATGTTACAATGAAAATTCTCTCTAGGTGCTCATAATACAAATTGTTCCATGAATCTCCTAAGCTTGTGTAAATGCAATTAGAGACTTCCTTCTCCTCACCTCTCTCAGGCTCCATTTTGGAGCAGAAAGGGCCTAAGAATGATTTCAAAAGCTAATACTGCTTTGCTGAACTGAGAAACAGAATAAACGAGTGATGTAGCTAGAATAGAATATGCTAAAAAGACCTTAGCAGGACCCAGGAGCATGGATTATACAGTTTACTGGAATAGTCTTTGAACACCCTGGTTTTCATCTGTTAGCTTTCACTCAGTAACAGACATTAGGAATGTAGGAAATGGTTTTAAAGCTTTTTATTGTCTAATTAAGAGCTTGTGTTTAAATTCATGCTTCTAGGATCAATGTCTCGATCACTGGGTTATAGATAGGGCACGAGAGTTAGGCTACAGCTATGTACTAGTAGCGTGGTTTCATATCTGCATAAAAGCTGTCTTTAACTACACTGACAAACAGTAATGCAGAAGGAAAGCAAACCAGCATGGGCTGGGCTGAGAAGGCTTTTGTCATCCAGAGTACACCGTCAGTTTTCCTGCTTTGAGTGCCAGGAATTTACTGGGTTCTCTTAGCAACGGCAGCATTATCAAAATCAGTAAGTCTTGTCAAATTCTTCTAGGAAACATGTATTTGGTTGGAACTGACAGTCCTTTGCAGGTCAGGAATTTTACTTTCCAAAAACAGATGAAAGCCCACAGAAATGCAGCCCTGTGATTCACCAACAGAAATTGTAGCTGTTGTAGCTTAAGGGGGTGAGGGAGTGGGGGGCGATTCTAGGTGCAGCTTTTTGCTACTAAAAGCATCCTAAAGTGCATCAGCAGATGAAGCTATTAAAAACAGATGCTTATCTAAAAGACTTTCTAGAACTTCCACAGGATTTTCATTAGACATCTGAATAGACGCTAAACCACTGAGGTTTTCCTGATAAGGTGATAAATTCTTTGTTCCTAGACTTTGAACAATGAGAAATGAATTATATTACCCCAAGTGAAAAAAAGCAGGGTTGAGCTGTAATTTGTTACTCTGCTGTTATGGAGTTTCCCTGTCTCATCTTGGTAGAACTGAAGAATAATGTCTGAACATAAGAAAACTAAATAGAAAACTAAATCAAAGCCACATACCCTTCATTGTAAGCTACATATTTCTTTTTATGATTCTCACTCTTTTATTTGATGAACAGTATATATGATTCATAGGAGTCAGACTGAATGTTGTTGTAGTATCTACTACATTTTTCATAATTTCCATAATTCCATTCAGAATATGATATATTTATGGATTTTGTTACTATTTTATAATTTCCTCCATCAGATAAACATGAATCAATGAAATATAAACTGCAGCCTGCTTTCTAGGTACAAGCAATTATGTCCTACATCCCTTGTTTAAGCACAAGCAAACAGAAAGCTTTTGTAGTCTGGAAAAGTAACATTTATGTATATGTAAATATAGACAGAACTACACACAATCAATTTCAAAACCTTGATTATGTGTGTTAAAATCTTTATGAACACAACTCAAAAAAAAAAAAGTCTTTTCTGAAACTAGACTGGAAGCATAAAATCATTAATTATGATATAAAAAAGAAAGCATTTAAGAAATAGTAGCATCACAACTATTAAAGGGATATGAAGTAAAGTAAAAGGATATGAATCTCAGGAGTTATTGCAGAGGTGTTTAACACCACTGTTAAGTGAAATTTAAAAGTTTTAATGGGCAGTGACGCTTAAGAACACTGTAAGAAACACTTCAAAACATTAATACGGATTCTGAAGATATGATGCAGACATGATATAATGCAGATGTGAAAGATTTGGGAATTCTGACAGGAGAGGGGCAAAAAAAAGGGCAAATAAGATGAGAAAATTACATTGACATTAATGAGACAAAATTGTGGGAAAGCAGCTATAAGAGTAATCATGAAATCATTAAAATGTAATAGAACATAAACAAATAATTTATTAAAAGAAATTATATTTTATTCTGATGACACTCCATTCATCATATAGAAATTGAACTAAAATTAAATATATTTAGGCTCTTCCACAGCTACATATTAAGCAGCAGGAAAAGGAAACCCTGCCCTCCCACAAAAAATTACAAATGTAGCTTGCACAATCATCCCATGCCATGTTCAGCGCCTGGCAGTGGACAGCCCCAGATCTCCCACTGCATATGTCTGCAAGGTGCCTTCCTCTGCTTCTTGCTACAGGGAACACTGCAGGTGAACTCTAGCTTTGACTTCCAATGTCAATGGCACAACTATTAGTATTACAGCACCTAACTGCAGGGCAGTTGTGAGACACATGACATTATAATTTAGAGAAAACCCAGTAGTTTACTGTAGATGATCCATGATTTCAAAACCAGTACTCATCAGATTTACAGCACCTATAGCCAAGCACAAGTTTCCCTTCTGGTTTTCATGTTCATTTGTTAAAGAATGAGCAAACAGTAGTCTGAATTTACACTGTGATGGGCAAAACTCCTTTCAGCAACATTTACAGACAGGCTGTTCTAGCAATCCCAGATATAAATTGAGAATCACAGAAACAAATTACCAAGTAAGTGTTATAATTCATATATATTTCTCTGACTTAGCAGTAGAGATTTTCTATGGCTAATGCAGAGAGGATATGAAGTATCCTATTTCTGTGTAAGAATTATTCCTGTTAATTTCAATGTTTTGATAATAAAATTCTCTATTCAATTTACTGTAAGAGTGCATTAGCAATCACACTGACCTGCTTTTTCTGTTTATTATACATAGCCTTCCATCAGGAACACTGCATTACTGAAGTGGCACTCAGCAACGTAATTTTATCTGTTTTATTTAGTCTGTGATTAGGCTATACTCCTTGATTAAATGGAAGTTCTTTTAAAGTACAAATAGGGAACACAGAAAAAACATGTTATAAGCTACACCAGGTGTTAGGAAATAAAAGTGGCAGACACCAGACTTTGGACTGGACTAACAGAACACTGAATTGCACAAAATTACTTGCTTTAAAGTCTCCTTTAAGCTTAAAACTTTGAAGAAAAACTATACATAATTACACAGACTGAAATAGGTGTCACAGCTGATGCAAATGAAAGCTTAAAATTAATGAAATTGTATTACAACATAGTATTTAACATTAATCATTAGAGTTACTGAGGCAAGTATAAACTATAATTAAGAACATGATTACTAGAGATTTATTTCCATGCAAAATATACAACAGCCTGTATTAATCATAGCCATGAATATGAGTTTTTTTATATTCTTCTTCCCTAAAAAACACACTTTTAAACTTAAATAATTAATAACATAAGCAACCTCTGAATCTTAATCACAAAAATGTAAAGCTACAAAACCTTAATTAAAGCACGTCTGCCATTTTTTGACCACAAATGCCCCTACTTCTCTTTGTCCTTACCTAGCACCCCAAAGGTGAGGGGTTTTCTGATTACAGAATCCAGCTCTAGGTATTACTATGAGTCACATTTGCAATGAGCTGACCAGTAATTAACCTCTTAAAACTCTCTGTAACACATTAAATCTTATACGGAGGATTAGAAGTCAAATCCTGGACTCTTTTTATCACTCAAATGAGTTAAATCAGTGTGAAAGTTCACAAGTAGTAAATAATGAGAATGAAGGTTTTAAAATTTTCACAACCAAAATAGTTAATCATAAAATCAGTACTAATCAGTAATAACTTTCAGCAGCCTAAGTAATTTAAAAATTAGTATACAAGGTATAAACTAGGAACATTCTTAAAACTTAAACATACAGCTGCCCAAATTTAAAATTGACCATATGATAGCAATTGTGGCAGAAATTTCTTGCTGTTAACTGCTGTGTTTTGTATAAGAACAATATTGGATTCACACAATGGCTAAGAATTCATAATTCAACAGAAAAATCTGGTGGAAGACATTCACCGGGTAAATCAGAATTAAAAAAAAAAAAAAATCAGATATGTAATTATTCACTGTATAATTTCAGGTCTTGATACAAATATTGCCTGTCATTGGTTTTGGTTTTGTTTTTTGTTTGTTTTATATTTTCTATGTATATCTGTGCATCATACTGAATTTGCTCTCAGGAATGTGCATGTTTTCACTGACTAATTTCCCCACTTGGGTTCTTCCAAGCAATTCCATCTAACTCCTTCTCTGACTAATTTTCCATATCATAGTTAAGTTCTATCTCCCAGATTTAACTTAAACTCAGTAACTTGAACCTCAATACCATTAATTTGAACTTCAATACTTTGGGACTTTTGTGGTGGTACAGTTTGCTATCAAAGTTCAATTCAGTTTTGCTGTGAACTCTTTGGTGATTGGAAACTCATCCACTGCAGCCTCAGTAACACTTTCTAGAGCTTCCAGCCGGGAAACATCATCTTATGATGAAATATTGAAGCTGGGCACATTTTCTGATGCCTCACATCTGGTTTTGCATCAGCTGTTTAAGAAACTGCTTAATGATATAGTTTCTCCCAGACTTCTTCAAGTACCTCTAACATAGAATGTTAGGCTTTTTAAAATGCTCTCTTCCAGCACCTCTCAGATTCCACTATAGGCTGGTGTAAACCTCACAGTTAATAACATTAGTCCTTGAGCATAAAAGAACTTTCTATCAAAAGACTACACTACTTAGGCAGGGCATAAGTACAACAAAGAGCCTCAGTTTAACCTCTGCAATAAATACATGGCAACATCTAGTAAAAGCTTCTGAAGCCTATGATAGGCCAGTGTATTTAAAAAAACATCAAACAAAAACCACCCAAACCAAACCTATCCCCACCAAAAGCCTTGAAAAATGCAATACAAAAAACCTCCATATAAATGCTGTTATTACAGGAAAGAAGCCAGGTATAGTGTAAAATTCTCTGTGTATGGTAGTGCTGTATGCTAAACTTTTAATAACATTTTCAAAAAACATTCAAGCAAATTTGCTTTGCTTTTGAATCTGTAATAAATTCCATTTAAGACAAGACTAATGCAGTTGCTGAAAACTGTGAAGAAGACAAGTCTGACAACTTTCCACAACTTGGTAGAGGATGTATCTTTTGTTGGAGATAGCTTATAACATGCAATTAACTGGAAAAGTAGGAGAACACTTCCTATAATCAGCATTTATTCCTTACCCTATGTAAGCCTCATTAGAGTATTCATCACCCCTGTCTTTATTCATGGACTTTTATGTTGTTTAATGTTGCTAGACCCTTCTAAAGAAACAGCATGTGTATGTAAGCCACCCTGTGATATCTGCGTATCTGACTCATGCAGATGTTGCCAAGAGATAAATTTCTTCTACTGGCTTGAAACTGCAACATTAATAGAGTAAATGGCATATAATGAATGAAATATTTCTTTTATTAAACTGTGCCATTGTCAACAGCAGTACATAGCAAATAGTTCCCCTGAAAAGTTTTCTAAAGCAATGCATTTTTCTTGCAATACATTTTTTGAGCCTGTTACTCGGTTCTTATTTGCCTTGGAGTGGCAAAATGAATCAGAACTCATATCCTGACTGCACAAAACCCCCAGCATTTCTCATGTGCTTTGTTTGTTTGTTTGTTTGTTTTGGTTTGGTTTTTTTGTTTGTTTGTTTTTTCCTGAATGTGTTGATGTCGCCATCATGAAACAGGGATTTCTTCTAATTCATACTAAAACTTCATAAAAAGGAAACATAAGATCACAGGTCAGACTAGATGTCAACTACACATCTTGTTTGAAAGAGCCAGACCAGCATATCATATTGGCAGAACAAGAAACAATCACAGAAACAATCAACAATATAACTGATAGCTAAGATATTTGCAGAAGTCCTCTGCACAGATTACCTGGATGTAAGGTGTGATCTCTATTTACATATGCTTCTTCCTTCATCACAGGAATCATGATTTACATGGGAACTAGGTTGTTATCAGCTTTCAGCCACCACCTACATCCCACTGCTCGCTGTATCTTACAGAACTTCAGCAACGAAATGAATATGTGCATTGAAAACATAAAACAGTTTTTGTGTTTGTATAAGAGTTTTGTCTTTGTGTAAGAGTAACTTACCTGCCTGAACTGGATAAGTTAGAGTTTGTATTGTCTAAAACTACATCCACTCATTTACCTGGCTTACAGAGATCCAATAGACTAAACTAGAAAACAAATTTTAAACTAAGTATGTTTTGCCTTCTCTTGTTGACATATTTCAATCCAGACCAGTAAACCACACTGAAAAATTCAAGTTACAAGCAAACCCACCATTCTGACACACTATATCCCCACTGTGGGCACTGGCAAGGATAAATCTCTGGCTACCAGTCACACCACATCAAAAACGCAGACCAAAACTGTTACAAAAAAGAAAAACCTATAGCAAAAAACAAGTGTAAGTTACATACATAGCAACCACCCTAAGCCTCTCTCCATGACTCTTGAGCTGGTTGATAGAGGTCCATACATCAGCAGCAGCAGAACAAGGCTCTCGCAGTATACTAGTCCTTCAGTCCTTCCAGCTGTTTGTGTAAGACCACAATCTATAGTTCCTAACCTTTATTCAGAATTTATACAGAGGCAAAAATGCTTTGATCACTTCAAAACACAATTCATAATAAATGCAACTCCAAAGTTGAGTTTCTGTAGTTAGAAATAACATTTCTTCAGGCAATATATTTATGGGTTTTGTCACGATATATAGCAAGAATTACTTGTGACTCTTTATGCATAAATCCAGAAGACAGAGAATTGCCCATCAGTATTTCCATAGACATTCTCCCTTGATTAGGCAGAATTACAAGTTCTAGATGAACCAATTATCTTGCCTCAAATCCTTTCCATCTTCACAAACAACAAAAAACAACTATTTTGCTTGCTTGTTGAATTTTTGTTTGTTATGTATATCAAAGAACACTTGCCAGTATGTATTCTAGAGAAAAAAAAAAAAAAAAAAAAACTAAGGATCTTAACTGTTACTCTCAAAGCTTTCCACAGACAGATCTGAATGCTATCAACTTCTACTCTAAAGCAAAAGAAGGACAATGTTTAATTTTTCATTACACACAAGTTAGCTGAAACCAAGTGCTATCTTTATAATATTACAAGGTTTCCAGTGAATTTAGTTCTGTTTTGTTCAGGTAACATAAGCTTTGCACCTTTCCTAAAGTATACTTCGAAATTGTTAACAGTTCTAACATGAGAGTGCTTACCTTGTAAAATTCTTAATTCTAATGTGAAAATTAAATGCTCACCTACTTTTGAAACTGAAGCGGCAATCTCTGTCAAGCTCTACTCTTCTGAATTCCAATATATGAGAATAATAAGAATAATAATAATAAAACCTAGATAAATTATATGGAATTTAATAAAATCACAAAAATACTCAATTTACAAATTAATGAAAGCCATGTACCCAAACGCAATTTCAGTAATTTGCAAAAGTTATTATGTATTTTCTTTCATCCATAGTTAAAAAATGTCCTTTCTTATTTAAATGCAACTAATAACTTTTCCAAAAGCCCTATGCAAATCTAAAACAAGCAACAAAAAAAGGTAGCCTCACCCTGTACCAGAACAGGTAAAAAACCCTACCACAATGATAATCAAAGGAAGTACCATTCAAAAACACAGAATCAGTTTCTTTTTAATCCAGAGAATATTTTTTAAAATCCAGCAGTTAAGGAGAGGTGCAATAATTGGTTAGAAAGGACAGTGTGAAAAGAATACAAATGTTATTTTAGATTCAATTTTGCCCAGAATGAGACATGGAATAAACGAAAGACAGTCTTTCTAATTCAGCAGAGATCAGAAAGAACATTTATTTCTACTTTTTGGATTCAGTAATTAAAACATTTACACAATTCTAAGACAGCACAAGAAAAATTATTTTCCCCACTCACCTATATGTGTGCCATAAATTACCAAGTATTTGTGTGGTTTCTCCTTACGAGTGTAATAAGTGTGTATCTCCTTACTATTCTAATAAATTAAGGATTTTAGTACTAAATATTGATAATGATACCCAGCCATTCAGAAGCATTACAATTTTGAGACTTAAATTTTATAACTGCTTCTCATTTAAAATACATTAGCATAGAAGAGATTAGTTCTGAGACTGATTTATATGGGTACTGGTTTTAGCTGTTATCACTCACCAGAAAACAGCTGTCACAAATAAATATTGATTTTCTATTGTGAATGGTTAGAAGTGGAAAAAAAAATTTTACTAGATCCTAATAATGTAATTTTTTAAATGATATTGCCAAACTCAAAGTTAGAAAATAAGTTGCAAAAATTACAAAAATAAGACTTTTCCTAAAAATATATTAACAGACTGGATCTTAAAAAAATTAGAAAAAGATTCAAGAAGACATTATGCAAATTTGTCTCAGTATCAGGCTTATATCCAGACTCAGGTCACTCAACAACAAAAAGGGGATGCCACAGTGTAGAAAATGAATGAGGTTCTTTTAGTGCACAAAGCAAATATTAAGCCTATATTTCCTTTACCAAATTTCTGCTTTAAGAAGAATGTGCAGGTTCACAGAAAACCATATTAAGGAGGAAAATGGAAAATTCCCCAAATCCATAGTAAAATACTGTCCTGGAGGCCCCATCTGGAATATTGCGTTCAGTTCTGGGGTCCCCAACATAAGAAGGACATGGACCTGCTCGAGTGAGTTCAGAGGAGGCCACAAAGATGATCAGGGTGCTGGAGCACCTCCCTTATGAGGACAGGCTGAGAGTTGGCGTTGTTCAGCCTGGAGAAAGTGCTGGGGAGACCTTAGAGCGGCCTTCCAGTGCTTAAAGGAGGCTACAGGAAAGATGGGGAGGGACTCTTGATCAGGGAGTGTAGTGATAGGATAAGGGTTAATGGTTTTAAACTGAAAGAATCATAGAATCACAGAATCACAGAATCATTCAGGTTGGAAAAGACCCTTGGGATCATCAAGTCCAACCATCAGTCCTACTTTACAAAGTTCTCCCCTACACCATATCCCCCAACACCTCATCCAAACCACCCTTAAACACATCCAGGAATGGTGACTCCAACACCTCCCTGGGCAGCCTATTCCACTGGCTGACCACTCTTTTCTGTGAAATTATTTTTCCTAATGAGGGTATATTTAAATTAGACATAAATCTTAATTTCTCCAAGTTACTGTGTGTCCATTGAATCTACAGAAGTATTAGTGTAAATATTACAAAACATACATGAGAACATTATATTAAGCATTTTTGTGTGCCAGGTGATCAGCAACTAGTGAACAACTAGAAATTAGAACATAAATGAAGTGAATGATGACATTTACTGTTTTCAAGTAGAGGGATTTTTACATTTATTTTGACATTAAATTCTGAAAACATCATACGGTGTTTTGTTTACAGATGTGATGTTCTATATTCTTATTCCAGTTTGCATTGTTTTTCTAACATACTCAGTTACAATGACAATATTCCTGCTATTATTTTAGAAAAATAATTGATTGAAACAAATCTACTGTAAACACATCTAGCTGTTTTGTTTGGATTTTTTTTTTTTTTTTAAAAAAAAAAAAAAAAAAAAAAAAAAAAAAGAGCATACTCCTATCCAGTAGGTTACAAATGCTCTAAAGATGTTAAAATTCTTGACGTGACTTAGGACAAATGGCAGTAGTACCATATACTTGAAATTACATGAGTACATAAAATGAATTAAACATGCCTAAACTACCGAAAATCAGGCAGTGATATATTTGAGAAGCTAGCATTATTACTACCCTATTTTTTTTGAATGAATCATTCCACATATTTCAACGGAACATTAACAAATAAGTATTCTAATGATAATTTATTAGAGTATAATATATTTCCTGGACTAACTGATTGGGAAAATTAAGCCTCTTCCTCCAACTATTTTTTAAAGTAATGCATTTTTACCCCATTATAAAACAAGTGAAGGATTTAGAAGATGCTAGTATCATGTTGTAGCTTAATGTTAGCCAAACAGAAATCATTCACAGATATTAACGTATTTAAGTGAATATTTTTAATTTAGTAACAGTTAGGTATCATCACCTACCACTGGCTTTATCTGAGCTATAAAATCCATGATTGGTTAAATGAAAAGGCTATCAGAAACTGCCAGATTGGCACTAATGAGCAAAAAGGTAATAAGTTAAGGTTATATAAATGAGCTTGAGGACATAAAGTATGTGTGCACCTTCTTTTCTTTTTTTCCTTTTGGAAAGTGTTGGGGTTTGGTTTTCTTTTTTATACCCTTCCTGTTCACTGCTTCAGGACCACTAATACAAAGATGTGCAGAATTGGGGAGCTGGGTCTTTATTCTGGCAGGATTAACAGCATGAAGTGTATTATTTTTGATGTGTTTCATTACATCACTAAACTACTCCAACAAAATGACGCCGTACACCCCCAACCCAAGATTATCAGGCTCTCATCATCTGTTTGGTATTTGTCATCTGTGTGAATGGTATTGGTCCTAGCTTGTTCAATTCTCACAATGAATTACTATAAAGTATGTATTCATAATGCTTTCATTCAGTATGACCTGGAATAATACACTGACTGATGGTTAAGATATGTCTCCCACACATACACCTCCATCACTTATATGAAGTGATATGAGACTTCAATTCTGTTTCAAATTTATGAGTCTAGTCTTAGTTTCTGCCTTTGGCATTTCATAATATGTACAAATTCCAACAATATATTTCACTCAGTGCATTGTTTAAAAATTAGGGCATTTTTATTCATATTTTCTACATCTTAACCACTTTGCACTTACTGTCATTTCAATATTGGGAAATTTATGATCTTAGTCAATGGCAATATATTGTATTTTCTTCTTTCTCTGTAAGCAGGAACACACTTCTACCAAATTCAGCTATTTTCAACTATCTGAAGGGGATTCATACTGTAACAAGAGTTTAGTTCTTTGTTCCACAAAACCAGTAGGAATGGTAATAGAGTCAAGTAGTATATTTTAGCACTCACAAACTTGTGACTAGCACTGACAAAGCTCTTGCTCTGGATGTCAATGTATACAGCCATTACAGCATTGTAAAAAGTAGTTTTATATACAAAAGGGTTGCGTTGTGGAGTAAAGAAGAAAAGAAAAAAGAGCATATAAAACACAGACCTTCTTTCCTTCTCACCAAAAAAAAAAAATTCACATAATCACAGAATCATCTAGATTGGAAAGGACCCTGGAGATCATCTAGTCCAACCATTCACCTACAGAGTTCCCACCTACAGCATATTTATAAGCTCTAATTCAACCCTATTCTTGAACACCTCCAGGGATGGGGACTCCAACACCTCCCTGGGCAGCCCATTCCAACACCTAACAACCCGTTCTGGAATCAAAAGCTTCCTAATATCTAGTCTAAACCTTTCTTGGCTCAACTGGAGGCCATTCCCTCTTGTCCTATCGATTGTTACTTGGTTAAAGAGGCTCATCCCCAGCTCTCTGCAACCTCCTTTCAGGCAGCTGTAGAGGGCGATGAGGTCTCCCCTCAGCCTCCTCTTCTCCAGACTAAACACCCCCAGTTCCCTCAGCCGCTCCCCGTACGACCTGTGCTCCAGACCCTGCACCAGCTTCGTTGCCCTTCTCTGGACACGCTCGAGTCATTCAATGTCCTTCTTGTAGTGAGGGGCCCAAAAGTGAACACAGGAATCGAGGGGCGGCCTCACCAGTGCCGAGTACAGGGGTCAGATCCCTTCCCTGTCCCTGCTGGCCACACTATTGCTGACACAAGCCAGGATGCCGTTGGCCTTCTTGGCCACCTGGGCACACTGCTGGCTCCTGTTCAGCCAGCTGTCAATCAACACCCTCAGGTCCCTCTCTGACTGGCAGCTCTTCAGCCACTCCTCCCCAAGCCTGTAGCGCTGCTGGGGGTTGTTGTGGCCCAAGGGCAGCCCCCGGCATTTGGCCTCATTGAAACTCCTCCAGTTGGCCTCAGCCCATGGCTCCAGCCTGTCCAGGTCTCTCTGCAGAGCCTCCCTACCCTCGAGCAGATCAACACTCCCACCCAACTGGGTGCTGTCTGAGAATTATTGAGGGTGCACTCAATGCCCTTGTCTACATCATCAGTAAAGATGTTAAACAGGAGTGGCCCCAAAACCCAGCCCTGGGGGACACCACTCGTGACTAGCCGCCAACTGGATTTAACTGCATTCACCACAACTCTTTGGGCCCGGCCATACAAACAGTTCTTTACCCAGCAAAGCGTGTGCCCGTCCAAGCCATGAGCAGCCAGTTTTGCCAGGAGAATGCTGTGGGAAACGGTGTCAAAAGCCTTGCTAAAGTCAAAGTAAATTACATCCACAGCCTTTCCCTCATCCAATAAGCAGGTCGCTCTGTCATAGAAGATCAGGTTTGTCAAGCAGGACCTGCCTTTCATAAGGCATATTTGTTTATCTTCCATATTTGTTTACTTCATTATTGATACATTCTTACCCACTGCAGCACCTTTTCTTCCCCACTGAGTCAGCCTTAATTTTCCATCTACTCCATTAAAGCATTTATTAGATTTTCAAAGCAGGAAACAGCTTTCACTTCCAGAGACCTTTATGTCTGTTTATTCTGAAGGACTTGCAACTGACAATAAAAAAGACACAATGTACTGGGACACACAAGGTATTTAATGACATATTATTTCATGTATTTCAGAAAAATGAAATAAATAAATTTTGAATCAAGAATTGGGAGTGAAATGAACCAAACAGCATTCTTTGTGCCAGAAAAATAATTTTTAAAAACTCAACAACCAAAACAAAACCCTTGCAAACTGAATTTGAGGGATCCAACTGTTATTTGAGTGTGAAGGTGGAAGATGATCTTAACAGTAAGAACAAGTATATAGATTGAGGATTAGATGAAACTAAACAGCATTTCATATTGAATGTATGTATTAAATGATTAAATTAGACACAGGAGAAAAGGGTGGAGGATAGGGAAATCTTTGAATTTATTAAAAATTAATTGTTTACTGTGAAGAAAAAGGTAGCAGCCTGTTGCTACATGGTGGAAAGGACAACATAACACACGTAAAATAATCAAAGCTGTTAACGAGGCTGTTAAAACAATAAAAGACAAGATGGAATGTTTGTTAAACATTTTTTGGAGGAAATGATGGGAGAAAGAACATTAAATGTAGCAGGATTTAGAAGTGTATTGTGTGTAGGGCAGACACATGCTGACATTCTGAATAGTTTTATTAATGTAGATTCTTGTTGCTCTCCACACTACTTATATAAGACTCCTACGCTAAAACAAAAAATAAATAAAACAAACAAAAAAACAAAAAAACCCCCTCTGACTCACACAGCATCTATGGCTGGGCCAGAAAACAAAATTCACTTGGACAAGACATTAATAACCTACCAAAGGTGAAGCAGTCCGTTACTATATCTGAACAGTTTTTTTCCAAAGTGTTTTAAGAAACCTTAGTTGCAAGGATCATCTTTATTAACACTCATTAACATGAGCAGTTGAAGTTTGGTTATACTAAGGACATCAGTGACTCTAAATTTAGAGCTATTTCAAATCAATTCAGTTAAACTAACTGCTTCCATTTAAAGATAAAGCTTCCATTATTAAAATTATTTGTCCCTTAAGGTAAATGCTGTCCTTGCCTCAATTATATACTCAGAGAACCTGAAAAATTTTTGTTTTGGTTTTCCTTTTGAGTCTCTGAAAGTATCATTTTTATTTTAAAAGTCAAAGGAATGTAGGGGTCAATACTTCTGCAAAAAGCCTTTTGTGGAATCCAGCCTCCTCAGCCAGAAGACAGAGACTAGCAGAACAACCCCCCTGCAATCCCAGAGGAGATGGTCAGTGACCTGCTGCATCACATAGACACACACAAGTCTATGGGACCGGATGGGATACACCCGAGGGTGCTTAAAGAGCTGGCTGGGATGCTCGCCAAGCCACGTTCCGTCATTTACCAGCAGTTCTGGCTGACTGGGGAGGTCCCGACAGACTTGAAATTGGCCAGTGTGACGCCCATATATAAGAAGGGTCGGAAGCATGATCTGGGAAATGACAGGCCTGTCAGCTTGACTTCGGTGCCTGGGAAGCTGATGGAGCTGCTCATCCTGAGTACCATCACACAACACAGGCGGGACAACCAGATGCTCAGGCCCAGTCAGCATGGGTTTATGAAAGGCAGGTCCTGCTTGACAAACCTCATCTCCTGCTATGACAAGGCAAACTGCTTATTGGATGAGGGAAAGGCTGTGGATGTTGTTTACCTTGACTTTAGCAAGGCCTTTGATACCATTTCCCACAGCATTCTCCTGGAAAATCTGGCTGCTTGTGGCTGGGATGGGCACACGCTTTGCTGGATAAAAAACTGTCTGGATGGCCGGGCCCAAAGAGTTGTGGTGAGTGGAGTTAAATCCAGTTGGCAGCCGGTCACGAGTGGTGTCCCCCAGGGCTCGGTTTTGGGGCCACTCCTGTTTAACATCTTTATTGATGATCTAGACGAGGGGATCGAGGGCACCCTCACTCAGTTTGCAGATGACACCCAGTTGGGTGGGAGTGTTGATCTGCTCGAGGGTAGAGAGTTCCAGAAAATTGTAATAATGATATTGTATCATTAGTTTCTACACCTATCTTTCGTACCAGTTATTACTTTTTATTTTTACTGTACAGCTCAGGCTGAGTTCAGATGTCTCCCTGATTACTTATTTTAAAACATAGACATTCACATATAAGGCAACCTCTTTATATGAAGATTACAACTATGACCCTAAAATTAGGACATCCCATCTGCTATATTATCTCACTATCGCATCTTATCAGATAAACCAACATAACATTTTCAAAACTTTCATGAAATAAAATAATTTTGTTATATTTTTCTTAGATTATATTTTTGTAAAATAATGAACCAATAAATTTATATATAAAGAGCTTCTATGAACATATTTCTAAGACAAATAAATTTATGGGTTTTTTTTTTACTGCTGTTTAGAAATCAGAATTCTGGTAATTTATTCTCAAACATTTAGAAACCCACAAAGGTAAACAAAACCAACACATACCCAACATTTTAGAGGCTTTAAAATTTATGGATTTTTATTTTAATATTTAATCTACTACATAAACTCCTTGCTTTATTTTAACTTAAACAATACATTAAGATCCCTGACCTAGATTGTTGAGGGTTTTTTTAATACATCAGGATCATAAATTAATAACTTGATGAATAGGTCAACATGAACTTGTGACCAAAATATTTGGATGGGAGATTGGCAGTTGAGATGGCATTTGGATTAGAGCACAGGTTTAGACCCAAACTCAACATACAACCTAGCCCTTTCCTTATGTAATAAAAAACATTTGGTTTACCTGTTTTGAAATTATCTTTTCAGATTTAACAACACAAGAAGCTTTGATTAATCTTGATGTTTACTTTACCTAGTTTTCCACTCTAGAGCTCAGCATGGAAGTATAGAAGGGCAGCGATCCATAAGATACATGCTGTTTCATAAGCCATATTTAATGAATTCTTTCACTGTGGAGAGAAATGTTAATGTGGTGAGCCCTGAACTACAATAATGACGCTTAAAAGTAATTGTAAATAGTATAGTTTTCAGCTCAGAAAAGATCTACTTTATCCTGGCCACTGCAATCCCAGAAGAAGTTTGTCCTACATGATTACAGAAGATGATCTCATGTATGGATCCTAAGGAAATATAATAAACAAATTATCACTTAATTTACAGGCCAGGAAGGAGAGGACTCAGCTGCTTCATTCTATTTCATTTATCTTGCAAAATGGCAAATACTACATTTGACTGGTATTTATGTTCTTCATATATCTATTCCCTTTGCTTCAATTACCATTTTTCTTCCTGATTAAGAAAAGGCAACTGAGATAATCATGTTAACAGTGCTAGTTATTTAAAATGTCTTTCTTTTGTTATTGTATTTATAGCATTTGCAGAGGAATAGCACATTTCACCTATTGTGTAAACTACTTGTGCTTCATAGTCAACAAAAGATTTAGGAAGTTTAGACAAACAGGACCCAAGGAAAGATGCATCTTTTGTTTCTTGTGATAAGCATGTTACCTGAAAAGATTTCAGGGTACAGACTATTTCAAATACAGTGTCAGGTAACTTACAAGATATGACTGAAGTGGCTGACGATAAATATACATTTTTCTGAAAGTACATCTGTTTTATGTATGTTCTGACAGATGCAATGTTTTTTACAGAAAGGGCTTCTGTGTGTACAATGAAGATTTCAAGTGCTACACTCTCACAATTCATTAATCTGCACAAGTTTGATGATGAATCATGAAAATTGTCAAAATGTGTTACATTTAATCTAGGTTCCTTCTTAACTGATGGATGTTTTATCCATGTCCACTGACATCTGACATTGGCTGATACCCGCAAGCCATTTTAAGTTTATAAACGTATTTATAAAATCACTTTAAGTTTCCAGTAACCTGTGTGTCATATTCAAAGCAGTGGCATGAACCCAGGAAAAGCAAATCAAATGTATTATTTGAGCCATGTCATTTGAGATTCAGTACCAATTATTAACTTTTCATGGCCATCCTAATTTATGTTTGCAATACTCTTTCCCTGGTATTTCATGACAAGTTTCCTACTAAAACTTGTGACTAATTAAGAACAAAAACCTAAGGAAATTCACGTCTCTGAAAGATAATAAATATATATTCTGTTCCTGCTCTGAATTATATGCATTAGGGGGGTCATTTCATTCAAACCATGCTTGTAATTTTAGAGTGGTGTTTTGTTTATAAATTGCCTTGAATTAGTGCAATGTATGCACTACCTCTTAAAAGTTTTCTAATCCTCCAAAACCTAAACAATATTCATATTAAATCACAGTGATTTACACTGCTAGGGATTTAAATAAATTCTTTGTCCATCTCATCTCCCTGTGGAAACAGACATCAAAAAAGTTTAGGAGATAGCTGAAAGAAAAGGCATTGCAGGCAAATCACATTATACAGAGCAATGGATTAGAAGTTATCAGATAAAAACAAATCAGTATTTCTGATTTGTGTATTGTTTCTGAAGCATATCTGACTAGTCTAATTTCCCTTCTCTTGAAATTATTTACCCTATCCTAAGCAGGCATCATCGTAATTTATACTGACAAGTACATCTTTCTGCTTTCCCTCTAGCACCTATGGTCTAAGACGAAGATAATATTTCAAAATGAGTTTAATAATTTACATTTCATCAGAGGAGCACTCAGCTCGTATTGTCTAGTCATGGAAAAATGCTACCTCCAACCAAAGAAAAATCTGAAGCATAACAAGAAAAAGAATATTTAGCAAAATAGGAACCTGAAAGTGATCGCAAATTTAAGACAACACTCCAAGCATTAAGTGTGCATGAACATATACACAGAACACAAATGCATGCAAGATCTTATGCAGTATTCCACTTTTCCTGGAAGCAAACCCTTTGTAAATTTTCTGGTCAGTTTTAAATTCCCTTCTTTCTTTAATTTTCCAAATTATGATCCCATTAATCTTCACAAAAGTTGCCAAACCAATTGCTTTTATCTGAAGAAGGACTGGCTAAAGATTATTAAAATTTTAGTGCAGAAATTCTCTGAATATTTCTTGTAAAACTCAATTATATTATGGTAAAGTAATGCCTTTACTTCATTTACTTAAAAATTCAAATATAAAGTACAAACATAAATTAGAATTTGGTTTCCTGGACCTTAGAAGAAAAATTTTTACAGTTTTGATTCAGAGACTATATACTGATATCACAATACAACATGACATTAAAGAGTTTGATTGAAATTACACATAGCAAATCTCCCATTTTTGAATTATCTAAACCAACCATTAAGCTCAAAATTTCAGCTGTAGACTCCTGAGCAAAATAGTCAAAATAGAGAGCATCACCACTTTTTGAAATATATATAATAAAAAATAAAGAAAATAAAGAAATAAAGGAAAATAATTAATTTAGCCTATTAGATTAGGCTAATTTCTTAGTAGAAGCAGTACATTCCAAAGTTCCTAGTTTTCTTGGATAACAGGAATTGCTAATTGGCATGCCTTGCACTATTTATAAAATCCTCCTATCATGCTTATTATTCATGTATCCACCCCTTTACTAAGCTTTCAAAAATTAGTATTTCTTCAAATAGCCTGCATAATGCAAAATATTTGAGTATATTTTACAGTCACTTCACCAAATGCTATTAAGGGTACTAAATATGACAGCGAAGCTGACTGTGGTATTGTAGAACTGACTGTTATTAAAAAACTTAAAATTGCAAATGTAAATACAAAAAAAAAAAAAAAAAAAAAAAAAAAAAAAAAAAAAAAAAAAAAGATTAGTAATTTACCAAAATAGTAACATTGTTATCATTAGCTGTTGTGCAGTAGCAGGTTGGATCAAAGCTAGTCAAAGCTGGGGACAATACACTGTTAGAGAAAATTTAGAAGAGAATCAGAGCAAATAAAAAGAAACTAAATTATTGGAAACAAATAGTTTTGTGTGACATAAGATCAGGAACTATACCAGATTGAGAAAGAAAATATCTGTATAGAAATTAACTCAGGTGTTCCGGAGTTTCTAGTCCTCTAACGGTATGGCCAGTAATAAATACTTTTAAAGACATTACTTTTTCAGAACTCAGTCCCAAATGAGCCAGTATTTCCATTTCAGTGCAGCCAGAATTTCCTTTGGGAAGTCTTCCTCCAAGGAACTGTACTCACAAGTCTTCTGTCCTATCATTTTGTAAAATATGGTATTTCACAGTCTACTGGTAACTATTCTTATGTTCAGGTAATTCATAATGCCACATCATGAAAGTGTACTTGTCTTGCTAGCTTATTTGCAGGCAAGGGAAGTACTTGGATTTGGTTCTTTCACTCTTTTCAGCAATCATGAGTAGACATACTATACCGATGCTGGAATGACCACAGTGAGCTCTCCCCTTGTGATCCATGTAAACATAATTCCCTTCACATTCCACTGTCTTGTTTAAGATTACAATTCAATTTTTGTGGCATCTCCAACTACCAATTGCCATATAGTTCCTGTTTAAAATTGGCTTATAATAATTTTATTGGCAATTTTAATTTCAGACTGAAGGAAAAGTAAAACCATAGATGACTAAACAACCACAACAGAAATTTTCACTAGAATTAAAATAAAGGCAGGTCAAAAAAAGCACTGAGATACACTTTGAAAGAAAGAAGAAAGAAAAGTGAAAAAGAAATAAAAGCATGTAAAAGGCTTGAATTTTACTTATGTGTTTCCTTTTTCTTCAATCCAACCCCAGTGTAGAGATTCAAAATCCTAGCAGAAGAGATTTTGTCTTTTGATAAATTAAAGATGAAACAATCTTTCATGAATATCCATTTGTACACTAAGAGGTAGTAATCTCAGATAATGTGTCTGTCATCATCATATTGTGACTGGGCTACACTGTAGATAAATCTAAAATAGCTGCTACCATTCTTTCTGTGCCACCAAATAGCTCAGATAAAAACAAACTGCACAACTATTTTAGTCCTGCTTCTTGGGGATGCTTATATTTTAGGCTACCATAACTAGGTTTCTTTTTATACACGAACTGACTAAAAAAACCCCTTATGCACACATTGTAGCAGTGTGCTGTAATAGTCAGTTTTTCTCCTTACTTTCATCACTAAATACACATCTTAAAATAAGTTAATCTCATTGATCTTTTTCAGTTCTCTTTTTTTCCATACACAGATGGCCTATGTTTCTTCAAGATGTGTTATTCTGCAGAGAAAACAATATCTTATTTTTGTGGTATACCACCATTACAGAGAAAAAGACCTCCAACTTACATGCTATCTAAATTAAATGTGTCTTTTATTCAATAGAAAGTATTATTACATCCACTGATAGTCATCACAGATAAAAAACCTTATGCTTTCAGATAAAAAAGGTTTCATGACATCTGCAAGTGTATCAGCTGGGAAAAAGATGACTTCATAAAATATCAGATCTACTAAATTTTATATGCCATGTCTTCAGAGATCAGCCCTCTTTGTGGTATCACTGAAGTCACAAATGAAGATTCATTTTACTCTCTTTAGTGCTGGTAAAGACCAATAACCATACTGACAATTCCACCCACAAGCAAAAGAAGGATTAGTTGTCACTTGATCTCATGGCATAGTCAAGTCTTTTATGTGTCAACAGTTTTCAATATGTGTTCTTATATCACTGCAGATACTCAACCAGGACACAGGCACACTATTTACTTCCCATTATTGAACAGAAATGGTTTTGCACATCTTAACAACATTAACTTAGATTAAAATTTGAATTTTATTTTAGCTTCTTTCCTGATTTATTTATTAGGTTTTTGGGCTGATCAGAATGTGAGGGGTTATAATAGTATCTGGTAAAACCTGGCATACAGTTCCATTATGTTCTCAAATAATGAATGCTGCCAAATAAGTACACAGATGTTGATCAGTTTCTCAACATACAGATTAAAAAAAAAAAAAAAACCAAAACAAAAAAAACAACTAACAAAGAAGCTGTACGGAAAAGATCCAGCATTGCATTTTCTTGATTTTCTATGCCAAATGTTCTAGGAAGTACTAATCTTCAATTCATATGGAAAAGATTAATCTCACTAGTAATGCAGCTGCAGCATTTTCCATGATAAAGGGTATATTTTGATATGTCTTTCTACTGATTCATGGATCAACTAGACAGCAGCGCCAAAAAAAAACCTCAAAAAAACAAAACAAACAAAACATCATAGAAACATTTCTTCTGGTATCCCAGGTCCTGATGGAAGTTCAGTTGCAACAGGAGGAATAGGGGGCACTGGGGGGTGGGGGTGCAACCAACCTGAAAATGTGTTTGTATACATTTTGACAAAAAAATAAGCCTGTATTCCATAGTGACAGTCCATTACGGGAATTTTGTAGGACTGTGGCCTGCTAATTAGTTTTTTCCTATTCCTGAAGCAATCTCAGAGGAAATGCTGAAAGATACTGTGTCCTGGTTTCAGCTGGGGTAGAGTTAATTTTCTTGAGCTGGGAGAGAGTATAGCCAGTGCGCTTGACCCGGATTTCAGCCAGGATAGAGTTAATTTTCTTTGAGCTAGGAGGAGGCACTGCAAGAGTCCAAGGCCTGGATTGGCCATTGGAGTATTCCATAGCATGTGGCATTATGCTCAGTATGTAAAGGAGGTGGGTTCTCTCTCTTGCTTCTGGCCAGCGTGGTGGGATCTTCGTTCTGTGGGGCTCACTGCTGGGGGCAGGCTGTGTATCAGTTGCCAGTGCTTTGTGCATTACCCGTTTGGACTTCCTATTGTTACTGTTGTTACCATCAGTAAACTGTTATTTTACTTCAACCTATGATTTTTTTTTTTTCCCTTTTGTCCCTCCCTTATTTTCCCGGGCAGAAAAAAAGGGTGAGTGACCGTCCGAGTTCAAACCATGACATACTGATTGCATTATAAATTTGATACATATTTGGGCTGTCCTTACTGAAATAATGCCACACTTCACAGTCCTTCTTTTGGATTACTAACTTCCAAAAAAGATCAGGCTTAATGCTACTCACATCTCATTTGCTTTTTAAATCTACAACATATGGTTTTTTACTCACTATCTCTGCTCAATCTAACATACTTTTTAAATGAGTATTTTAATTAGAAGATCATTAAATAGCAAAGCTGGGAACTTCAAAGATACACAAAAAGATATCTTTATTAATAATAAAAAGATTCTCAGCTGGTTGAAGTGACTAGGAATACCAGGTTAAGGCAAAACAAATACTGCTTGACAACAAGCTGCACATCACTGCCCTCGACCCAAGAACTAAAAATTTATGTTATTCACACCTTAAATAATGAGGATACAAATAAAAGTCTGTTTGCATTTGCAGTATGCATTGCACTGCAGGTGATATCACCAATGTGCCTCTCTGAAAGTGTGATTTTTTTTTTCACTACTGCTTTTATTTGGTTGCACTCATTACAATAATCAGGATATTTTCTAATTTTTGCATTTAAAGACATTTCTTTCTCTGTATCCCCAATTACTCATAAATTCACTGCTCATAAGGTACATACTGGAGAAAAGCTTTTCAAATAACCCAGACCTCTTGTGCAAAATGAGGAAGAAAGTATGTGTATTCCATGAAGTGAGGTTTATAAAGCAATCTCTAACATATCACTTTATAAGGAAAAAGGTATCATGTTTAATGACCAATTCACTTCTGTTTACATATATTTAATAAGAAAGAAATCTAAATTTCTTTTGGTCCACTGTATGTTTTCACCAGTAGCTTACATTAAACAGGATCTATATAAAATGTCCATGCAAATGACACATGAAATAATAACTATGAGACAGTAATGTCTTCTGAGGCTAAATACATACTTAAAATGCAGACACATGCATGAATAAAGTAATATCCTTTAAATATTTTCGATCATATTGAAATAGTCCCTTTACCATGGTTAAAGTAACAAAAGTAAATGTGGAAAAAACAGAAACAACATCAGACAGGAAAGGGAAGAAGTGCTAGGAACATATTTGTTTTGACCTCATTCAATAATTGGTGCACATTGGCTTACATCTGCAGCTTGATACCCCATGACTGAAACAGCAGCAGTGATACCTGCTCTTGTGTTAGTCTTTCTTGTCACCTCACCATTTGCCAAATTGTAACTGTATGAGTTCTCATCTATCTATGTAAAATTACATACTCCCAAGACTAAGTGTTCTTTGACTTTCTTTACGGATCCCTACTCAGTTTAGGTTTTACCTGTTGCTTCTTTGCTTTTCAACTTAGTATTAAGGAAAATATTTATGGTTTATATAAAATAGTTAGGTACACCTCTGGTTTCAGATAATTAAGATTTATTTTAAGAATTCCAAGAATTACCTGAAACACTATTACCTATTCTACTGCCATAGCATTTAGAAATCCTGGTCAGAGTACAAGGGTTAGCTGCAGTAAGTGACGAAGTAGGAAGACAAACACAGGCTCTAAGCAAGTTTCTCTGTGCGAGCATACACCTTGCAAAGGATTTAAAACAGAACCTTGGGGAAATGAGTTGCCAAATAAGCATTTATATGCTTTTATTCAGATACCACATCCATAGTGAATAAACTTTCACCCTTTTGAAGAACAAACAGATTCTGTATTCTTCATTAGTAACTCTTCTTGACAGATATTTCAGGGCTATTGTCATTTGTTATTCTTACTTATCATTCTGAATTGATCTGGAGTGAAACTATCACAGTAGGCTTTGGTGAAAAACAAACGTATGTTTCTATATTTTAATCAGAAAAAGTTGAGTCCCAGCTGCTGAGTAAATGATATTCAGAATTATCTTCCATCATGTTCTGGGCCAAATTTCATCTCTAATGCAAGCAGGCAACACTCCAGCACCACCACTGCACTTGGAATTTATGAGAATAGAGGATGAACTTTGACCTGCAGAGTTCACTTCCAAGCACATTAACAGTCCCTATTTTCATTACAAATACAGCTTTCTTAGCATGTTCTGCTTTCTTTTTGCAGGCATAGGAATTATGTTCCATGGATAAAAATCAGTCTCTCCAAAGTGTAAACAAACAAAACTAAACCAAAGACCTATAAATAAAGTGTTCCAATGTCTTTATAACAGTATATCTGATAAATGTTATGAATGGTTATATATGAACAGTTGGCACTACAAGCCCTTATTTCAGAGAGACTGGTACTTTATACACATAAAGGTAACAAGACAATTCCCTTCATTTTATGACAAACAGGATATTTTTGGTTGTATACACTCCCATAAAGGAAATAAGTTATTATACCTCATAAAAGAAATAATAATTATAATACCTTACTTGCCACCCCAATATTTATACCATACATGTATCCTGCTACCAGAATATGCCCTCATGAATAATAATGTGAGTCGAACAAGCCTCTGCCCTTCCACCTGCACTGCCAGCAAACTGCAGCAGGGAAGTGGAGGGGGAACACCTCAGCTGCTGGCTCATTAGCATCCCTTGAGAGTAAGCAGTTGGAAGAAAAGAGAAGATAACCTATGTGTCTTGCAGCAATTGTCCCTTTTTTTTCCTCCTGTCATTGTAAGATTGTAACCTGTTAAGTGCCAATACATTTATTCTCTCATAAATATCTATTGGTACAAGGTTTCCTTCAAAATTGTTTGTGCTACCACATAAACAAACCTCATCCAAACAGACTGAGTCCCTGGGTTTTATTGAGTTATCTATTTGAAGAAAAGTAACACAGAAGCTCCTCATTTTTCTTTGATTAACTTACTGGAGCATGCGTGATAAATGAAAGGTTTGGGCTTTGTTTTGTTTTGGTTTTTCTTTTCGTTTGCTATAAATTCATGGCATGCATTACACTTTACAAAGCCAGGTGTTCTTTCTTAGTGCTTTTGTTCAGAATAAACAGACCAACTAGGGATGAATAATGCTCTAAAAATGCATCAGAATGAAACTTCCAGGGATGGAATCAAAAGCATCGTGACCAGACCAAATAAGAAGTAAAACACATAGGATAAATTACTTCACTAAGATCATAAAGTCTTTGATGAACAAAAAAGAAAGGAGAGGTTGAAACAGTGGTTCTAGTCAATACTTATACTCCTGACACTCTTACCACATATGACAGTGGTTTACTAATATATCTGGTGGTGGATATACTATCTATATAGATAGATAGAGTACAAAAGCTGAAAAAGGGAATGGTTAATAATGAAAAGAAGGCTAGATCTAAAATCTAATTCTAATCTGCTTTTGAAAGTGTATCTATTTTGACATCTCCCAAGTACCACATAAATAGAATATTTCAGTTGGAACAGACCTGCAACAATCATCTAGTTCAACTGCCTGACCACTGCAGATCTGTACAAAAGTTAAAGCATATTATTAAGGGCATTGTCCAAATGCCTGATAAACACTGACAGGCTTGGGACATTGATCACCTTTCTAGGAAGCCTGTTTGTGTTTAACCACCCTCTACATAAAGAAATGTTTCCTAATGTCAAGTCTGAACCTCTCCTGAAGCTGATCAGAAACTTAAGACTCTCTCAATTATGTCAAAATGCCACCTATTTAATTAAGCAAAATTCTTTATTAGGAGAATATTTGATATTAACTATGGGGAGACAAATGTCACAATCTAGTTGAAAATAAACAGCCTTTGAAAAATTCATTTTCTATCAAAGTCAGCACTCTGAAATGTAGTTAGACAAATTATTTTTTACTTGTATTCTGAACTCTGTAATGGGGATAGCAGCCTTGATTCCCCCAGTGGACATTCTGATATTCCTGAGTGATCTACCATTTGAGAGACTAGAGGTCTAATCTCCTGATGGAAACATTAAAGAAGCCACGATGGCCACATAGTTAAAGATTACTGGACCTCTGCTAACTGCTCAAATTAAAAACATACTAAAACCAACCCAAAACAAAACCACCATCATCATAGCTACCTTTTCTCTGTCTAAATCCCAGTTTAAAATCTGTGCTGCTTCTTCATTTTATCTGAAAATAAAAATCATACTTTTCTTGTATCCTAACTATCAGCCCCAAAACCCAGTGGATTTCACATAGGTAAGCTAGCTGAAAACATCAAAGAGATTTTTATGCCTTTATCATTATAAGTTCTCATGCATGTCCTGTGGAAGTAGGACTACCAATGTATATAGAGCATGGGACTAGATGCTGCAAATTATATCTCTGGTCTCTGTAACTTCAGTTTCATATACAGTAGCTTCTTCTAGAAGTGGTCTCACCCTACAGTTCATGTTCATTTTGCCTAAAATAGAGTAATGCTTAATTCATAATCTTCCATAAATACTCATGTGACAGACTAGTTGTGTGCTAAGATCAATACATTTTCCCTAAAGGATGATGTTGCAACTATAAAAATGCTGACCTCCTGGGAAAGCAGGTCCTTCAGGAGTTAGCAGCTCCATAGTGGTCATATATACTCTTAAGAAGCCTTATTACAAATCAGCTAGAATCAGTTATTATTGTATACAGACATTCATAGTAGAACAGGTTTCAACTGATCACTTAGCGACAATTGAACTCACATTAGACAATTGTGTCAAATAATAAATGTCTCTTGAAAGGAGATGGCAGAGCAATGCTCTGAATTGTATTTAGCAGTTCAGGTTATGGAATAACAACAGTGAAGCACCTGGTTTTCACCGAGACATTTTCTTCAACATAAAACTGAAAAAATGCCCACAATGTTAGAAACAAACAACAGTGACATTGGGGACTTTCAGAAACAGGACAAGACAGACGAGATGAAATGAATCTGAGACCTGGGGAAGTGTCTTCATGACTTCATGAAAATGATGCTTTTCCTCTCTGCAACTGAAAACAGCACAAAGAGGACTGATAACACAAGCAGGAAACATGAAGAGAGTATATTTGTCACCACAAAAGAACATCTACCACCAGCCTATTATACACAAATCATAACAGTAGGAAAAGCAAATAACTGTCAGTTACTTTATTTTTAGATCTCTTATGAGCAAAAATAGACTGCAGACAGAACAGCAAGTTGTAAGATATGACAACTGAACTACTGGAATTGCCAATGTGACAATAAAAAATAACCATTTCATAAACTGAAAAATATCATTGACTATTCAGAGACAGACAGAATTCAGTAGAATCTGACCATAGTAATTGAGATGAAATTCCCATCTTTCTTTTTTAATCGACACAACTGTACTATACTTAATGAAATATGACTTGAATTTGAATACACAGCATAAATTAGACTGCTAGTTCTCACCATCTATTCAATCTTTTTGCTCAAAAGAAACTGTATTGTAATTTTATATGTGTTATCAGGTAGTTTAACTCCAAATTTGCCAGTTTGAATTTTCCTTGTCTTCAGATAATATAATTCGCTCAACCTGAAAGCAATTCAAATATTGTATGTCAAGTTTCTGTACCCAAAAGATATGAAGCATCTTCCTAAGTGTGAAGTGTGAGGAACTTCAGCCCTTTTTCTGTCTTTTCTGGCTCTTAAAAAGACTTGGTCATATTTGCATCTTTCTTGGGGATATTTTCAAGGGGTTTTTTCCTCCTAATTTTTATAAGAAGAAAGCAGAAACAGGGGTGTACCTGAGGAATACTGCCCAGACGCTTTATGAAAAATAATTCTCAATAAATCATGGGCCATCTGGACAAAAGGAAACACCACGATGGTATTTATAGATTTAGTACTTTGTAGATTAAGACCTTTGCTTTTGGTGAAGTGCAACTGAGAAAGTCTCACTACATCCAAAAGTCTGAACAGATATGTACTAGTTTTGAGTTTTGTTCTGAAAAGAGACTGTACAAGGAAGAAATGTGCAGTGGAATACATTTATCTTTTATTTCAGTTTTTCCTGACCAAGTTTTCATAGAATCCTGCAAATAATCTTTTCTCAATCTTAGGCCCATTTATGTGGCAAGTATCTAGAAGCAGAGAGAACAATTCATTCTAGCCATCTCATCAAAGAAATGCCAGCAAAAAAAAATGCACTGTTCAGTTAAAACTGAAGACCACATTCAAATAGCTAACTGTTCTTTAAAGTATGGAAAGGTTGAAAGACCTTTTAAGTAATACATTCAAGACTCTCCAGAAGGGTATCTTTCACTGTATGAAAAAGTCACTACAATTCCTTTTTTTTTTTTTGAGGGGATGGGGGGAGGGAGGGAGCTAGGG
>NW_020799098.1:30907871-30947012 GCF_003259725.1 Athene cunicularia
GGAGGGAGGGAGGAGGGAGGATGGTAGTTGGGGGCTGTTTATTAAACAAACATGGAACAATTCATCTCTATGATCAAGGAGCTGTTACACCAATAGGCCTATAACCTTTCTTTAGCACAACAATGTTGTGGAAAAATATATGTTTTATGAATTTTCTTCCAGAGAAGTATGGGCATGGCTGTTGTGCCAATGGCAGTGATAACTTTAGCTGGTTCCAAGTTCAGCAGCTTCACTGACTGCTAAGATAAGAATTAATAAAACTGAAGAATCTGATCCCAACTCCTCCCAGGAACACCATCATTACGGCTTGGCTAAACATTGATGACCTTGACTGGTATATGAGCCCACTTTCAGAGGGGAAATAGCATGCATATGACTCCACAACATGCTAAAATAACAAATTCATAATTAGACAAGTCAAGCCAAGATTTAAACTAATGATTTTTAAAAGTTTTGGAGACTGATGTATTCATTTGTTATTCTTCTTTGCAGGCCACCAGTTGCTCATTTTTACTAAAAAGTAATTAACTAAGTACAATAGAGTAGTTTGAGCCTACTAAGTTATTTTCATGGGAATTTAAATAAATTAGTTATAATTAGACCTAATGAAATATCTAAGACTTCTGGGTTTAATTGCAGAAATTATTCTATTGCCTGTGACTCCTATTTACTACACTATCCAAATACATTTAAAACATCTTTTATATGTGAACACTCAAAATCAGATCTAAAAGAAAGATTAATGATTTTTTTCCTCTTACATTCCATTGTTCTCATATAGTATTAAAGCATGAGTAACAAAAAAATCAAAAATAAAGTAGATAATAAAGAAACAAGGAGGACTGTGGTATTAATTACTGGAGACAAGGAAAGAAGATAGATTTAAGAAAGTATGATTTAACTTGGACTCCTACAGAGACTGGAAAATTAAGTCAATAGAGATTTTTGTAATACTTCTAAGGGGTTCAGTACTAACAACATATACAAGAAATGCTGAAATAAATTAAAAGCTTTCATAGCATTAAGAAAACAAAATAATTCAAAGACAACCAGCATTTTACCCAAAAAGACAAGAGAGCATGTCAACAAAATGAAGTCAGGTTTAAAATAAAAACTCCTTATTCTATCCCTTGTCTAAAAAGACATCACAAACCACCAAGACTGACTCTTAAAAGATCCTAGAAAATAACAAACCTCTTCATGACTGCAGTTAGTATTTACTGTAGTAGTAACAAAATACAGGCACATAGGCACATAAAAGTCTCTTCTTTCATTCTGCAATTCTTAATTCCTTACCTTCCTTCCTTCTGTATGTACATGGGCTTTCTTGGTTTTTATCATTGTCTGCCCTTTATTCTTTCTCCTTTTTCTCTTCCTCTTCTTTTTCTCATTTCACAGTTCGTTACCCTCATTCCTTACCACATATCCACAAGTCTTTCTCCTGCTTAGATATTCAAACAATGGAAGCACAAGAAGTGCTGCCTCAAATAATCTGTAGCTTCCTCCTGGAATTCACTTCTTTCCAGGTAAATCCAACAGTCCATAAAGATTACATTACTGATGGTTTATTAACCGTTCAGCCCCCAGATTAAGCCAAATAAAATTCAAAGAAAACAATTCAGTTTTGGACAATTTTTACTGTAATTTTATTTCATATCTGAGTAGATACTGCTCATTTTATCTCTGAATCCTAACACTTTCTTACCATTTATGCTTCTTTCATTATCAGTACTGCTATTCAGGACCATGTTACCTCAGCTAAGTATATTCACTGAATGATTAGCACGGTTAACTGTTAGGAAATGGCAGTAAGCCTACATTCACTACTTTTTTCCCTCCAGGAAAGACTACTTACTTTCTGGTACTGTTCTAAACATTACTGAAACAGTCTTCCTATATGCATTCTCATCTACAGTCTCTCACAAATGAGTAAGCCTCCCCCACTGGAAAGGCTATTTAGATATATTCACAGAGTCACTGTTTTGTTATATTACAAACAGGAAAGCTCCTCAATTACCTTTCTTGTAAAAGGTTTTAGACCTATGCTGAATACTTTGAAAACTAGTTTGCTTATCAGAAATTTCACTTTATTATTTTGTGCATGGTCAGATCTTGTCAACAGATTTTATCCATCTCATCATGTTCCTCATACATGACTTTTAGCACTAAAAAGAACCATTCTAATTTGCCAGAAATACCACTGCATGTTTTCAGGTGTAAAATATAATAGAAAAAGTTGAAGAAGATTCTGTTGCAGTGAGGCAAGGAGGCTGATTACCCCAGTCAGTGTTTGGGTCCCTTCATGGATCACAGATAACAGGTGATCCAGAACAGTTGTTTCCCTTGAACAGTATAAAGGATCTATTTTACACTGACTAGAGAAAGAGCCTGGACAGAATAGGTTCAAAAAGATTAAGAGGGACCATAACATTAATAAAGGAGGATTATCTTTCTGTAGCTTCCAGAAAAAGAAAGATGTAAGTTACAGAAGGGGGGTTAGAAGTGAATAGACCCAAGAAATTTCATTCTGGGTATTTTGATATATTATGAAAACAATTTCTGCAGCACAGTTGTGTAGGTTCTCTGTAGAATCAGCAGTGTCTTCTGGTCAGAGTCTCATTTCAGAATTTGCTCAACAGTTAACACATGAAGGTAGCAGGAGGAAGAAAAAAAAAAAATCAAGAAATGCCTTTAAGAAAAAACAAAACAAAACAAAACAAAACAACTTAATAAATGGAGACTTAAAAATAAGTGCCAAGAATTCAGGAACACTAGGATGACTTTTTTCTTCACTTAAACTGTTTTACATTCTTACTCAATGGTTCCATCTGCCTACTAAGTGATGGTTCAAAATCCCCACAGGTCTCTTTACGCAGCATTTTTAAAGAGTATACAAAGTCTAACCTGTAATTATTGATCCCCTCCAGGTTATACTAAAAAAGGTTTAATTAGATTATCCTAAGTTTAATAGTGATTTTGATTTGAATATTGTAGGCAAACCAAAAACATAAGAAAAGCATACAATGAAAAAGGAGAATTACACAGTATCTTCACAAACTCCCAGATGCACTTAAGTTTCCTCAGGTGGTTGATATATAAATCATAGAATGGTTTGGAAGGGACCTTTGACAATCACCTAGTCCAATTTCCCCCTACTGTAGGCTGGGACATCTTTCACTAGATCAGGTTGCTCAAAGACCCATCCAACTTGACCTTGAACGCTTCCAATAATGGGGCATCCACAACTTCTCTGGACAACCTGTTCTAGTGCCTCATCACCCTTACTGTAAAAAACTTCTTCATCTATATTTACCCTCTTTAAGTTCAAAACCATTATCCCTTGTCCTATCACTACAGGGTAAAAAGTCTCTCTCCATCTTTCTTACAAGCCCTCCTTAGTATTGAAACGCTTCAACTATGTCTCCCTGGAGCCTTCTCTTCTCCAGGCTGAACAACTCCAACTCTCAGTTTTTCCTCATAGGAGAGATGTTCCAGCCCTTTGAACTGTTGATTGGTTTTGACCTAAATTTTATCCACTTTAAGCTGGCTACCTTTCAGCTGTCACTCACACGATGATAACATGAACCGATCTTGTTAAACCCATCTGATTTTCTCTATTATGACACATTTACCAGAGTTTTATCTTCTGTTACTACTGCTTGAAGTCATCTTCCTTGGAGTGAGAGATATCTTTAAATTTAGTCTGATGAAACTCAACCTATATTATGAACATGTACATCTGAGCTACTAAAGTTAACCTTACAGTAAGTGAAAGAAAGTAATTGAAGAAGATGTATAGTTCACCTCATCTATAGTAGATACGTGGAACAGTTCAGCTGAACCATGTAGATGTGGCACTTAGGTACATGATTTAGTAGTGAACTTGGCAGTGTTAAGTTTATGGTTGGACTCAATAATCTTAAGGGTCTTTTCAATCCTAAATTATTCTGATTCTACAACCTCCTCTTTCCCTTTACTAAATTCAATTAAGTCTGAGCTCACTAGCTCAGTTCTACATGTCTGCATTTTAGACATTTAAAGTTAACTAAATAAATTCTATCCATCAGGCCTGTATTTCAAAGAATATTACAGAAGTTTTCTTTATGTACATACAATATCTACTACCCTTTACATTACATCTGATTTTCAGTAGATGCTCTTACTTCATTTGCTATTTAAATTGGACATGCAGATGAAAAATATCACTCAATTAAGAGGAATTTTAAAGGCAAGCTGATACATATCAAAGTTAGACATAAGACACAACCACTGTGTGAAGCGCAGAGCAGCAATTGCACAATAATCAGTGGTTTAGAGATCCTCTAACCACAGTGTTTTGCTACTCTCATGCTCCAAATCAGTAATTTCCCCTGGACCTTCTTAAATAATGATGTGGGAACTAGTTTGTGAGACAGTGACATTCCTAGCGCTCATCCTGCATTCAATTAATTATTTAGTTAATAATAATTATTTAATTATTTTATAATTTTGAGAAGTTTAATATATACATGTGTGTTTATAGACACACATATACTCCCTTGCAAGTGTCCTTCTGATTCAGCCTTTTATTTAGCTGATTTAGTCTATTGTTTTATTTCTCTAAAATCACCTTTGAAATGTATTATTTGCCAACCTGTCTCATCTTATTAGTTTAAGAGAGAAAAATTCTATGTTAAAAAGGACAAAGATTAATTTAACATAATTTGAACATTTTTGTCTTCCTCAAAAAAAACAAAAGTAGATAATAGTGTCCTTCAGGAAACATCTCCACTTCTGAAATACTTTATTTACCTCTTGCCCCAAACATTTGTCTCACTGGCATAACAACTGATATTGTGAACGCTTATAAAAATGAGTTCAATTTTATAAAATGGAAAAGTGATACCTTGGATTTTGTCTGTTAAAAAAAAAAAAGAAAAGTTAAAGTTGTGTTAACAAATTTTTCCTCTGGGTGTTTTTTAAAAGATTGCTAATGCCTAGACATGTATTTAAAAGTCTTTAAAAACAAGAGTAACAGAAGCACAAGTAGCTAATAAGGGATCAGCATGTGTGTCCATTATACAGTAGGAGTTGTAACTAAAATTTCAGAAGATAAACTGTTAGTATTCACCTGAAATGCAGGGGGGAAAAAAAAATAAAATATATCTATATCTATATCTATATCTATATCTATATCTATATCTATATCTATATCTATATCTATATCTATATCTATATCTATATCTATATCTATATCTATATCTATATCTATATCTATATCTATATCTAATCTATGTCTATATCTATATCTATATCTATATCATCTATATCTATATCTATATATATATATATCTACAAGTTTCAGTGATACTCCAAACATAAAATTTACTTAGGGAAGTGCTGCTCTAATCCCTTTCATAATTATAAATATTAGTTGTTAAAACCTCCTATAAAATCTGTTCAATAACCCTCTTCCAGACAAACACAATGTTTGAGCTAAAGTCCAGTTAGGAATATCATCCAAAACCTCCTTCAGTTTTGATTCTCTATACTGTACTTTGGGCTTTCTATCCAATTAGAAAAGGTTTTCTACTTCACAGTCTGTTCTTGCTTTTGGTATTTGGTAAGACAAGGTATTATTTCTGTGACCAAAACTCTGTGTTTTCATCATAAGTTTACAGAAAAATAATACAGGTTTTAAATGTCTTAACCTACAGATTGAGAAACGGACCAAAATATCATTCGGCCCTTAATTGGAAACATAACTATTGATAACACAAATATATAGATGTAGGACTATTAGTAGAAAACAGTGTAGTAGCAAATGTAATCGTAAAAAACAGTAAAATACAGGGCTGCCCTTACAAGTACAGGTCACAGGCTTTGTGTTAAACTAACGACAGCTCTATTACCATATTCAAATGTCCCAGACTTTTTAATCTTCCATAAAGAAAAAAAAAAAAATGCCCATAGTTTTAACAATTTCTACCCAGTGTTTACCTACATTGTACTGTTACCTGTATGCATTTTATAGGCTATACAGACACTAATTTCTAATTACATTCCACATAAATTTTATCTGGATTTCAGCCATAAAGGTCTTTTAACTCAATTATTTCTCAGCTAATACTGATTCTTCAAGAAAAGTGAATTTACTTTCATATAACTTACTTTTTTTGTAGAAAGCTACCTACATTAATATTTTGCCTTGTCACTCATTAAATGGGAAGCAGTATTGCCACATGTCAGTAACATTGCTAGACAATGGGTTTTTTCCTCTGTACATTTTGCATTGAAATTGCATTTTTTTCTTTTGAGATTACAATAAATTATCTTCATTTTTTATGGACATTTTCTCATGTATTTAGACAAGCACAAAAACCTTCCAATTCAAGCATGACCCCTTATTTAATTCCTTTACTTCAACAGAGCATTTTTCATTAGTTCCACTTTTGAGATCTTAGAAGATCTGTCTCATGAATCAGAAGAAAAAAAATTCCTTCAACAGTATTCTCTTAATTTTAAATACATTTCCTTTCAGCTGCATACTAGTATTAGGCATACTTTATTAATATATTTGATTTTCTTATGATGCTGTTTCCTGTCATAAGATTCTTCTACCTTACCCAGAGTTACAATATTCCTAAAGCAGACACTCTCAAGCTACTAGTAGTATTCTGCCACTACTAGGCTCTCAAAACATACACACACACACACACAAAAAAAAAAAAAAGAAAAAGCCTGAGCTTTCTGGACCACTATTCCAGTAAGCCAACTTAAATCAGTTAAAAGTTGAATTATCCTGGGCTATGGATTTAGCAATGAACTGTACTACTCTCATCTTTCCAATGACCTTTCCTACCACCAAATGATTATTTTGTACCTTTAAGTACATCATTTTTGTCAGAATGAAAAAAGACAGAACAGCTGATAAAAAGCACAAAGAAGCAATTAAAAAATCTACAGTACCTTGATGTTGTGCATGAAAGGACAGCATTATTTTTTATCATATAAAAAGTTATGTTAGGTACTTTTCATAGAATTCTTCACCAGAGGTACACTGAAGGAAAAGACATGTTGTAAAGATAATGAGCTATCATAACTGGGGGAATTTTATCCTGAGAAATGTCCTAATAAAGGACCATAAATAGACTGAAGTTGGTAGGGACTCCTAGAAGTCATCTAGTCCAAGGCTGCTTAAAGCAATATTACCTTCCATACCTTGGACCAGGATCCTCAGAGCTATGTCTGACCCAGTCCCCAGTCTCTGGGTAGCTTGTTCCAATTAATAACACTCTAGACAGCAACTCGATCTCTCATCTTTCCTTCTCCAGTCTGAATAAAACCCTGATCCCTCAACCTCTCCTCTTCCAGCACACACTCCTACCCCTAATCATCTTGCAGCCCTTCAGTGGCTTCTTCAGCACATCAGAATCTCTTTCCTGCACTAGTAGGCCCCAAAACACATCTTAGTAGATAACAAGTTGAATAAGCCATGCACCCTTCTGGCAAATATGTTCAGGCACACAATGGACTGTAGTAGCAAGACTGCAGCCAGGAGATGGAAGGATGGGATTATTCCTCTCAGCACTTGTGAAACCACACCTCAAGTACTGGGTGCAGCATTGGGCTTTACAGTGAAAGGAAAACATTGGTATACTGGGACAAGTACAGTATGGTTAGGTGCCCAGAGTGCATGAAGGTCGAGGAAAGAATGATAACTCTTTTTCCTACCATTAAGAACAGAAAACTGGGGAAGACCTTATTGACCTCTTCAATGAAAGGAGATAGAGAAGACACAGCCAGACTCTTCTCAGATGTCCACAGAGCTAAGACAAGGGACTACAGATATAAAATGCAACACAGGAAAGTCTGACTAGGTATAAGGAAAAAAAACTACCCCATGAGAGTGGTCAAATACTGGAAGACTGAAGAATTTAAACCCTTAGAAATATTTGAAACTTGATGGGGTAAGATGTGCAGAGTCTGATTTAACTGGACCAGCTATGAGGTTAGACAAGAGGACCTCCTTCCCACTCTTGAATAAGCCTATGATTCAGTATGTGATGCAAATTACAGGAAAAGATAGTACAAACATAAACTGGCAACATTTCTCACAGGGCTGAATATACATCAAAGCAAAACTTCAAAACAAAGATCAAGGACTACTAAGTAGTTCAATGACTGTTTCTTTTCCAGTGTTGGGTTAATTTCTTCCAAGTCAAACGATTCATCTATGACTGATATATGTATGTCACATCATGTACATCAAGCACTGAAAAAGCTCAAGTCTCCTCATTAGCCTACTTTTAGATATTAATTTGAAAAATTCCATTAAAAAATATACTTACATAAAGCCACATACTGAAAACTGATAAATACAAATTCCATTTATTGGAAGAATTGGTTACCTTAGTTACAACACACCCGGTTTAAGACGGCTTCTGTACTGCAGTAGGTATTGAATTTTTTGTTCTAAACTTTCTTTCACTTCTGTAATGCAGCAGAAGAAACAGACCAAAGTACCTTAATTAATCTACAAGTAAAAACATTTGGGATGTGGGATGCTAACTCACATCTCTCCACAAACAAAACAAGGGAGGTTTGAATTAGACTATGGGATCTAATATGCAGAAATGCTCAGAGTTTCTATCTGCAACTGAAGCCAAAGGAGCTATGCTTTAACACAACAGAGCTTACATACTGATACCTGTTTGTAAATATTTGCTGTTCCACATGGAATATTTAGTTTTAGTGGATACTTTAGACTTGAAATCCCATCACTTATACTTTGTCACTTGCTATGACAGTAAGGATGAAAATGGGGATATCACTTTCCATGGTACTGTAAAAATAAATTAAGGATTGTGAAGCTTTTGGATACCATAAAGATAATTGTTATAGAAAAAAAGCTAGGGTAAAATAAGAATTCTGTCTTCAGAGCATGATTTAATACTTACTAGTGAATGAGAATGGTGTCATACATAGACTGATGGAAAGAAAAAAAATTAATTAGCACTTACTCTTTGAACTTTGTCCATCCTATAAAATGAATGAGAAAGAGTTTCCATGGAAACACTACATACATGCAGAATTTCAGATTATATATAAATACAAGGGGATGAGATGCAACATAAGGGAATACATTTAGTCTTCTGATATTTTCTAACACTGAAATCCTTAATTACATTATTTTGTTATCAGGGTGGTTAAGAAGGTTCTATTAGACTATTTTATTTCACTAATACCATTTATCTAGCAAAATATCTTCCATAACATGATACTTCAGCAACAACTACATTGCTTAATTTTTAGCACTGATTCTCTAATATCTGGGACCTGTTTTTATTGTGAGAATCCCAAAATAATTAAGATGCTGAGAGTGGAGAGAATGTACATTAATACTGCCTCTCATTTTCTTATAATTGCTGACTAATATTATCCTACTGGTTTTAAATCTTCACGGTTTGAAATAATATGAATTAAAAACTGGCACATCTTTAATTACAAATATTTAAGGATTCAGATAAAATGCTTTGAAATTTCACAGATGAAAATTCAGTATTTCTCTGCAATATCTTCTATAATCCTGCAAGCTGTAGATGGTCTCTTTTACTATTTCCCATATTGTTCTCTTATAAATTAAAGTATTTGAGGAGTAATCTAGAGGGGGAATCAATTAAACATTTAAAATTTTATTTAAATGCTGATGTCTTTAAAACATGACTTTACTTTCTAACTGAACTTGTAACTCTTCTATCCACTGAATCATAACAACATTTCTTAAATTAATTCATGAAACACATTCCATTTTTTACTTATATAGTGGGAAGATACAGTTATAATTTGGGAGTACACTGGTTCAGGAAAAATGGAGACAAAATTACTACAATATTTTTCCATGTTTTTAAAAAACAACTTGTGATTAATTTTTAAGATTTCCTGTCCAAGGAAGTATTTGCTAAAGCAAAGCCAAATAGAACTGTAATGAGGTAGTTGAGGAAGATAAATCTCTGCAGCCTGTTATTGTATTGTTTTTATCTTTCAGAATTAATTTGTAAACCAAATACGTTGGGGTGGGGGGTGGGGGGTGGGGGGGAGTAGATTATTTATCTTTCAGCACTACTCAAATCTTCTGACTCCAATTTTATACATGTGAATTTCAGGGCAACGCAAAAAGCTTATATAGATATGGGCAGACAATAAATTCTGTTACATTTATTATCTCAAAAGGTATACCTATACTGTAAAACGTTGCTGCCAGTTAACCACACAACATATTCAAGTAATTTTAAAACGGTCTACCCTTATAACTGTCTGGGCTCTTTGGTTTTTTGTTTGGTTGGTTTTTAAACCCCCTCAAAGAATGTGTCCAGTAACAAAAAGTTCCTGACTTTCAAGAAAGACTGACAGGCTGCTTCAAATTTTTAGGCCAACAGCAGTGACCACCCATTAAAAGAATGTGCAATTACTAGTACTTTTGGTTGTGAAAATAAATGCTTTGGCCACCAGCACACTGGCAGTAAGGCATAAGGATTACTGTTCTTCAGAAACCAAACCAAGCCAAATCAAACCAGAAAGTGTCTTTTTAAGAATGTCTGTCATCCATGGAAGGCTATAGAAAGGCTAAAACTAGAGATTCATTCTTTAATTCCTGCTCCTGCAAAAACAGCACCATGATAGGTATATGTCTTTCACAGGTGAAACCAGTTCTGAATAAATAGTATATACTATACCAGATGGCCATCATTCGTAAAGTAAAATTCGTAAAGTGATCCAGACTTTTTTTCATGTCGTATCACTGTTCCACAGAAGAGTGTCACAAGCATTAAAGACAAAAGCTTTATCAAAAAAGTTACTCAAACTGTAATAGGTTTTTGAATTCATTTTATCTAAAATCTGTTCAGCTGTAGGATCATTCCACCTCTAATGTGTTTATTTCAACAGAGGACAGCTTTAATATTCTGTCACTGAAAGCCAAACGGAAATCACAAGATAGTAACCTGCTGGTCTCTTGCAAGTTTCTAAGTATAAAGACGAAAACAGAAACCTTCCAAAATGCACAGGTTGCATGTGGAGTTGAGTGTGTTGAGTTGTATACTTTAGTTTAAAATTATTAATGTTTCAATTAAAAAAAAAAAAAAAGTATAAATAAAATGCTTTCACTTGAATTGCTCATTTTCCTAAAATTGACCAAAGGAATAAAAAATTTAATGCTCAGTTTAAGATTGTGCCTTCACTTTCAAGTGGCCATATTTGTCAGTTATCACAGAGCTGAAAAAACAATTATCTACTGTACATGTTACTCATAATCCTATACTGAAATGCAGAGTTTGTATATTAAAAAGTCAGGTATAAGACAGGACAGATTAAAGACCAAGTGTAAGTTGGGAGGACAAACTAGAAAATTGCACTGAGTTACCTGAAACCCAAGATAGGAAGATTAAATTGCTAGATTGGTGAAAGAAATGTTCAGAGAGCCTGAGGAACCACTGAGAAAAAAATTAATGGCCACATCCTGATGTGGAACTACAGCCTGTCTAAAGAAGACTAATGCATGAAAATGCCTTCAAAACCAGGTATAGTCATCAAGAGCCAGAGCAACGTTGAAAACTCAAGGCAAACTAACATCAGGTGCTTTGCAAATGGTCTCTGCCAAGAATCTGAAGCAGAATCAGGCTTTAGTTACTCTATCAGCCTTTAGCAGACAGGTGCACTATGACAGGTTCTATGTCTGTTGTTCCCTGTCCTGTAAAGTACTAACTAGATCTCAGATCAGAAAAGAAGGTATTAACTGACACTTCAAAGTAACAGGATGAGTGCAGTTCATGTAAAAATATAACTACAAGGTTACTCATGGCTGACAAAGGTTAGGAGTATGACGTAAGACCATATAGAACAGGAAACATAAGTGAAAGCAAAAGGAAAAATCTGAAACACCAGAAAGGAATGAAGCCAAAGCCTGACACTAAGTTACATGTCATGATGCAAGAAGGTGCAAAAGCAGATGCAGACAAGGAAAATGTTCCTTAGTAAAAAGGAACATCTACCAGCCAGTAATTACATGGGTGGGATTTTGTTGAACTGAAAGTCCCATCTCCAGATACTATGATTTTTTGTAAACGGTGTCTAGTCCTACCACTCTGTCCTTCCTTCTATTTTAACTAGCATGTTTCAGTTGAACTGGACTACAATAAAGACAATAGGGATTCTGCTCTGTGCAATGGACACTCTCAAGTTTTACCTACTATTGTAGCACAGCCCATCTGGAAGGTCACAGGACCTCTCTACAAAAACTGAACAACAGCTCTTGTGCACAATAGAGGAAAATTTACAGCTTCTGCCACTGTTGTTATTTTTGATCTATTAGGGTACATAAAAGATAGAACTGTACTCTTAAAATCAATAAATTGTAATTATCTAAATCAATGTTACTGCTTTGGCAGAACACTGCGTGATTGTCTCTAACCTGCTCCTCAGAGGGGCAGGAAGCCATACAATGAACAGTAAGTAGGTCACTGCATTTTGTGAAGGAGGTTTGAGCAGAATGTTACGATGTTTGGACAGACAGAGTACATCTACCTGATGCAAGTCTATGAAACACTTCTTCATAGGAAGGAAATAGAAGATAATTTATTAAAAAAGCAGTTTATAATGTTTTCTTTTTTACTTCTTTTTTAACTTATTTTTTAATCTTTACTTTTTTTTTTTTTTTTTTTTTTTTTTTTTTTTTTTTTTAACTTCACATTACAATATTTGTTTCTATCAAGGCACAGGAGAGGTATGGGAAAGGGACAGAAACTACTACAGATACAATGCAACTTAACTTTAATACTAGAATTCATTTTTATTTTATAACCCATCAAATAAACCAAAACATTTAAAAGTAGGAAAACATCCTTCTGAAAAATATGAAGGTGTTTAGACAGTTTCTTCTGCATAAAATGTACAAGTTCTTTACTGACTAGTATAAGTGAAGTCAAACATTTAAGTTTTTACTGGCTTATCATATGACCATTTTCAAACTGTCTACCAAAAAAAGAACTCTAAACCTTTTTGTGATATATGGCATTTCAGGAAGTGCACCTTTAATCAAGGTAGCTACATTTATTTCAATCTAGAAAATAACTTGCATACAGCTACAATATACTGTTTTCTTACAAGTGCTTACTCAAAATCATGATTTGCTAACAAAAAAGTCTTCTCTTATCTCCTCTCCTTTCACACATGAATAGAACACATTATGCCTAATTGAACACTGCAGTAGGAAAGCAATCAGACTGACACAGTTAATAACAGGAGATTCTCCTAAAGCATCATTATAGACGAAATTGGAATTGCATTTTTCCTAAATATGAAATCTGCCATTGTTACTCCACATGAGCTGTTCCTCAGTTGGGTTTAAGAAAAAGAGAGAAAACTCAGCTTGTGTGTGTTTCTTTGCATGCATCTGCACACATGGATATCGTATCTAATGCATACATTTCAGATCTCTTATTGTTATAACTTTTATTTCTCTCATTAAATCATGAACACAAACCTAAAACAAAACGGTACTAAATGGGGTTGCACTGTTCTCTGGAAGTGTATTTTCACTGAGGAGCAGCTGATAACAACCATTTTAATGAGTTAGTTTGCACTGATTTTAAGATTAAATCATTAAGCCTAAGCTTCTTTATAGAAGCATCATCCAAAAAACTCACTTTCACACAAAGATAAAAATTACACTCAGTGTTGATTTCATATTAATCAAACCTGAAAATAAGCTGAAATAGACACATTACTAATTGCCATATTTAGGACAAGCGAACGTCTCAGGATGAAATACACATCTTAAATGCTATGCAAAAATATTGTCACATATATTGCAAGTTTTAGGTATTTCATACAACCCCATCACTTAAATCCAAAACAAAATATTTCAGCATTATATTTCATAACATTAAAATATTGACTAAATTCTACATAAAGCCAAAAAAGAATCCTGAAGAAAACCCACATAAAAATTTGACTCTAAAGGTATATTTATTTTCTTCCTATGTAAAATTGTTTAAGATAGAAATTTAACTACATAACTGTTTTACCACCTAAATCTAAATCTTTCCATGTTACATACAATTTGGTATACCCCAGTTGATAGCTCCACAGTTTCAACATTTTCACCAGTGCTGTGTTATTTCCAGTGCTGAAACTCCTAGCATCAAAATGCGTCCTCTCACCCTCTGAGGCTGCTCTGGAGAGGTTCAACTTACTTATACTGAAATACTTACTTGCAAACAAAACACAGGGCTTTGAACCCTATCATGGAGAGAAAAGAAGAAAATACTAGCGTCATTAAAAGCATCTGTGGAAGAGCAGTGTAGTTGCTAATGGCCACTTTATTACCATTGGTACTCTCTAAACTTCATTGGAGATAAAACAGGACACTGTACAACACAACAATGAATGCAACAAAGCCATGTTGTATCATATTGATATATCAACCATTTTATCATTTAGAAGGGTTAAGTAAAACAAACTGGACAATTTTAGAATTAAGTGCCAAAAAAGCATTGCAGTTCTAGAAAAGTTTTTTAACTGTTTTCCCTCTTCTCCTATTATAAGACTGCCATCACATACAGTTTTCTTCATCCTTTCTCAGACTTTGGATCCTGGGCCAGGACTAACTTGTGCTCTCTTTGTTCCCCCTGTCCTGGTTTTGGTTGGGATAAAGCTAATTTTTTAATTTTTTTTTTTTTCCTTCTTAGTAGCTATAATAGTGTTGTGTTTTGGATTCAGTATGGGATCTGATATGAGAAGAATGCTGATAATGTAGTCATGGTTTTGGTTGTTGGTAAAAAACCAAGGACTTTTCAACTTCTCATGTCCTACTTGGCAAAGGTACAAGAAGCAGTGAGGGAGTACGGCCAGAGTAGTGGAACATTCCATATCACAGAATTATCTGGGTTGGAAAAGACCTTGAAGATCATCCAGTCCAACCATTAACCTAGCACTGACAGTTCGTAACTACACCATATCCCTCAGCGCTATGTCAACCTGACTCTTAAACACCTCCAGGGATGGGGACTGCACCACCTCCCTGGGCAGCCCATTCCAATGCCTAACAACCCGTTCTGGAAAGAAATACTTCCTAAAATCTAGTCTAAACCTTCTCTGGTGCAACATGAGGCCATTCCCTTTTGTTCTATCGCTTGTTACTTTGTTAAAGACACCCATCCCCAGCTCTCTGCAACCTCCTTTCAGGCAGCTGTAGAGGGCGATGAGGTCTCCCCTCAGCCTCCTCTTCTCCAGACTAAACACCCCCAGTTCCCTCAGCCGCTCCCCGTACGACCTGTGCTCCAGACCCTGCACCAGCTCCGTTGCCCTTCTCTGGACACGCTCGAGTCATTCAATGTCCTTTTTGTAGTGAGGGGCCCAAAACCGAACACAGGAATCGAGGGGCGGCCTCACCAGTGCTGAGTACAGGGGTAAGATCCCTTCCCTGTCCCTGCTGGCCACGCTATTGCTGACACAAGCCAGGATGTCATTGGCCTTCTTGGCCACCTGGGCACACTGCTGGCTCCTGTTCAGCCGGCTGTCAATCAGCACCCCCAGGTCCCTCTCTGACTGGCAGCTCTCCAGCCACTCCTCCCCAAGCCTGTAGCGCTGCTGGGGGTTGTTGTGGCCCAAGGGCAGCCCCCGGCATTTGGCCTTATGGAAACTCCTCCAGTTGGCCTCAGGCCATGGCTTCAGCCTGTCCAGGTCTCTCTGCATAGCCTCCCTACCCTCGAGCAGATCAACACTCCCACCCAACTGGGTGTCATCTGCAAACTGACTGAGGGTGCACTCAATCGTCTAGATCATCAGTAAAGAGGAGTGGCCCCAAAACCCATCCCTGGGGGACACCACTTGTGACCGGCTGCCAACTGGATTTAACTCCACTCACCACAACCCTCTCGGCCCAGCCATCCAGCCAGCTTTTTACTGAGCAAAACATGTGCCCATCCGAGCCTTGAGCAGCCAGTTTTGCCAGGAGAATGCTGTGGGAAATGGTATCATAGGCCTTGCTAAAGTCAAGGTAAAAAACATCCACAGCCTTTCCCTCATCCAATAAGCAGGTCACCCTGTCATAGAAGATCAGGTTTATCAAGGAGGACTTGCTTTTCATAAACCCATGCTGACTGGGCCTGAGCATCTGGTTGTCCCACCTGTGTTGTGTGATGGTACTCAGGATGAGCGGCTCCATCAGCTTCCCAGGCACCGAAGTCAAGATGACAGGCCTGTCATTTCCCAGATCATGCTTCCGACCCTTCTTATGTATGGGCGTCACACTGGCCAATTTCAAGTCTGTCGGGACCTCCCCAGTCAGCCAGAACTGCTGGTAAATGACGGAACGTGGCTTGGCGAGCATCCCAGCCAGCTCTTTAAGCACCCTCGGGTGTATCCCATCCGGTCCCATAGACTTGTGTGTGTCTATGTGATGCAGCAGGTCACTGACCATCTCCTCTGGGATTGCAGGGGTTCGTTCTGCTAGTCTCTGTCTTCTGGCTGAGGAGGCTGGATTGCCTCAATACAACTATGAGGCAAAGAAGGCATTAAGGACCTTGTCCTTCTCCTCATCACTTATTACCATGCTTCCTCTTGTGTCTAGCAGGAGATGGAGGCTCTCCCAGGTCTTTCTTTTGCTGTTGACAAAATTATAGAAACATTTCTTGTTATCCTTGATTGCTGAAGCCAGATTAATTTCCAGCTGGGCTTTAGACCTCCTGATTTTCACCCTGCATATCCTCACAGCATCTTTGTAATCATTGTGAGTCGCTAGCCCCTTCTTCCGAAGGCCGTAAACTCCACTTTTCTCCGTGAGTTGCAGCCAAAGCTCCCTGTATAGCCAGGGTGGTCTTCTCTGTCACCAGCTTCTATTACAGCACCTGGGGACAGCCTGCTCCTGAGCCATTAACACTTCCTTCTTAAAGAGTGTCCAGGCTTCCTGGATCCCTATACCCTTCAGGATCATCTCCCAACAGATTCTTCCAAGCAGGTGCCTAAACAATACAAATTCAGCCCTTTTGAAGTCCAGGATAACAGTTCTGCTGCCCCCTGTCCTGACCCTTCTTAAGAATTGAGAACTCTATTATTTCATGATCACTGTGCCCTAGTCAGCCTCTAACTGCCACATAATCCACCAGTCCTTCTCTGTTCACAAAGAGGAGATCCAGCAGGGCACCTTCTCTGGTCAGTTCACTCACCAGCTGTGTCAGGAAATTGTCTCCCACACATTCCAGGAATCTCCAGGACTGGTCACACTCTGCTGAGTTGTATTTCCAGCAGATGTCTGGGAATTTAAAGTCTCCCACAAGAGCATGGGCAAACAATCAGATTTCTCCTAAGTGCATCCACCTCTCAGGCCTGGTTGGGTAGCCTATAGTAGACTCCTATTACATCTGCCCTGTTGGCCTTCCCCCCGATTCTAACGCAAAGACATTCCACCCTGTCTTCACTGTACTTGTGCTCAAAGCAATCATAACAGTCCCTAACATACAGCGCCACCCCACCACCTCTCCTCCCTTGTCTATCCCTCCAAAAGAGCTTGTAGCCATCAACTGGTGCACTCCTGTCATGGGGGAGATATCCCACCATGTTTCTGTAATAGCCACTACATCATATTTTTCCTGTTTCATCATGGCTTCAAGCTCGTCCTGTTTGTTACCCATGCTGTGTGCATTAGTATACATGCACTTCAGATGGGCTGATATCCTGGCACCTTTTTGCATTTAGAGGTCTGAAGTCCAGCCTGTCCTTCGCAGGTGTTATCACAGTCACTGATCCATCAATATCCCTTGCATCTTTGCTGTGCTGCATGTCTCCATCCCTTGCCTCCACTGAGATGGCAGCGTGAGGGTAATTGCTGGCACAACAGCCCACAAACTGTGGTAATCTACCCTGGGGCTTATGTCTGGGAGTTCCAGTTTTGCCCCCTTCCCCCTTCAAATCTAGTTTAAAGTTCTTTCAACGAGTCCAGCTAACTCCTGCCCCAAGATCCTTTTCCTGCTCTAGGACAGGTGCATCCCATCTGACGCCAGAAGGATTGGCATCCTGTATACCAACCCATGACTGAAAAATCCAAAGCCCTGACAGTAACACCAGACTCGGACCCACAAGTTCATCTGTTGAGTTCTCCAGTAATCTTCTTCATCCATCCCCACAACTGAATGGATGGAGGAGAACACAATTTGTGCCCCCAACCCCTTAACCAGTTTCCCCAAGGCCCTGAGATCTCTTGTCATTGATTTTGAACGTCTCCTGGTAATACTGTCACTACCCACCTGAAAAACAGAGAGAGGGTAGTATTCCTTGGGTGTCACTAGAGTGGGGAGTTTTGCTGTGAGGTCCTTCACCCAGGCCCCAGGGAGGCAGCAGATTTCCCTATGAAGCAGGTCTGGTCTGCATATGGTGCCTTGGACACCCCTCAGAATGGAGTCACCCACTACAATGACTCTTCTAAGGGTTTTTTTAGAACTGTTTTTATACCTGGTCTAGAGCAACCCGGCCTTGGTTGACATTCATCTTTCTCCTTGTTTGACTCATTTTCGTCATCCTTCTCTACTTTATTCAAAAGTTCCAGGGTCCCTTATCTGTTGTGAAGGGGCACCATGGAAGGTGAGGGAGGTAGGGAGAGTATTTTCTTGCCTCCCTGAGCCAGGACCTTTTTCTAGTCTCCACCATCTCTTAGGTCCCCTCCTTCTGCCTGATAGCAAGAGGGCGAGGTTTTGCCTGCCTGTTTTGGGGCCTCCATTTGCTCCTTATTTTTCAGGGGTGCTAAGGTGCTGCTCCACCAATCAGTTTTCCTTTCGCACTCCCTAATGCTTCTTAATCTTTCAACCTCTTCTTTGAGTTCCGCCACCAGGCTGAGCAGGTCATCCAGCTGTTCACAGCACATACAGGTGCTGTCACAGCTGCCCTTCAGCAGGATTGACAGGCTCAGGCACTCCCTGCAGCCCAGGACCTGGACCGCTGCATGTTTGTGTGGCAGCTCCATCCGTGTTCCATGTTCTTTCTGGTGGTAGTTTTGACATGACTGGGGACCATGGTTCAGTCTTCTCGTGGGGGACAATGACAACTAGCTCAGATAAGTTCTAGACCCATGAGATGGACCATGCCCTGTCCGCTCGCCCTGCCTGCGCAAACTGCCGCACAAACTGCCACACCACACCCTTCTGATGCGTCACACCCTGTTTGCCTGCTCTGTTCACCACAGTCCTGTGCTTCCTGGAGGATGCTCTTCATGTGAGGGGCATGGATGGGGTGTCGTCACTCTAGTCTCTGCCCACTGTGAGTCACCACTGCCCTCATTAGCAGCTCACTCTTCCCGCTGAGGGGGGAGGTGACTTGAGGCTCTCCCCCTTCCCTGGGCTTCTGCCTTCTCGTTTTGTGGTTTTGCCGTGGGTTTTTTGATGCTTTCAGAAGGCTTCCCTGCCACTATCCTTATCTTTGGAGCCCCTCTCCTCAGCAACTGATCTGAAAAGGCAGAGGCAATGAAATTTAAATTGCCATCATCACTCCAGTCTCCGCCCACTCTGAGATGTATGACATATCATACAACGTCTTGCTCAGTGTATAGAAAAGTGTTGATCAGGAAACTCACTCTGGCTTCCTGGAATGTGGTTTCATGATTTTCTCTTCTCTGGGATCACTAGCTGGGAACAGGCTGGACATCGGTCAGGGGGTGGGAATCAATCACACTGTGCATTATTAATTTTTAAAAATTATTATTATTTTGACTGTATTTTAGTTCAATTTTTTTTTTTTTTTTTAATCTCAGCCTATGTGTCTCCTTACCCTTACCGCTCCAACTCCCTCCCGCATTCCCCAGGGGTGGGGGAGGGTGAGTTAGTGGCAGCATGGTGTTTGGCTGATGGCTGGGTTGAAACCACGACAATCCCCACACCCCCCCAAGAGACAAACAGTATATGCTTTAAGAAACTACCATCTTGATAAGAGAACATCAGGCTGGAAGAAAGTGCCTGAATTACAGAGGTCACATGCAAAAACTACTGGATATTGACATATTTGTCTAAATTGATGGGGAGTATTTCTTACAGAAAGAACAGTATTTTTTATAAAAATAGCATCTTAGTCTATGTCCTCAGACAAAAGAAAATCAAAGTTATGGTATAACCTTTCTATCAAGTTAATATGCACAGTAATGGAATGACTAATTTATTTTTTTTTAATTTAGACTAGATTCCATTATATAATTACTGTAAAGGAAGTTAAAATTAAAATCTATACACATGACCACACTGAACTTTACCATTTTAAAGTACTGATGCTCACTCTACATGAATTTTTAAAATGAAGATACTACAATTCACAGTTCTCAGCATGCTAATACTCAGGTGTCTTCAACAGTCTCTTCTTTCTGTAAGTATTTTGTGGCTACTTCTGAAGCTATTTCCCCACAGCTTTCAAGAGTGAAACATACAATTTTACCACAATAAAAATTAATTTCTAAATTATGAATACAAATTTATAGCCTTGCAAGCTACAAAGTAGGTTCCCAATCTCACATAATTCTATATATGGAAATTATATGAGTTTAAAACCACTGTAATATTTTGAAAGAAAACTGAGACCTGAGTTTCACAGATGATCTTTTTGTTTCGAAACATTCTTTAATGTGATTTTTTTCAATTTGTTATCTCTTCAATGTCTTTTTTATCCTGCTGTTTGCCTTCAGCTGTTTTCAGTATTGACTTCCCCATAAAACCACACTTACTATTTGTTGCTAATGAAACCAGCAGCAAACAAATTGAGCTACAGAGAACTTAATCCAAACAGACAATTAGGTATCTGTGCCAATTGTTTTTGTTATTTGTCAACTCCTTTATTTAGACCATTGCAAGGGAAGACTAACTTACCTGTTTGCCAAGATTTAGAAAAGGGCTTAATTTCTGAATAGAAGATGGATGCATCTTACTACATTTTTGAAAGCTTTTTCTCAAGGAAAATTTTGGATCTTCAGTAAGCTTTTATTTATAATATTGATTTGAATCATTTTCAAATCTGTTGCTGCTAACTCTGAGAGTTCAAGATACTTTTTTCGCTGTCTATGGGTTTTGTATCCAAATGGCACAGATATTTTTGTCTTGGATTCTTTAACAATTACAATAAAAATTGTTTATCTCAATTATTAGGCCACAAAGTCTATCAATTGCTCCTGTCATAATTACAGAATTCAGTACTATCTCCCCCCACCCTCACCTTCCCAAAAAAACCCCAACCAGTAAATGAAAAAAACCCATAACTAGTTTGGGAAAAAAAAAAAAAAATATCCCTTGGCACTTGTACTCTTCACTGATTAACAAAATTTTTCTTTGAAAAATAATACTATTTTATACTATTAAATTTAGCCACCCATACTGCTAGAGTCTATTAACTTTTAAGAGGCCAATTCTATACATTCTACTTTTTTTACTTTTTTTTTTTTTTTTTTTTTTTCCCAAAATAATGCTTTCTCTTTACCTGTGTAAATGAAAATTGATCTGGCTACCAGCTCAAGATCAGCCATCAAGATTTCTGCCATAATTATTTACACTTCCATGAGGGATTTGTTTGGGTCCCTAAAATAATAAAATGTACAAAAGTGGGATGGGAAAACAGCCTGTCACATAAATTCTCCATAGAAATCTGGTGAGTTTAGTGGATCACAATATGAATAATAATGAAGCTCTTCGGCTTCTAAGTAGGAAAGTTTTTAAGTTTGTTATAGTCATCCTGTTAAATCCCCATTATGGTAGGGAATTGTATTTTCACAACAGAGGTAAGCACGCAAAAAACTTACTATTTAGCATAAAGTCTTGTAAATCCTAACAGCTGAATACTCAAGGTTTATTTCCTCTTCATCCAATTAACCAAAAATATACAGCCCCACATGGCACATATGGATCACGTATTATTACAACCACTAGCAGTTATCAAAGTCATAACCTTGGAATTGTTAAGTCTAATTTTTTCTATACAAATTTTAATAGGACTACAGCTATATTGACATGTAAATAATACATTGGCATGCAGTATTATGTAAAAGATTTTTTTAACTAGTAGATTCTTCAGTTAGGTAGATAGGTAAGTCAGGGAGGTTTTTTGAGTTTGAAATATAAAAACATACTTGGAACAGTGCTTTAGTAATTTAAGAATTTAAGAATTTGGATCAGAAGACATGATATGAATAAGTCTAAGAGTACCTGAACATATTTTCTTCCCATTCAAATCCTCTGTAACATTTTTTACTTCACATATAAAATGATTTCCACATGAAGTCACAACAGAATAACCACAGACCTATATTTCTTTCCCTTAATTGTATTAAAGATGTAACATTTTACAAAAATTAAGCACAACTGCAACATTATTTTTACTGCTAATAGGGATTTATCTAGAAATATGAGTTTGCATCTGATATAAACCTCAACATAGCTGATTTTGATTCAGAATTATTTTGGAGCCTGAACGAATAGTTTTTGACTAAATTTTCTACCATTACAACATCTGTAAAATTAAGACGCAGTAAATTTCTTCTCTGAATTTTCAAATACAAATGTAATCTTTTCACTTTTTGGGGTTTTTAAGTATAGCAGGCCTGAATCAAACTCACAACAGAATACCTACATTTAGCCATGAGTGTCCTAAATTCATTCCTCTCTTACTCTGCAGTGTGAAAGATATTAACAAGATATTAAAGGCATGTTTCTAAAATAGGTACCTATTTGCTATAGTATTTTTTAAATCTCTGACCTACATTATTTTAAAAGTAACTAGAGGGGAAAAAATGCATTTATTTGCTTAAAATTACTGGGTAATTAATATTCAAGGAGAGTCTTTTGCAGAATGTGACTACCTTGGGTATCAGAGTGATATATCTATGGCCACTATGACAGAATTATAGCTCACAAGCAGTGAGCACTAACTATCCCCTTTTGTCTCAAGTTGTGCCAAGGGAAGTTCAGACTGGGTATTAGGAAAACATTCCTCTACTGAAAGGGTTATCAAGCATTGGACCAGGTGGCCCAGGGAAGTTGTCAGTAATTAAAAGACCTGTACATGTGTCACTTAGGGAAATGGTTTAGTGGTGGACTTCGTAGTGTTAGGTTTACAGTTGGACTCGATTATATTAAAGGTCTTTTCCGACCTAAATGATTCTATCATTCTATGATTCTACCCATACTGTATCAGAGGGGAAGTCCATCTAACCTAGTGTCCTGTTTCTCCATAAACATCCAGATGACACTGAGCAGAGAAAGAGTATAAGAACAGGGAAGTTCTTATGAAGAACCAGCACTCTCACCAGTAAATTCTTTTGAACCTCAGTAATTTGTGCAAATAAGAAATACCTGAACTAGAAAATAAATCTACATCTCATGTCCAATAGCTCTTCTTATGCTCTTCCTACAAACTTGACTGATGACACCTCTCTCCTTTTTAATAACCTGTTCATAATCTTGACCTCATCATTTCTTCACTAACAAAAAAGATAATAATACCAAATTAATTGGAAATTCCTAATGACATACAAGATAAACCCATCTTTTATAGGGGTGAGGTTCCTTGATATAATGAACTTGCTTTATGGACACTGTTTCAAACATCTTTAAAGATACTCAAAAGAGGATGAACTGAGTGCCCTGGGGATCTTACTACTAGCACATCTTTGATTCTACTCTCCAACATTCCTGTCATGATAGTAGGGGCATGCTTAAAATAAAGGGGCACTATGGCAGGAGTAGCAGATCAGTGTAAGATACAATTCGAGAGGCTGAAGCTCCTGAAGGAGCTCTGGACTTTTAACTCTTGTTATTCAACTATTCTGAATGTTGAAGGCTAATACTTATTTTAAACTGTGAGACTGACTAAAGTTAACTCTGGGTATAACCTATAGTATAGATTCAACATAAAATGTAAGAGAAACAAATCACTGCATCTTGCCATGCCCAAGTAATTGGCAGCAAAATATAAGACCATTTAGCATAAAAACACCTGCAACATTTGTTTTCTAGTCTTCATCCAAAAGCCAGAGCAGTGCAAGAAGAACTGAATTGGGAACAAGTAGATAAACCAGAAAAACATTAGATGGCACTAGACAGTAAATAATTCATGACCTATGGTCATTAAAGAGCGTGATAGCAGAAGAATTGGTGTCTGAAAGAAATGCACAGGATTTAAATATCCAATCTTCTAGACATTATTGTCAGCAACAAAAAAAGGCTCTCCTTGAGAAAAGGGGAAAAAAAAGCATTATCTTTTATGGTTATTCTTCCAGCTAGAGCAGCATCTTCTACTAGCTATCTTTCAAACATTTGATCATTTAAAAACCCTGTAAAGAATCATCACATGCAAAATAGTTTATACAAGACAGATTTCACACAAAGTGACAGACATTATACATAGAGCACACACTGGAAAAAATTACAACTTCAATGCAAAGTTATCAAAGAAAAGACTCCAAAAACGTTTTAATTCTTTACTCAATATAATTGATAGAATAAGTTATAAATAATGCTTCTTGACTATAGAAAATGCTTACATTTTATAAATTTTTTAATTAAAGTTTGTATTAGCAAGTGAGACTAGGACATAACGGATCATCATCTCCCATTTACACTCAGTTGTAAGAGACTTAATTTGTAGATTGAAGGTGAAATACAAAGCTGTTATTGAAGCCAAACCTGTAACAATTATATGAAAGAATATATGGAAGAGGCTGACAAAATGAGGGCATTGTGATTTTCTATAGTTCTTTGGAAGAGATCAAGTGTGGTCATTTAACCTGCAATTTGACAAAAAGTGACCCAGGAACGAGAGTTCACAAGCCTCATATGCTCAAGATTGATACTTTCAATTAGGAACCATAAGAGCAACTTTCCTGCAGTTCTTCTTAATGGGGAATATCACTGGTACAATCTTATATATCTTTCTCAAGAACATTTATGCCTTCTTGAATATTTCTATGACATCTTACATGCAGGTTTTTAAACAGAATGTTAGGTGTTCAAACTGAAATACACAGTGCCAAGAAAATGGAAAATAGAGTAATCAGGAACTGTTCATCCCACAGACATGTCTATGTATTATCTTAGAAATTGTTGTGGTTTTTCACCTCATGCTTAGATTCTTGACCATTTTTTCACAACAGTTTGTGTCATTATATCTAAGTACACAATCAGTGTGAATTCAAGTACCCACTATATGACAATATTTAATTACCTATGATTTATTGAGTTACAAAGCATGATAGTCTCTAGATGAGAAACAGCTTCAGCAATGCATCTGACAACATGTGGTTTTCTTTTCTGAAACTAGAAAGTCTGAAAATAAGGTAGTAGTGAAGTAGTAGTGCAGTACTGAAGATGTGGAAAGGAACTGGATTTCTGCAACAGAACTAGAAGAAAGTTAGGGAGATGTGCAAGACAGGAGACATGGACACATTTCTCTCCACTGTCTGATGGACTTCTGTGAAATAAAACACTTAAACAGAACTGGGTTTTAGAAAATCTCTATAAAATCCTAAATAAACTGAATGAGGAACAAGAATCCCATACATCTGAGGCATATTCCATTATAAATTTTATCATTGCTCTTTCATAACATCTGTTCCTCCTCACCCTTCCAAAAATAGTTTCCTGTCCCCTTCAGTTTTTCATGCTGTCACAGCTGGGAAATAATAATAAAAAAAAAAAAAAAATAAAAAAAAAAAAATAGGCATGAATATGATTTTTATACCTTCTAAAAGTATTTTAAAATATGTATCTGATTAAAAATTGCCATAGAGCTCTCATACATGAGGACACAATATTTGGATAGTTTGTGAAGTTGTGTTTTCATCCATTAAAATATAATGTAAGAACTGGAAAATGTTATTCTGTAGGTATGTGTTACTCACTGGGGTTTTGTATCTCAAGAGAAATTTGAGTTTGAGTGCAGCAATCCCTAAAGACTCAGTCTTAAACATTTCTGAAGAATGAACTCATTATATATTTCTGAACATTGTCACAGTGCTTAATTTCTGTTATGTAGAGCCTTTTCAAAAGATAGAAATAAATCAGTGGAAGATCAGATTTCATTTATATGCATTTTATTGTTGCTTATCATGACAGTAACTTCTCTTTCATCTAAGATTAGCTCATGTAAGGTTGACTAAGTATGGTATGCAATGCTATAGATTTTTTTCCCCACCTTATAAAACAAGTCTTTTATAATAATTAAAATAGCCTACCTTCTAAAAGTATACAATAATTAAAATACTTCAGGGATTTTTTTTTTCCTTTCATAATACAAGACGGTAAATGCACAATTCTTTCCAATAATAAACTAACACTTTAATGAAACTGAGAATCAGAGATCAAAATTCTTAGGTTTGAGCAGGAGAGTTCCAGATGAACTATGATACATTTTATATTTTATAAGTGTTACCAAATTTACGTTTATTCACAAGCAACCAGATACCTTACTTTGAGGCATTACTCTATTACATTTTGATCCAATTTATGTATATAATCAGGAAAAAAACTTCCCTTTAGTTTGAAAATCTTTCAAAACAGGGACACAGCTAGCTGCTTTGCTTGCTAGACTCAAAATCAAATTTTTACTTTTTAAAATTTTACCTATACCTTAATGTTCTTTTTCTTCTGCTTACACTGTTTACAACCCCACACAATCCCTTTCCCTCTTCTTAATTTTGTGACTATGTATAAAATCAGCCATCAAATTGTATACTTTTCAGTCAGTCCTAAATCAAGATGAATTCACAATACTGATCTGGAGGCAAATAGCTGTAATTGTTCCTAATGGTTTTGTATAATCCATTCTTCTCCAGAGGAACCAAAGAACTAACTCTCCTTATAATGTATCATTTAAGTGTAGTTGTATGTACAGTTACATCCATTTCAATAATTCTGAAAGAAAAAACTAGAAAGTCATATTGGGATGAATGGTACGTCTTCCCCACATTTAAATTAATACTGAGTAGCTTTGCTTCAGTAACATGACATAGTCATATTCCACTCTTTCAGACTATTCATAACAAGATTATACATTGTCAGTCTGAATTTGATGAAAGAATTGACATAAAAAACTTCATGTTCTTGGAAATAAATGAACAGCCAGTATTATAGAAAAACCAAGTTTTCTTAATTTAAACATAAATTGACTATACCTAAATTTAGATCCCTTATACTAAATAATTTATTAATATATTCAGTCCAGCTCAATAAAAATCTCTTGACAATACATTTTTCTGGTTATAGTTACCATCACACAGTCAAAAACCTGAAAATATATCCGCCCAGAAGTTCAATAAAACATTAAAATATCTGATTATAAGAACTACCACAGTATTACACATAATAAGCAAATGGAGATTCTCTCCAATACCTTAAAAAAATCATAAATACAGCTTTTGCTGCTCTTTATAACTCCTAGAAAAACAGTTTGACATCCCCTTTTCTGTGATGTCCTGCCTTGCAAAAGCTGTCCGTTACTTCCTGGGCTTATCCTTTTCCCAAATTCACATCTCTACTTTCTTTCCGACAGGCTATGGCAGAACATACCAGTGTTGCAAACTAAATGGTTATAAGGGTAGAATGAGGATCCTACCTGCTCACCACTCTTACTCTATTATTTGACAATTTATTTTGCTTAGCATCTGATCCCTATCCTTCTGCCCACCACATTTTCTGTACACAGTGCCATGGAATGTCTCTGTCTTGCTGAGACTGGGCTCATTGTTCCTCCTCAGAAAAGCTCCATCCCAGCATTAACATGTCTAATTAGAAATGATGTTTCAGTGAAATAATGGGTGTTCCTATTCAGACACAGAGAAGACTGACTAAATCAATCCAAATTATTGTGTTCCCCCCTGGCTCCTTCCCCCTGCCCTGCTCTGAAAAAAAAGGCTGCTTATAATTCATACTGAAACTGAGAAAGCACCTCTGAACCTCTCCCATTTCTCTAGAACTTCTGGAAACACTCAACATTGTCATACAGCTTCACATAGTATTTCATTGTGGGCTTCTTTACATCGTTTTTGATATATTCTACTCCTCCTTACTTTCCATATAACTCAAAAATGTATCCAGCTTCTTTTATACTCATATCTAGCTCCCATAGCTCTTTCATTTTTCCAGGTATTCACTCACTTTCCAAACACAACTTCATCTCTCAGAATTTCTCATCATTTTTCCTTATGCTTGTTGATGTCACTAGATACTGTAGTTGCTTTGGATTTTGTTTGTTTTAAACACTTTTCTAATCTGTCATTTAACCTTAGCAGGCAAATTTACATGCCTAATTCAAGCATGTAAATTCCTTCCATATCTTCATTAAAAAAAAAAAAAAAAAAAAAAAAAAAAAAAAAAGGCTCTTCCAGCAGGTCATTGGTGATTCAGAGAATCCATATTACCTGCTTCTTTCTTTCAGCTGACTTACTGTCATTTGAAACAACTTATTTTCTAAGATTTCAGAGCATACCACTGCAATTTTAGACTTCTTCATGAAGTAACATTATCCTTTCATGTAAGAAAGTATCTACAGAGCAGTAGACATTTCGAATCAGCTGACACTGCTAACATCTTACGTGAATATGCATATTTGCATGTTTTTGATTTAGATATGAGCAGTTATTATAAAATTACTATATAAATCACATTTTTAATATATTAACCACCATAAAATTTCTACATGAATTTTGCAACTGAGAGAGATTTTTGCTACTATTTAGAAAAGATATACTACAACCCTTACCTGTTACTGGCAACGTTAAATGTACTCTTGTTGATTTGCTCTCTCTTCACAGGCTGGAAACAATTTAATACCATATATTCTTGTTCACCATTCATACCAAATATTTTAAAAATTAAGAACTCTACATAAAAAATGAAATTGCGCCCTAAATTGAAGCATTGTGTTCACTACTGTCCATGAAATATACAGTAGTTTAAGTATCAGCATTATAGGTCAATCTATCTCACCTTCAAATACTCCTCAAAAGAAACTGTTTTCAGTCCTGAAATACAAGTCAATGAATGACTTTGATCAGATCTTTGATACAGCAAAGTGTTCATTGTATCATTTAGCAGCATCCTTGGACCAAGATATTGAATTTGAAGTTTTTGTCAATATACTTGACAACCACAAAACTACTCTATTTTTTTTTTAATTTGAACTGCATACAGTACATATTTATTCAGTGCTAAACAAACATTGTCATTGTCTCTATGAAGAGAACAAGTGCTGTTTACTGTGTCTACTACTAATCTGTAACTCGTATCAACAGTTCTACTCTATTTGCACTGTCCCCACTTTAATCTAAGTACACCTACCACAGAAATGTATTCAAATGCATTCATATATATTTTTTCCTTATATCAAAAAACAGGTAAAAGCTACACGATTAAAATCAGGCATATAAATCCATATTTAGTTATCTCCAATTCTATCAACAATTTTCTCATCAAAATTCTTTCAAATGTATTTACATGCAGAAATGCATATATGTATCTTCTATGTCTACATATAAAAATATATTTCTGAAAATACATCTAGAATCCTGTTGCAGCATTAAACATCCATGACTAATCTGAGATTCCTGATGTTCCTTCATATAAATGTGAACAGTATGAGATAATATGTTCCTGTTGAACTTCCACAGAATTAGACTAAACAGGAATAAAATTTCTTTTACAGTCTCAGCCATCACAATTCTTTACATGGCTCCCAAACCATGCAAGGAACTAAAATAGCTTACTTGTGCATTCACTTAGATGAAAGATTGGTATGATTTAGTAATAAGAAAAATAAATATAATTTTCTGTACAGAAAGGTCAATGTTTTATTTGCTTCATATAATTATTCCATATGGTAAAGCCATACTATGAATATCACAACACCTGCAGTATCAGCTAACTTGTAGCAGGCCATCTCTTCCAATGGCAGCCCGTAAAATGTTAATAAACAATTTAACACTCAAAAGAACTGATTTCTAGTAGTGAAAAAAAAAAAAAAAAAAAAAAAAAAAAAAAAAAAAAAAAAAAAAGCTGCTGTATGACAAGAGTTCAAACATAAGCAAAAAGGGGGAAATCCAGATGCCCTAATGAAACTTTGTAAGGAAAAATAGTGTTATTGCTAAATCTAAGAATATAAGTAATTGCTCATAAACACAATGTAATTGCTAATCCTAAAGTATCCATGCCAATGTTGGTAATTTTTGTTGAGTAAGATATAGTTCTGCTACTTATTACTTTATATATCAGCAGCTATGAAGCACATCATATGTGACTTTTATCTACCCTTCTACTTCTTTGAACATAGGTGAGAAGGTAAATCTGCTGATGAAAAGCAAGTTCAATTCTTAAAAAAAACCAACCAGACAAGGAGAAAAAGTATCTGACTTGGGCATATTGATTGATTTTATCAAAAACATACACACAGTTTTTATACCTCTAAAATGATATATGTTTTGATATAATACAATTTATATGCCTTCCTTTGTACCAAGTGAGCCTCTATTCAATATTCTGGAGACAACTGATTTTTAATGAAAACCAAACAGTTAAAGGTACACAGAATTTTGTACTTTCCATTTGTTTTCTCACAGTTATTTCCTTAAAATATCTACATCAGCTTTGCATATATTACTAACATCAATCTGCCCTCCTCAGTTATCTATTGGTCAAATTAACTATAAGCAAGAAATACCAAAATACAATTTATAATCATTTATTATCTCTGTCAAGCATACAATAATAAAGAGAAACCTACTTTATAATTTCTTGTGCTAAAATGTAGGAAAGGTGCATCTTAAAATGAAAACATACCATCACAATAAGCATCTCATTAGATAGATTATACTCTACATTAAAAGACTATGCCAACATCACTTGGTCTGACCTTCTGCAAACTATATGCCATAGAAAACAATTTGCCTTAATTTCTGCATCGCATATACAATATCTTTTTGCAAAATTCACTGTGATTTGAAAAGTAATGGAATCTCCCTCATACTTGTAGGCATGCTATTTTCAATTCAAAATAATCAATTTATTCCTAATTTGGATTAGTTTATTCTAAGATTTTGAATCTTAAATCTCTTTCCATCTTTTTATCCTAGATTCAAGAGCCATCTTCTGCCATACACATTTCTCCCTAGAAATTTACTCTTGTTTCATAAATCAAGACAACTTTCAAAATCTTATTGGACATACTTTCCAGATCTCAAATCATTGTCTGTGTTTCCTGAGCTCTTCCCAGTATTTCAACATCCTTTAGACTTGCAGACAAGTGAATGGAACCTAGTACTTAGAAATTACTCCACTAATATAATTTTAAAAATAGCACATCCTCTGAACTATTTCTTATGCTTCTAAATACTATAATCTAAAATACCATCTGAGCTACAGCATCATAATTGAAATTGTCTCCTCATTTCAAGGGCTATCTGTGTGTTTCACTATCACTGAGTCATTTAGCAGAAACATGATTATGTCCTCACCTACCTTCCCAGGTAGACATTGCACTCAGATACAATGAAACACCTTTTAAACCATGGATTATATTTCTTCAATTTAATTATGTCATTAATGTTGTCAAATTGTTTTCTAGCATTTTTGGGGTTCTAACACTACATTCTTAATACCTATTTTGAATAGAACATATTAGTCAAAATGAATTGTAAATTGACACTATTTTTGGCATAGAAAACTGTTTCTGATTTGCAATAAATATGTGTACACAGCAATCTATAGGCTTTAAAAGTTTTAAAAAACCCTGCAAAGTGAAAAAGTCAGCAGTCAAAAGAGTGCTTACTGCATTATTGTTAACAAACTGAAAATCTTTACTGCTTATAGAAAGCTGTGCCCAGAAAGCCATATCACAGTTGGGCTTATTATATGTACACAAGAATAAACAAACCATCTCAGAGTTTAACTACCTCAGAGTTTACAGTCTAGTAAGATAAAACTGATGGTAACAGACAGCTGATACACAAGCAAAATGTTTTAATTTAATTCCTAGTCCAGGTTTAAAAATACTGGCATACTGCCTGTTATGAGACTGTACTCTGCAGATGGGAGTTGTTCATTATTCTGATATCATTATACCACATCTAATATCATATGTAATATCATTGCCTTAGTTTCATTTTTTAAACTCAAGCTATTCACAACCAATCCAAATCAAACACTCTACCAATCAACCTTCAACATATCATTAAATATCTTTGGTCTTTTTATGTGTGTGTATATATGCACATATATACACATTCAGAGAGACAAAGAATCACAACTACCTGAATCTGAAATGCCTAAATTTTGGCATTTGTTGGACACTGACACCTTTACTTGACGAAATCACTGTTTTTTTCACCATTACATGAAAGTAATAGCAAAATGCAGTTATAATCTGCACAAATTAATGAAATAATTCATAAATACTAAAATACACTTATAAGAAAAAACTCAAACCTGCAGTAAAGCCCTATGCCTTTTGTTGTGACCAAACTAAAATTCTGAACAGGACCATGGAGCATTATTATGCTTCATTCTGTCCAATACACATTAGGACAAAGATCCTGACTTATGTGAACTTTAAGTTTTTAATCGATAAAAAGGCATACGTACATGCTGAACTACAAAGTATTAGTAGAGTCAGAAGGTAAAATATGATCTAAGAGTATAGAAATTTAGCATTATTTTACCATCAAGCAGTACAGTTGAAAAGAAGCTGGTAAAGGGTATGAATGCATATATATATACAAATATGTATATCCATGTGTAATTATGATAGTACACACAAATGTGTATATCATTGTAAAGCAGAGATGTGCGCATAAGCATTCGAACACACATAGCCAAATTTCTTGTTTTTTCCCAATAAATATGCAACTTTGCATGTGTTAGTAGAAAACTGATAAAGCATGAATTGTTGACTCAGTTCCCATGGACATTGAGACAAAGCTAGAAAAAAGTTCTTTGAGGAGTAATATTAGGCATATATATTTACCTTTCTAGTAGAACTATGAAAAGCGAAACATGAGAAAACAAAACAGAGTTTGCATTTAAGTCTGATGTACTTTAATCTGTAACAATATCATGAATAGCCTCTGCAGCAGAGGAAGGTACAAGAAAGAGCAGTCATGAAGGCTCACATGTAAATACTTAAAGCTTCTTTTATGAAGCAGAGAGAACACTGCTACAGATAAGGCCTGTTACAAGATGTGTAGGTTCTTTAACATCCGTGGCAAAAAGATGTCTGTGCTGCTAACTTGCTATTATTTTTTGTCCCTATTATTCACAGTTCCTCAGCCTTCTAATGTTTTTCAATTATGTTTATTAGACAATAATATCTCAAATGGTATTAAGTTACTGAAATATTCACTTCAGTATTAATAGTTGATAAAAAAATACATAAAACATTTGCATAAAACATGCTAGACATAAATTACATTAGTGAACTAAATTCTAATGATTAAGTATACAAATACATCATAGAAAGAATTCAAACCAGAACGGAGACCACAGTCTAGTGCTTTGAGATCCTAAATTTAAGAACTGAATATACAAAATGGATTGCAGGGGGGGGTTTCCCACCCCATTTATTTCTGGATTCCCTTTCACTTTTTTTTTTTTTCAATTTTAATAATTTGCAATTTCATAGTCACCTTCATCAGCTTGGAAGAAAAATGTCTTTGTCAAAAGCTGTTGCAAGTCACACAAGATAATGAGGGATACTGCATTTCAGAAAAGAAACCCCATACACTATGCGTTAGTAAGTGTGGTGGTTTGACCCAGTACAGCAAGAAAGCAATATTGTCCAGTGATCAAGGACCGACTTAAGATGTAAGAAATCCAGAGACTCATTACAGTCTTTTAAAACATACATCTATGACTTATCACTTATCTGTGACTCATCTATGGCTTATCTATAGCATGAGTAACATCTATTAACAGAAATAAGTGGGAAATACACCATGGTGATATGGTCTTGAGCTGGCTAGCTGGAGAAAAGATGTCTGATAGCAAGTTGTGCCATATTTGAGTTGTTAGCATGTTTTGAGTTACACACCATTTTATCTCACTACTACCATTAACTGTTAAAATGTAAGGAATAGCTTTGTTTGCTGGCTAGACCTAGCCACAGACTTCATAATCTACTTTTTCTTAATCTCAGTTCTCAAGCAAAAGCAATATTCTTCCTGGACTGGAAGAGGCATGGTAAAGATGAATAAAACAATCCCAAGGAATTGATAAAACTGATGAGGATGGAAGAAGATCCAATCTACCCAAGGCTCTCTGTAGAGCCTCCCTATCTTCATGTAGATTGACACTTCTGCTTAACTTGGTGTCATATGTGAACTTACTGATGATACACTCTATGTCCTTATCAAGATCATCAATGAAGATGTTAAACAGAAATGGTCCCAACACCGAGCCCTGAGGAACACCACTTGTGACCAGCCACCAGCTGGATTTAACTCCATTGACCACCACTCTCTGGGACCAGCCAGCCAGCCAGGGCTTGACCCAGCAGACCGTTCGCTCATCCAGGCCATGAGCAGCCAGTTTTTCTAGGAGAATTCTATGGGTAACTGTCAAATGCTTTATGAAAATCCAAGTAGACAATATCTACAGCCTCTCCCTTGTCCAATAGTCGGGTCATCTTGTCATAGAAGGAGTTCAGGTTTGTCAGGCAGGACCTGCCTTTCATAAATCCATGCTGATTAGGCTTGATCCCCTGTTTGTCCATTATATGACTTGTAATGACACCCAAGATGACCTGCTCCATGACCTTCCCTGGTACCAAGGTCAGGCTGACAGGTCTATAGTTTCCAGGATCCTTCTTTCTGCCTCTCTTGTAGATGGGTGTCAAATTTTCCACCCTCCAGTCCAATGGGACCTCCCCAGTTAGCCATGACTTCAGGTAAATCATGGAAAGCAGCTTGGCAAGCACATCTGTCAACTCAGCACCCTTGGTTGTAAAACATCTGGTCTGAAGAAAAGGATCTGTAGGTTCTAATTGACAAGCAGCTGAACATGAGCCAGCAGTGTGCCCAGGTGGCCAAGAAAGTCAACGGCTTGTATTGAAAAAGTGTGACCAGCAGAAGTAGGGAGGGGATAGTCCCCCTGTACTCTGCACTGGTGAGGCCACACCTGGATATTGTGTCCAGCTTTGGGCACATCAATACGAGAGAGATATCGAGGTGCTGGAGTGAGCGCAGAGGAGGGCAATGAAGCTGGTGAAGGGCCTGGAGAATAAATCCTGTGAGGAGCAATTGAAGGAGCTGGGACTGTTTAGTTTGAGGAGGAGAAGGCTGAGGGGAGACCTCATCACTCTCTACAGCTACCTGAAAGGACATTGTAGAGAGGCTGGTGATGGTCTCTTCTCACAGGTGATTAGTGACAGAACAATAGGGAATGGCTTTAAACTGCAACAGGGGAGGTTTAGACTGGACATTAGGAAAAAAATTTTCACAGAAAAAGTGGTCAGACAGTGGAATAGGTTGCCCAGGGAGGTGGTGGAGTCACCATCCCTGGATGTGTTTAAGGGTTGTTTGGATGAGATGTTGGGGGATATGGTGTAGGGGAGAACTTTGTAGAGTAGGGCTGATGGTTGTAATCAACGATACCAAGGGTCTTTTCCAACCTGAATGATTCTGTGATTCTGAGAGAGATGGGGTGAATGAAGGAAGGAAAGACGGGTCTTATAACTGAATACTGGTAAATGTAAAAAAGCTTAAAATTTCTACAGCCACAAGGATTTTCCAGTTTTCAAGTGTATTAGTAGTTATAAAAAATTCATGATATACAATAAAACTGATTTGTCTTACTTAAAAGCTGTATTAAATGTCAGCCTTGTTTTCTCAAGAGATCAACATTGTTATGCTATTTTCTCTTTCCAATTAATCTCAGTCTAGTCATACACACTTAAAAGGTGTCATGCTTAATGTTTAATTCATTAACATAATCCTAGAATTTTGATTTGCTGCGTTTTGTGAGGGGTTTTATTTTTTTTTTTTCTTCTTAATAGTGTAATTTTATACTGGTGTATAAGGATTGGACTGCATTCCTAGTAAGACAGTAATGTAAAAAAGCAGTGGAATTTACAGAATGGCAACTCTTGATATAAATATCCATAATTAGATTTCCTGCAGAAAACTTATTCCTAAAGCTTATGCAACAATGTACAAATCCTCCCACTCACTGGAAATTCAAAGCAATATTTTATTGATACATTCTATCAAAATCATAGTTTTATGCCACTTTTTATGTTTCTGCAATCCTGGTGATTAGCTGCTATTTCTGCTATGATATGTAAGTTTGAGCAACTAGGAATAAACACCAGAAGAACATCTGCTTTAATATAAAACCACATGAGCTATCTGCTAAACATAGCTGTTGTGGCCATAGGTGTCCAAAACACAAAGAATGTTCCAGCCATGCTATTCCAAAAGCATGGTAACAATGTTCAAAAACAATTGTTAGCAAGATTCAAAATTTATTGAATCATATAATTTTATTTAAGACTTCTGTGATTTCTATGAAAAATAATTTTAAATACTCTTTAAGAAGCATAAAACATCTGGCAAAATACTGCCTCGATACAGCTTGGTTGTTACATACAAACTACTAGAATTCAGCTCCCAGGTGGCAAGATTATTTTGTTTTGCAACCTTCAAAAAGCAATTTCTCATAAAAAATCTGAACTGGTAGTTAAAAAGCAGTTTATATATTTAAGGATTCTTGAATTTATCCTACACCTCTATAAAATGTTAATTAAAAGTATACCAAGGGACTTCAACTTTTCCTAAATATATACTATGCTTTTGAGACCAAAGGAACAGGATTCTTCTTTTTATTATGTTTGATGTTTTTATGTCAACTTCATGGCCAAGTGGTATTTGTTTCTATACATCTGAGGCATTGCCTGACAACAGACATGCTAAGCACAGATTTACATGGCACAGTAGAGCATCTCACAGCCCCAGTTCACTGCCTTCTCCACTATTCTCTGACTCCCAGAGCACTAGGAGCATTTGGGTTCCAGTGGAGCTGCAGCACACAAGCACTGTCGGTGCTAGGACATGGTGTTGGCAGTGGGGACAATGGTCATGACGGGATTTTAAAGCTTCTGCCAGAAAATGCACCAGGCCAAACCAGCTAGTTATACCTTAGTCTGGCTTGGTTGGTGTTTCTGGTCTAGAGAGAAGCATTTCATTCATGCAACATGGTCCCTGAGATTAGGATATCAACTAGTTTCTCCTTTACACCAAGATGTAACAGAATACAGACACAAGAAGTGGGGAAAAAAATCAGTAGCTAGTGGCAGTTATCATTAAAAGCTGGCACACATTTTCAGACTTATTTTATAGTTTCTGTTGCCAAAACAAATGTAGAAGTCCCATGCATAAGGGAACAAAAAGTTACGTTTCATAGATAAAACAAAAGTTTGAATTTTTCACATAACAAATTACATTTAAAAGCAGTGCAAGTACTTAAATATGTCATGGCATTATACCTGCTGTTAAACATATGAAAAGAAGTAAGTTAGGGGCCAAACACATTTCTAGTAATTAGAAGAGTGAATGTCTTATAAAATCCACAAATTGAAAAGTTTAAATATTAAAATGACCACAGTCCACCTTCTCCTCATACATCATACTATGGACTGCCAAAATAAATGTCATAGTCTCGTGGTCAAGCAATAGGTGCCAGATAGTTACCTGCTTCACAGTCACTTTCTTTTCCCTAACTACTAAAGAAAAACTTACCTGATACTGGACCCTGGCCACTTCAAGTCCATCTTCCTTCTCCCTAAACCCAGTCTTTATATTTATAAAGTAGACTTTCATCAAAGCAAAGACACATCTCATTTGTTTGACCCAAACCTGTCACTGATGTTATGCTTAGGCTTCTGAAATAAGAAGCTGCTAAGACTTAGGTAAGAAAACCAAAGGGAATTCTCACTCTTTTGTCCAGTGGCTAGAAAAACAACGTTTCTGGCCCTGGCCTGCAATCAGACAGGCTTCTTTCTCCACACTTTTCTCAAGCTGAACACAGCTTTCTGTATAACAATACATAGCAGGTAAATTACAGGACAGTAACATGGAAATGAAAGAACTGGTTCCCCTCCCACCCCACCCCAAAGGACTGTCATAAGAAACTATGAAATCACCTAAACCCAAAACCTCATCTACAAAAGTAAACTTTTCCATATGAATCTCCTTATAAAACAATGTTAGAAATCCATGCTCTCCTTTCCTTGTCTCCTTATTTCCATTTCAGAATCTGTTCTTTATTTATGTTAGTTCTACATAGCTTAGAAATAAAGGAAACATGTATTTGAAAGCAAAATACCTGTAACTACAGATATCACCCAGGACAGCAAGTGAAAATATATCCTTTTCTGACTGCAACCTATATTCACCTATCCTTGTCACAGACCACACAGTTGCAGTGTCGTCAATATTTCTGGTCAGATATCTCCAGTCAGATATCTCCATCCTTTACCCAAAGCCACTATACTTTTTCAGGTTATAGTTTGATGGTTTTGGGGTTTTTTTAAATTACCATAGATCTGGCCTTAAAAAGCTTTTGAAGTAGCAAGTAGCTTTCTAAACTTTTAAAAAGAAAGCTGTACACTATGCCAACTGGAAGCTTACATAAAGAAACAGCTGGCAAATTCTCACAAACCTCTTTTCAGCCTTGTATGCCCTTCCATGCATTCTGCATGACAGCACATTCAGGAAAATTAATTAAATTATCCACTGTTGTACAGAAACTTGACAATTTTTTTCAACTCTGTATACATAATTGCATAAGATACTGATCTTAAACCCTGTTCCTCAAAACTCTACTGGTAAGATCTTAAACATGAACCCACAGAAAACTAGTACTTCAAAAAGCAAGCTGATGTAAATAAGCAAGAATGCCTCTTACCATTGATGCTGGGTAACACCTATATATAGAACCATTTTTTACATCTTTAAAAATAACTTTTTTTTTGCAAAATCTATCCTTATTTGGTAAAAAGTCAAATACATTGCTTGAGAGAAAGGACTTATAGTACATAGCATAGATACTTTTACTTTAGGTCTGAAAATAAGGTATTTAATATCCTCCCCCCCCCCCCCCCCCCCCA
>NW_020799098.1:30947062-30952334 GCF_003259725.1 Athene cunicularia
ACGCCCCCTCCCCCCCAATAAAAGTCTAAAACCTGCCACTTACTGAGTCTTGCTGCTGCTGCCCTGCTTACACTGACGTCCTGCTTGCTGTCCAGAGGTCTGTGCGGCCTAGTGTCCCTTTCCACCTATCCACCGAAGTATTACCGGCTCCACCACTGCCAGCAGATGTGGCAGGAAGCGTAGCAGCAAGAAAAAATACAGGCGGCATTACAGGATTATGAACAGGCCTAGGAGAGCAGGTGCCTCATGTGACCTGGCAGCCATTTTGCAGCCCTGGCAGCCATTCTGGCAGCCAGTCACCAGACTATGCTAACTCCCTGACTGGGAAAAGTATAGCTCCTCTGCTTCACTTCCCTGACTCACCATTCTGCCATGGAAAGGCTCTATCCTCAGAGAGCAAGGGAGAGCAGCCAGAGCGGTAGGAGGGGTTTTACTGAAGCAGATGGGGTGGCAGGGGAGAGGAGGGTGGGCTGCAGCAGCTGCACCCCAGCCAGGAGGGAGCACAGTGGCCCCTTCCTGGTGGAACCTTCTAGCACCAAAGAGGCAACAGGCCTCGAGGAGTGGACAGAGGCCTGGCTTGCTCACTGCGGGAAGAGGTATGGGCAGGCTGGGTCTCTCTGGGGATGGAGAGAAAGGCATTCTCTCAGGAACCATGAGGGGCTTGAAGAACTTTTGTGGTTGGTGAGCGTCTGAGGTGACTGAGAGGAAGCCCACATAAAAAGGCTCACTCCTGCAAGGACGCAGTGAACAAGGGAAAATGGGTTTTCAAACTTGTTTATTTTTATCCCATCTTACCCAGCAGATCTGAGGTTTTCCTATTTTACAGGTCACCTAGGTCTAATAAAAATCAGTTTTACAGATTATAAATCTTGGGTGTTTTGCAAAAGGATAGGGCTTGGTTATTGTGCCTGCTAGATGATCTCAAGCCCTACTTCCTCTGTCAGTTTACTTAGCAAAATGGACTCAGGCATAAAATCGATAAAGCAGCAGCAACTTTCAAAATTACTGTCTGACTTGAAAAAGCATGGACTCCCAGAAGAGACAAACCCCAAAACATTATGTACAATGTATTGTTCTAAAGAATCAAAGCAAGCATAGAAAAAAGAAAATCAATAGTCTTTCAGCTACGTGTAATTTCACAGTATCAAATATGTGCAAATATATGTGGCAAACACTATTGTTTTCATAGCAGATGAGTCAGTTTAAAGTGTTTGGAGCTGGTGGATTAGAAAGTTCGTTGTTTATTGCTAGAGGCTGTTGCCTTACTTTACAGTGACTACCCAGCATGAATACAAACTCGGTCTGAATGGGAAAGTATGAGCCTTTTTCTCCTGAGGCCTGCACTGCATCATACTCCTCAGATAATGTAAAGTTTGGGGGATAAATATATCCTCTTGAACTGAAATGGGAAGAAGTGAAAAGACACTTCTGGCTGCTGGGCAGCACCTCAACTTCTCTGCAGCTCTGGAGGATTCAAGAGAAAATTTGTTATGTATGCACAGGACTGGTTGCATGAACAGGCAGAACTGCTGTAAGGAATCTCCTTGCTCTTCTTGGTGAATTTACAAAGACAGAGGACTATTCTGTCATTTTTCCTATTGTTCTCATGCTGCAAGGCAGCTGTTAGCTGATAAGAGTGTAAGATTTATTGCATCATGTAACTGCAGCAGTGCAAGGTCAGGCACATGTCCCTATCTGAGATGTGTCATAATCCCATCAGACTTCCATTTTTGAGACCTTTGAATATCCTGCATCCTTCATGAAGGTGAACAGATATCATTGTGACCTGTACTTTAGAGCCATGGACCAACCATATTACTCTGTATGTTGTAGTAAGCCTTCAAATTGTGTACAATGGTCAGAGGAAAACTAATGCAGTTTATTGAAACACTGGGTTTCTTAAGGTATTAAAACTAGTTCAGCAGATCAGTTCTTACTCTCAAGTCTATCAGTAATATAACACAGAGATTACATTAGACATCTTTAACTACTCTTTTCTTTCATGGGAACCAGTTTGATACAATACTATTAATGTTCTCAGTAATTAAGAAGTGTCACAAATCTCCCAGTTTGTTTGATGTAGAAGTGATTTTCTCTTTGTAGAGTGGAGGAGAGAAGACGATAAGGCAAAATAAAATGTTACAAAAATACATTGAAGGAGAAAGCACCTTGCTATGCACACAATTTTCTTTTTAGGGAAAGGATGAAGACCTAGATAGACTAGAAGAGTGAGCCAACAAGAACCTCATGAAGTTCAACAAGGACAAGTGTAAGGTCTTGCACCTGGGAAAACATAATACAGGAGTGCAGCACAGGCTGCACTCTACCTGGCTAAGGACCAGCTCTGTGGAAAGGGACCTGGGGGTCCTAGTGGACAAACAGCTCAACATGAGTGAACAGCATGTTACTGCAGCAAAGAAAGTCAATGGGATGCTGTGGTGCATCAACAAGAGCATCACCAGCAGAAATAAAGAAGTCATTATCCCATTCTACTCCACGCTTGTCAGGCTACACCTGGAGTACTGTGTTCAGTTTTGGTTCCACTATACTAAAGTAATGTGGACAGGCTGGAGAGGGTCCTGAGGAGGGCCACAAAGATGATCAAAGGACTGTGAAGCCTGCAACATGAGAAAAGGCTGAGAGAATTGGGTTTGTTCAGCCTTGAGAAGAGAAGGCTTAGGGGATACCTTATCACCATGTTCCAGTATTTAAAGGGAGGCTGCAAAGAAGATGGTGACTCCCTTTTTACAAGGAGTCACATGGAAAAACCGAGGCATAATGGGTACTGGTTACTTCTGAGGAGACTCTGATTGGACACAAGAGGAAAATTTTTCATAATGAGAACAATCATCCATTGGAGTAATCTCCCCAGGGAAGTGGTGAATTCCCCAACACTGGACCCTTTTAAGATTCAGCTGGACAGGGTGCTGGGCCATCCTGTCGAGACTGTACTTTTGCCAAGAAAATTTGGACCAGATGATCCTTGAGGTCCCTTCCAACCTGGTATTCTATGATGAAACAAAAACAAGCAAACCACACCATTAGTCATACCACTGAATGCATGCTGCAAAGCCTTCAAGACTATCCTGCCAGTCAGATACTTAACTAGGTGTGATGCAGTGGTGCTGCTTGCAGAAGCCCGATATGCTGCCAGCTACAGTCTCAGCTCTAATGCCCCTTTCTTGCTAGAGCTACATTAAGGAGCAGGCGTTTTTTTTGACAGCTCAGATGAGGAGTCCTGGTGCCTCTGTATGTGAATGTAAGACACCCAGACAACAGCAAGATAAGCCTTTGGAGAATGGTCCCAGAGATCCCATCATCAGAGAAACCTCAACATTTTGTTCAAGTCCCACTAATTCTGATTGTACTTTTTTCTTGTTTTAGCATGCCTGAGAGAAGAATGGGATGAGAGAAAACCACCAGGGAGAGGCTAGAAAATATTTTCAGAGACTATAGATCCATTTATGATGGCTGAAGAAAATTTTAAAATGGATCATAGACACAGCAATAAAGATACTTCATGGATGAGATTACTTTTATAATGAAAAAGGAAGCAAAGCTACCACACTGTACTAGATGAAACAAAAAGCAAATTAACAGTAGGGAAGCCCCACAAGAGAGCTACAACCTGTGGAATGCCAACATCATCTAAGTCCAGAAAGACTTGAGAGAGGCAGGCCAAAGTAAAATTATATTTCCATACAGGGATGGGACAGAGAGATAAAATTCTACTAGAGTGAGAGGAAGGCCACCTTGAAATGAAAGGAAAAATAATTCAAAGGGAAAATTTTATGAAGAAACAGTTTGTCAATATGCTATAGTAATAGTTTGAAACTTAGCAGTGGGAATGCAAATGGAGCAGTCTCAATATTTTTCATCACAAAGCACTGTTAGCTTATGCAGTAGCAGTCCTCAAACATGTTTTTATCAGTTAATCTAATGTACACAATAAGCACAAATCCTCTCATTTAATTTTGTATTGTTAACAGAACAGGCACTGATTGATAGTAACATAATATATTTCCATCCGATATTTTAGAAGCTTTTACATGCAGTCAAGTGTTATATACAAGCTGATCCCATGTTATCTGGTTAAACATACTAGAGTTTATTCAAAGAAAAGCCTCACCAAACCTGAACTGCAAAAGAAATGAGACAACTCTCTCAAATATTTTTGCTTTGCTAATCAAGTTACTTCCAAGCTTTCAGGCATTTCAGAATTCTGGTTTTATCAAAATATGAAGCATTAGGGATTAAGGTAATAAACTCTGTGAAACATCTAAAGAAACTGTTATCTAAGACATAAGTAAAAGCTTGAGAAAGTAGCATGCAATTAATAAACATTAGTATGAGAATCAAAGAGATGGAAACAGTGAACCTGAACTACAGACTAGGACTTCTCACGATTCATGGATTCAGTGATTTAACTAAGCAGTAGCGTTTACCATTAAACTAAAACCCACATCAGCATTATTTAGTGTATTAAAGTCCCACAACAGTTAGGCCTGTTCTCTAAAACTGGAAAGTAGCCTTAAATACTGGAACTACTATGAATACTTTCCATAAGGCTACTACTTCATACTTAAAAGACTGCAAGACATATATTCCCATTATCCTTGGTAGCTTCAGACACAAATTATATTATTCACCAAAGACATAAACTGCTGTATAAATAATAGGAAGATGACATGAGACCTTTCATGGTATAGTATACAGTTGCATACAATCTAAGCAATCAAAACAATTTATAAAAGCAGTTAATAAACGAATCAAAGCAATGAGAAAGTGAAAAAATGCAAACCAAAAAGTAGCCCAACTATTAAACATGCAAATTTCATTTACAGCTGAAATTAAATTTTTTTAAGAAATTTATTTCCCCCTTCTATTAATAGTAAAATATTATTTATTCTGAGGTCTCAGTGTATCCCGTAGGAGTGCACAGACTAGCAAAATACTTAAGACACTTTAAAATAAGGTGAAATTCTAGAGCAAATTAGAAGTATTCTAGACTGAGTAAAAGAGAATAAATATGAAGAGAATAAAACAGACAGATATCATGAGAATGAGCAGTTAAATGCCTGAGTGCATTACTGAAATTCAGATTATTTTTTTTTGGTTCTCCACAGCCATACTGCAAAGAAATAATTTAATCTGGTTTAGATTTCAAGCTGTGAAATGAAGACATTACTATCCCTCTACCCATCTAGCTCATTAGATTTGTTATACTGAAGCTGCTAAATACCACAACTGTTATGATGGGGGGGGGGGGGGG
>NW_020799098.1:30952384-30989549 GCF_003259725.1 Athene cunicularia
AGACAGGCACAGGAGTGGGTTGGGGTTTTTGGTTGTTTTTTTTTTAAAAAAAAAAAACAAGTGTCAGCAGAATACAGACGCAATGCTGAAATACAGGTTTCCTCATTCCTTACCTGCTACTTCAGTGCAGACCAGGTGATATTTCTAGAACTGTTCTAGAATATGAGAAATGAAAGTTTGACAGAAATGTTATAAATTGTGAAGCTATATTAGATGCTTGGGCTATATTCAAATGGTTAGTACAATGATAGAGTCTAAATATTCATCTAACATCAAAGTAAATAGTTAAATGCAAAAATGAAGAAAATTTTATTATCAGTGTTGGTTTTTCTCAGAGGAAGGCACTGGAAACCTGAAGCTGTGGTGCACAAAATTTATGATTTTCAGTGGTGTGCAAAGAGGTTTTTTTCCTAAGCGTGTCTTTCTCAGCTTGTTTAGAAGCAGGAGACAAGAGAAAGATTCAGATTCTTTTTCTTGGCATTGTAATATTTTATTTTGTGAGCACTCACCTATTCCCTTACTCCCCCTCCCTCTCTCCCTTTCTTGCCAATACTCTGATTGGGCCCTTGAGCCTCAGACTCCCTTGTATAAATAAATGGCCTACAACTCGGTTCTTTTAGTCTAGTTTGTAGCATCTGTTTTTCTTGTACATTCAGCATACAGAAAGAGCATTAAAATGTGCCATTGCAGCTAGAAACATATGCACTTATCTATATCTAAATGTATTTGTTGTAGCATGGATAAAGTGCTGTGCAATTGGGTCTTTTGCATTTCATCCATTAAACTTTAGTAGCTCTCAGAACACTTAGTTCCTGAAGATGCTTACCTTATAAACCACTGTAAATGGAATTTGAGTTGAAGAACTCCGTCAAGTACTAGTCCACACAAATGGGAGGACTGCAAAGCATTATCTGTTTGTAGCCAATATCAGCATTGCTTTCCAAGAATTACTATCAAAATTAGCTTTGTGACAATTTACAACACAGTTTAAGCAATTAAACTTTTTTTTTAAGCATGTGGGGGTTTTGTTTGATAGGGTTTTTTTAGCTAATGTAAGCAAATATTAACGTGAAATAACAGCTTGACATTTTTTATTTCTCCTTATATCTGATTAAAATAAGTCTTAGTGGACTCCTGCCAAACTTTTGAAAGCACTTTGCCTTGGCACTGATGCTCTGTACTGGTTTTGGCAAAAAAGATATTTTGTTCTCACGTTCAATAGACATATTCAGTTTCTTTTCTCTTCAAGGAAGTGTTGATGCCAGATGCTCAGATGTGGCTAAGTGTTTCCATTTCCAAAAATGCACAGTTGAATTTTGTACAGACTTTCTGTTTGCATCTAAGAAACCCACTGAAATATTTTGTTTAATGTTAGAATTAATCCTGTGATCTACACTGTTATGTACTGTGGGCATTCAAGGCATTGGGTTTTCTTCCCGGTTTTCCAATTCAGGCAGTGTATGGATTAGATTTATTCATTTCAGCTGTCTGTTTCCCTCTGTGAGTAATCTGTAGTCAGCAGGGAGAAATGGCCTTGACATACAAAAGAGGGTCCTTCTAGCTACTTTTTAGTCAGTATGTTATGCTCTAAAGTACTTATTCTTCTCAACTTTCGGTGAAACAATTGTGAAGCTTGGAAAGATGTTACAGTCATGTTTTTTCTCTATTTCATTTATCACCACTGGTACGTAAACTCTCATTTTCTATATACATTTTTGCTGATTATAGGGGGAATCACACTCCTAACACTTGAAAAGTGTGGTCTTCAGTTCTGCAATAGAGAATAGTTTTTTAACCTAAGGAACAATCTGTTGAGCAGTGTTAAATTTAAACTCAGGACCCAGCTTTCTAGAAAATCAGAACAACATGAAATCAAGCTGAACTTGTGGGGTTTTTTTAAATATTTGGTAGTGTCATTCTGTGTTTCCCTTGCACCTGCAATTACTGTATATGCAGAGAACTGGAAACACAGCAGCAATATTTAAAACAGTACACCTACTAGGCAATAAGAAGTAAAATATTCATAATCCATGCTTCTTAACTCCTAGAGCCAAGGTCCTCAGACAGACGTGATAGTAGTAGACTAATGACCCTGGAGACTTGTGCAGCCCTTAGTATGATTAAGTAATGATAAAACATCATATACAACAGTTGACACCTGTGCCATGAAATATATACAGACATTTCTAAAAGATGAGTGGGAGGGAATGAAGGGGATCCTTTTTTTTGTCTCATACTGACTTTGTAAACTTTCAATTCCATTCTTGGTTTTAAATTCTGTTCAAGTGCAGTTCAGCTGAATGCAAATGGGCTAAGACTGTAAATGAGTGCACAACTTGCATGTGCAATCTCTTACAGTCACAGGTATGAATGATGCACACAAGCTTTTGTGTTCCAGAAGCAGATGCACAGCTTTTCATATGTTTTTTTTCTATGTACCCCACAGTTTGCCACATTGCTAGTCTTACAGTATTACTGTTATGAACATCTGGGAAGGTTACCAACATGAAATCTCCAGGGCTTCATACATCTATCAGAATATTAGTAACACTTTATTTCTGTATCTATCTCTGTCTTAGACAATGCAGGAAATGTTCCTCATTTCCAAATTGTTGTTTGGACTGATCAAAGATGAAATTCTGATTTAACATCCTATATTAAAGTCTTCATTGCACAAATTGTTTTTTTTGAAAGAAATTGTTGTTTTAAATTTGTTTTTGAAAAACAATTGTTTTTGAAAACAACATGTTTTCATAAAATTCTGGTCTTTGAACTATGAAATCAAATAACTGGCAAATATATGCCCTTCCTTGTCCTAATGACTAAAATTACAGTGTTGTCCTTTTTATTTGTTTGGTTGTTTGTTTAAAATTATTCCCTCAGAATGCAATGCTCAGGAAGAGTTAAAAGGTAGACAACACAAACAAGCTTACCCCAGATTGTCCTCATTATGTTGCTTAAAACATCCTAGCAATATAATGAACATACAGTCCAGCAGTCTTCAATTTAAGTTTTGAATACTTGGGTGGGTGTTGGGTTTTTGTTTTTTGTTTTTTGGTGGTTTTTTTTGTGGTTTTGGTTTTTTTTGTTTTTTATATAAAAAGGTGTCAGATTTGGTTGTTTTGGTTTGGGTTTTGTTGGGGTTTTTTTTGTTGGTTTTTGTTGTGGGGTTTTTTTTTGTTTTGTTTTGTTTTGTTTTTTTGGTTTTTTTACCTGTTGGCTGGAAAGTACTACTTTTCATTTAAAAAGTATTTTCGTATTTTAGGTTTTTTCATATAAATCACACATAGAACATTCATGCATTTGGTTTTAATTTGAGATGAGTTTACATTTTAATCATATGATAGTCTCAGTTGGTATATGTGTTTCTGTTTAGTTCTACTAATGAAGCTTACAGGTTGGACATAGCACCATCAAAAAGTTAGTGGAAGAGACCTGTAAAAAAGATTGGAGACTTCATTTCATACAGCCTGTCATATCAACAGGTCAGAGAAAAAAAGTGAAAACAACCACCAAACAAAAAAATCCACTTTTATTTGGTTAGAGTCATGCACAACACACCTACTAGCTCCATCATGAGTCATCAAAGTTCCTGGGCTTTGAGCAGTCTGCTTGCCCATTCCCTTCCTTGTCTTCTGCATCAGCCAGACAGTTTAATTTTACTGCCAGGCCACAATTTCCAGTCCTCCTGGGAAGAACCTCAACTGCACAGAAGTCAAGTTTGCTCTGCAGGTAGTGACAGATGGTCACTGCACACATTCTGGATCTCCTTAAATCTGTATGACATTATGTCTCAGAGAATTCATTCTTGGCACTGGTAAATGCTGAGAACTAGTAACGTGACATACAGAAGTATTTGAAAGCCCTACAAATGTCAAAATATGCTAATATTTTATATATGGCATAATAGAAAAGTGTACTTTGAAAAGTACACTCTTATAAAGTGAGTAAGGAATTGTAACAACGAAAAACAGGTCACTTACATTGAAGCATAAGAACATAAATGAAGTAAACATTTTTTCCAAAGCATTATTTTTCTTTAAAAATACTGATCAGCATCAGAACTATTCTTTCCCTTTCCTTGTTCAGAAATTAAATATGTATATTTAATCTTTCCAGATAAGACAAGAGGAGTCTATTTACCGTAAACAATAGAAGAGCAGAAGCAAAGCAAGGAGGATATTTATACTGAAGATTTCTGATGACAAAAACATACCACCAATAATAATTAATCATCTTGGATACCAATGACAAATAAAAGATAAATTAACAGCATGACTGCTACAGACATATTCAGGCTAGCTCTGACTTGTCTGACTCAGATCCTTGTAGCAACAAACTGTAAATTTAGCATGGGTTGTAAAACCTACGGTAGTTCTCAGCATGCACAGAACTCTGTGTCATTAGCATTACATCAGATCAGTGGAATCTAAGCTAGGTAAGGTAGGTCCGTAGAGGTACAGCAACATACCCACACATCCACAATCTTCAGAATAAGATTACAAAGAAGTAAAAGTATGATTGCTACCTCAAGACCAGTTTCAGTTATTCAAATAAGCATGCATGGGTAATAACATGAACTCAAATGCTTTTCCAAATAAGGATTGAAGTAGATATTTCCCTTAATCTGAATACACACTTTGCAATCTGTGCAAAGCATTGCAAATTCTTAGTTGACTTTGTAAGAGAAATCAGACGTGAACACAAGTCAGTTTATTTCTGAGTCACATTGGAATAAATCTTACCAGAAATTTATCTAGACAAATTATAACAAATATAACACCTTCAGAAGTTTGAGATTACTCTGTTTTAATCATAAAGTTGTGGAGGACTAAAAGTCTGAGGTTAAAGTTCTGTCATATCTTCAATATTGATGAAAACCAAAGCAAAATTATATGCTGTGATGAATAGTTTCCAGTTTTTCAGTTCTATTTACAAGCTGCAAACACTATATGAATTTATACTGGATATTAGGAAGTATTTCTTTACAGAACGGGTTGTTAGGTGTTGGAATGGGCTGCCCAGGGCAGTGGTGGAGACCCCATCCCTGGAGGTGTTTAAGAGTTGGGTCGACTTAGCGGTAAGGAATATGGTGTAGTTGGGAACTGTCAGGGTTAGGTTAATGGTTGGACTGGATGATCTTCAAGGTATTTTCCAACCTAGATGATTCTGTGAAAAATTTTGTATAGAACAGTATCTACTTTTAAGCTTTCTTAATTTCTGTGAAAGCAACACACCTACCCATCTTTCTAGATGCCTATAAAGTGCATGTTTGGGAATTCTGTTTGTACTTATTCTGTATTCTTTTAAATTTCTCTTAACTTTTCTTTTACATGTTTATGACCAAGCAGAAGGTAATTGTCACAGACATAGAGGCATCTGGGTCATCTGTTTATATTAGTGAGAAGGGCATTTAAAACCTAATTCTACGCAACTAAACAAAATACTTTTAATCAAATATTAACATAAATTTTAAGTTTCTTGATATTCATATCAGCTAAATTCCCCATACACATTAATCAACATTTTGGATAGTTATTTAACAAAATATGTCTCATCTTTGCAATATAACCTTAACTACTAGTTATAATTATTTTTTATAGCAGTTCTAAGACTTTATAAGACCCATAGAAATTCCCAGTTATAAATACAGAATGTAATAATTAGAAAATTATTCAAAATCAAAACTGTTTCTTTTAAACCTGTGTTGTCCAGTTACAGACTCTGAAATCAGGTTTTTGTCATATATTGCTTTTACTATCATTTCCAGATGCAGCTACATGCAAAACAATTTCTGATTTAAAAGTATGCATATTGAAGTTAGTACTATAAAACAAGTCAAATGTGTAAGATCATCTCTACATTGCTACCATATATTCAGCAAGCTAGTATAAATTATTCACTGCTACTGTAGAAAAAGCAAACATAAATACAAATATTAATTATCAAGTGAAAATGAATGCAATAGAATGTAGAAACAATAGAACACTTCTTCACTTGCATTGTGTTTTGAGGAACACTGTAACAGCTGAAGTATTTTCAGTTAAACAAAATGCTTCACAGTATTCATACCATGCATAGTAATGAACAATTCTTCAAAAATGCTCATCTAAAAAGAAATAAAGGATTTAAGAATTCAGCTACTTGCTACGTTTGGCGTTAGTGCATGAGAGTGAGTAGTAGCTTGCCACTGTTAAAAAACATAAAGCACAGATGCATAATCAAAGTGACCACACACAGAATACATACATACTTAGGGCTGCATTCAGACTTCTGAAGCCCTTTTATTACAGTTAATTAAAAATAATTTCATTAAGACAGATTAGAGAGATCCTCTTATTGCCCCCACTGAAGGAACAGATAAAACGTAGAGAACAGTTCCTGGACACCAGATTCTTCATACAAAGGAGAGCCAATATGTTAACCACAATGGGTGTCAACCACAGTTTTATTTTTTAGAGGAAGATTCATTTTCTCCAGAATGTCTGAGCTTCACATTATTGAGAAATGTAGTTTCATCAAGTAAAATTGCTAAGCATTTGAACATATCTACAGTGTTACTGATGAACTGAAATCTTGGCATTTTGCTAGGTCCAAACTCAACTTCAGAAGTTCCTTTTAAGTCAGTGGGTTCTGTACATGAAACTAAACCATTAAACATGTTAGTTAAAATCACATACTTGCCAAGGTAACTAAATTATCATATTATTCATTTTGCAGAAATTTTTTTAATGCCCTTCATTTTAGATATAAAATAGATTTTATGACATGTATAGCTTCTGATCTTTATCTTTCTTTAGAAACTTTGTTAAGTAGGTGAGCTAGGATATCTTATTTTAAGGTTTTCCATTAATTTTTATTACCTTTTAAACAACTCAGGAAACTGTAAATATAAGATAAACTGTTTTATTGCCTGGAGAACAACCACTGAAGCTTACCTGAAAGCCTATGACAGTATTTCACATAACAAAACTCCTATTTTCACAATATGTGCCATGTTTCCAAAGAAATCAGATTGCCAAGCAAAGAGTCCCTTCAGACTAGATAATTTCTCACAGGTTTTGGTTTCTTGAGCTCACTCAAGCAGATGGAAAAGGTGGGGTGGACATGGGCTGGAGTCAGGGAATAGAGAGGAAGAGAAAGAACCCACACATGCTGGGCTTCAAAATGATTGGTGATTAATTACTAGAAAGAAAGAGGAAGAAAGTATCATTCATAGCATTAAATATGAACTACACTGGAATCTGGAAATGTGTTAGTGAATAAAATTTAGCTGGATTATGCTATACTCATTAAGAATTAATTTTGGGAAGACACCTTGGTAAAATAGCTATTTTGGAAAAAAACAAAAACAAAACCAAACACTTAAATATATATATATATATATATATATATATATGTATTAAAGGGTTTAGCTGCATAGATCTGAGGAGAGTTTGGAGGGAAAGTGTGGTAAAGCATTTAACACTAAAGAAATACAATTGGGTCCAGTCCAGGTTCTGGATTATGGCTGTTTTGTATCATAGACAGCAACTCCAAGACCTAATACCTGCTGTCATCCTTCCTATTTATTGCTAGTGGCTCTCTTTTATAAACTTCACTTGTGATAAAAGACAAAGTAATAGATTTTAGAATTTATAGTAGAATAAAGTTTCTAACTGGGCAGTGAACACATTGTTAAATGAATGTCTCTATATAATTCAAAGAATTACAGAGTATTTGATTGCTTGCTTCCTTTATGAAGTATGCTGCTTTACTGATACTTAATATTTGGACGACAAATCTGCTTCACAAAAGAAAGTGAATCAATAGACTAGGCAGTCCCAGAATTTGGTGAGAGATTTTAATTAGGACTACTTTTCTGAATAGTTGTTGGCTGATGATCTAGACAAAAGTCTTATGGCCTCAGCAGGCGGTATAATTTAATAATTTTTTAATCAATTCATCCTCTAGTCTTCCGGCCCTCAGATACTTTTGAAGAACAGAGTATATTTATGCAGTATAATCACACTGAAGTAGCCATAATCTTTAGGATCTAATTACAGTCTGAAGTGAACACTATATGTGTTTTTATTCCACAGAAACTACAGTATTGCTCTTCCAAAGCACTATGTTCATTCTCAGTATTTCAAAGCATCCACATAATTCTTTATTTCTGTAAGAAAAATTAAATAGGTAACAGCTCCATAAAAGTTTGCATTTGTTCACACTGAGGGAGAAACTTTACATTACAGTATTTTGACTGAGCATGTCTTCGGTTTTAATTGCAACAGTGATTACAGGTATAACTTCAAGAAAATAAAGACATTAATTTCCTTTCCTAGGGCAAAGTAAAGAAACGCTTTCCATCACCGAGGCTGACACTCTATCACTCACCTGTATTGTCTTGATATTCTGCTCCCAGACTCTTCCGAAGAGATGTTATGTTGAATAATACCAGATTATGTGGCAAGGCAGTTTGTGATGTGGTGCCCACAGGGAAGCAACAGCATTCTCTTCTAGGTTCCAACCTTTAGCACTGGATGAAGACCACAATTTTCAAGAAGTAAAAGGCTAGTACACTTGCTCTTTCTGACCAGGCAGTGCTGTGGCTGCTTAGTATCTACTCAAAGCCACAATCACCTTCTGATCTGAGGAGCAGGTGACTTGGCAATTCTCTTCCATTCTGATTGCTATGCACAGACAGTCATGAAAAGGTAGAGTATAAAAGATTAAGTAGTATTCTAGTCACCCAGACAGTTTACTTTGCCCTTTTGAGAATTGGTCCAATGCATCATCATCTATCATAAATGGCTTATAATACGACAGTGCTGGATCTTTAAGGTTATCTATGCTCCAGTGCTAAATAAGAAAGATAAATCTGCAGCAAAGTTCAGAGTAATTCTAGTCAGTGGTAAAGGGCTGGTCTTCTTTCTTAATAGGCATCCAAGCTTCAAAGTCCCAACAATTCAAATCAATCCTGTGCCTCAGAGTATGAAGCAACCTGTCTGATTTACCAAGAGCAGACTAACAAAGAGGTAGTGTGCAAGTGTGTGTTTCAAATATATAGCCATTGCCTGCTGCTATAATAAATTTAACAGACCAGAATCCATATTTTGGTCAGTAATTTCCATTTAAAAATTAATAAAGTATAATCTTATATTAGCATATTTTTATTAAAGCAACTTTTCTATTTTACAACAGCCAATACATTACAAAACAATTATTAAACTGAACCATAAAGTTGGGATGTTTCTAGTAACATTAGATTAAAATAGTAAAGCATTTCAGTAATGTTTCTAAGACACAAGATACTGACTTACATATTCTTTAAGAAAAAGAATAAGTATCATTAGAGAGCATCTACAATACTCTATTAAACAGCTTCTATAAAAATCTTGAAATACTGAATAAATTGATTTGATTTTTCAGAAGAGTCTACATTGTAAAATCATATCCTAGATAAGATCAAACTAGAAAATAACCAGCTGCTTCTGAAATTAATAATCGCTACACATTTAGTTCCTTTTTGTTTGGTTGGTATTTTTTTTTGTTCTTGTCTTTGGTTATTTTCTACCAGGACACTTTTCCTAGGAGTAGGACTACAAGCTTTCTCTTCTAGGAGTACAAGCATTTTGTACTCTTGGCTCAGATTAGAATAAACCTTCACATGAAAGTTATCTCCTGGCCTCTCAATCTCAAGATAACCCTGGTAACTAGGAGTCTTTTTTGTCAGTGAAGACAAACTACCTGGTGCTGAAAAGTTATCAAAAATACTAAAAGGAAATGCATGGTTGAAGTTGTAGTGGCATTCTCACAGGGGGCTCCTGAGGTTAGGAACTTTTCTCAGCCTTTTGTGCTCTGAAAAGCAGTGTGAGTGTGTGTGTGTGTGTGTATATATATATATGCACACACACACAGAGTAATATAACACCAAGTATGTAATTAAATGATCAGATAAAGAGGCTGAGAGAGTCACTGACAAATTAAAAAAGTTTTTGATATACGTTACAAGGAGGCCAATTTCTCAGAGACAGCAATTAGAAATGTGGAAATGCATGCAATCAGGTTAAAAGTATGCAGCAATACATCTTTCCATATCAATTTGATGTGCTGGACAATTTCCAAATGTGAAATTAATCACTGTAATAGAGGATTTGTAGAAAAAAAAAAACATTTCTAAAATACTATTAAGAGTCCTCAAAGTCTACTGAAAGAACCTACTGAAAAATATTCAGATTTTAGTTAAAGAAAAACTTGTAGTAGCTGCAAGCCATCAAAATAAAGATGCAGAAAAGCTTAAAAAATATGCTAAAAGACCAAAGTATGTCATTCTATATATTTTTTTAAATTAATTATTAGGATATTTTTACCTTTTCTTAAACAGATTTTTCAATTTTCTCTTTAAAAGATAGCTTTTTTTTTTTTTTTCCCCAGGCTAAATTATGAACTTTATCTTAATGCAAGCCTCTGCTACATTACTCATAATGTAAAAATTCAAATAAGTAAGATTCAGTGCAAGATATCGCACCATGTCTTCAGTGGGGCAGGGGGAACGAGAAAGGCACAGCAGGCCATCTGTATCAAGAAATAATCCACCATTCATTTATATATTACTAAATAAATAAATCAATATAAGCTGCATCAGCAATAAAGAAAGAATAGAAATTGAATAGAAATTTGATGGAAGTATTTTAGCACCACTGTTACTGTGCTACTGCAATTTACAGGCACCTTGCTCAAGTCAAAATGCCCATTTACTCAGCAGTAATTTGTCCAAATACAAGCTGATAACTAATACTGGAACTAGAAACTTTAAATTTATACCACGTTCACTTTTGTAGCATAACTTACACTTCTGCAGAGTTATACAGTGTTAAGTACTTGAATAGTAGTAAGGTGCTGCTGTTTCAAAAATTACATGGTTGATGACACAAACAGTATTGCAGTGCCTAAAAATGAGCTGCTGGAGTTAACTAAATTAAAAGTCAGGCCCTTGATTTTACTGTTATTGAACAGCAAGATATAAGTGTCTAACAGGAAGCCTCACAGGAGCAGCATGCTGCACCTACCATTCGGGAATAACCACCACCATTTCTGAAATTCAGTGTGCCCAGCCTCAAGCACCTAACTCAAGGGTAAGTTAGACACCTATCATAAGATGAATTAATCATCTATATGTCTAACCATAGCTTAATTCCAGCACAACTGTTACTTTTGAAGACATAGAGTGAATGAAGAGGTCACATACCTTTTGCATTAAAACAAAATGGTTATATTATTCAGTAAGTGGGGGACCAGTTCACCCTGCTCTTCAGAAGGAACTCCAGTCTATCTTTCCTTTACTTCAAACAACCCTAATCATCAGGCTGTAGGCTACTTTGAGGAGAAAGAGAAGCTATCCTGTCTTTAAACAAGAGAGAAATGTGATTGCAGCCTACCTGTTAGCTCACTGTTTTGAGAAACAGGCAAACCAGCTTCTGGTTCTTTTCCTGGCTTTATGGAATAGCCCCTCTCCCTAACACTTCTGACTCTGTGAAGGCTGAAGGTCATGAAAAGGTTGCAAATATGAATTGTTTCATTCTGTATAAATCCATGTCAAGGAAAAAAACCCTTAATAGACAGACAAGAGATATTCAGATTTCCATGCCTGGACATACAACATGGTCATGCAGTTGTCTGATGTATCTAACAAAACTGCCACTAGAAAAATTTAGTAAAAATGAGGACATAGTAATCTGATTAAGCTTTCTGAAAGATGATCTGTAGGCTGTTTAGCATGAAAACTACAACCTTTAGTTGAAGTATGTAATCTGGCACTTCAGTCTTTCAAGTTAATTTTCTTTAGTTGCCAAAATTTAGTTGCGGCTTCGATGATCACATGCTTTGCTGGGTAAAAAACTGTCTGGATGGCCAGGCCCAAAGAGTTGTGGTGAACGGAGTTAAATCCAGTTGGTGTCCGGTCACGAGTGGTGTCCCCCAGGGCTGGGTTTTGGGGCCACTCCTGTTTAACATCATTATTGATGATCTAGAATATTGAGTGCACCCTCAGTCAGTTTGCAGATGACACCCAGTTGGGTGGGAGTGTTGATCTGCTCGAGGGTAGGGAGGCTCTGCAGAGAGACCTGGACAGGCTGGAGCCATGGGCTGAGCCCAACTGGAGGAGTTTCCATAAGGCCAAATGCCGGGGGCTGCCCTTGGGCCACAACAACCCCCAGCAGCGCTACAGGCTTGGGGAGGAGTGGCTGAAGAGCTGCCAGTCAGAGAGGGACCTGGGCTTGTTGATTGACAGCTGGCTGAACAGTAGCCAGCAGTGTGCCCAGGGGGCCAAGAAGGCCAACGGCATCCTGGCTTGTGTCAGCAATAGCGTGGCCAGCAGGGACAGGGAAGGGATCTGACCTCTGTACTCGGCACTGGTGAGGCCGCCCCTCGATTCCTGTGTTCAGTTCTGGGCCCCTCACTACAAAAAGGACATTGAATGACTCGAGCGTGTCCAGAGAAGGGCAATGGAGCTGGTGCAGGGTCTGGAGCACAGGTCGTACGGGGAGCGGCTGAGGGAACTGGGGGTGTTTAGTCTGGAGAAGAGGAGGCTGAGGGGAGACCTCATCGCCCTCTACAGCTGCCTGAAATGAGGTTGCAGAGACCTGGGGATGAGTCTCTTTAACCAAGTAATAAGCGATAGGACAAGAGGGAATGGCCTCAAGTTGCACCAGGGAAGGTTTAGACTGGATATTAGGAAGCATTTCTTTCCAGAACGGGTTGTTAGGTGTTGGAATGGGCTGCCCAGGGAGGTGGTGGAGTCCCCATCCCTGGAGGTGTTTAAGAGTCAGGTCAACATAGTGCTGAGGGATCTGGTGTAGTTGGGAACTGTCAGTGTTAGGTTAATGGTTGGACTGGATGATCTTCAAGATGTTCTCCAACCTAGATGATTCTGTGATTCTTTGAAAATCAGAGATTTCCATGGAATTTTTAATTAGTTGCTATAAAAATGCTTACATGCAGAGGTCTGCACCCCAAGCTGTGAAGACAGTCTTGAAGCAGTAACCCTGTTGACATATCTTATTGTTTAAGTGAATGCCAAGATTTACTTGGTCCTGTAAGTCCAGAAGCTACTACAGTGAATATATTTCACCTTGTAACAATTGTTGTCATAAAAGTGCCTGTGGCCTTTTTCACATTCTTGGATGAGTTGGGGGGGTAATTACAATTTCAATGAAGTAAACTCATTTAACTTATAGACAAAACTTGCATTAAACAGTTAGGATAAACAACTGTGCATGTTCATATTCTTCATTTCCTATGCCCAGTATCTTTCTCTTCCACTTATTAGAATTTGTTTCTCCAAAGGACAGATCAATAATGAAATTATGATTTTATGCAATCAGCAAGAAAGGAAACACTCTGCAAGAGAGAGCAAAATTCAGGGAAAGAGATTACCTAAATTCTAAAGAGAGAGATTCAGAGTCTCTGCTCAGCAATATAGAGTACTTAGCACAGTATGAGATAAGTTATTAATATTAATGTAAGAAGTGGTTTTAGAACAACCTCATAGATCAGGGCTGCAATAATCTCCCTTAAAACCAGACTAAACCAAAAACCTCAAGATTAAAACCACCAATTTTCAATGAAAAGTTGAAGATCAGGAAGAGAGCACAAGCTATGCCCACATCATTTCAACATGTAATTAGATACAGAAACGGTGAACACCCAACCTAATATTAAGCCATTTGCTATTTAACTAGCTCACCACTGAAGTGTGGTGTGCTAATTAGCTAACAGTTGCAAAAGTTTTAGCTTTGAATTTTACTAATAAGACCATTTTCAAGTAATTCCTTCCTGAAAATGGGGGTTTGTACCAACCAAAACAAAATAACACATGATAATAAATAGAACTTGAAAGTTTCATTAGCGCACACTTTCTAGACTAACCAAATTTTGCACTGTAAAGTTAAAATTCCTACATTTAAATAGAGTAAAATAAAAAAGTACACATACCAAATTAAACAGTATATTCCACCACATCCAGAACAAGTTAATTCTCATCACATAACGATATGAACACACACCCACCCCCCCAAAAAAAAAAAAAAAAACACCAACAAAAAAACACAAAACAAAAAACAGTAAGAAAAAATCTTTTCTTTTTTAGTAAGAGTCAATACAGGCACAACAGAAGTTGACTATTTGAGAAGTAGACTATGAAAACTGCCTACTAAGAATAGTGTTTCATACAACTGGTAATTCATACCTCTATATTACCTATATGTGTGTATATATTTATAGTGCTTTTTATATATTATAGATTATTATTTTGAATAAAAGATTGGACTCTTAAAAAATCACATTAATTTTGTAGAGGCAAAGATGGGATATCCTTTAATGGTAAGCTTAAGGTTTGATGTATTTAACTTATGAACAAATATAGTATACAAAAACCTTAAAAAGTAAACCAAAATTCTTCTAATTTTGATATTCAGATTAATTTTAGCTCTCTACATGGCAATTTATTAGCAGGATTTTCTCACTGCATGACCTTGTTGCAGAAAGACATGGAACTGATGCAGCATGACTTTTATGACACTAAGAAATGAAGGGCAAGGCATTACCTTTTTTTAAGGCATGAACAATTTAGTGTTTCGTATTCTTGTGTAGCATATATATAGAGAAGTCTGATTTTCTTAAACTAAATGTATTGAGAATCAGTGAAGAGTTTGAATTAACAGGTTCTTGAAAAGCTGTGGCAATATTAAAGACAGAATATGTCAAACTTTTTTTTTTTTTTCCTTTACTGTGCTATCCAGTATTTTTGTTCTTAGACCCAAAAGTGTGCTTATGGAAACATGCATACTAACTCATGATTCTCACCTCCCTTTGCAGTTATTTTTTCTGATACTGCTGGTCACTTATTTTTAACAAATTCTGACAATATTTTTGCTCCAGTTTTTTTTTAATGTGCATTTTCTTTCTTTGTTCTTTTATACTTAAGCAACAAGCACAAGAAAGGTGATGTTATATTTTGCCCACAATTACATTCTGCGGCTCCCAATTCTTCAGAAATAATTTTTGTGTCCCAAAATAGATAGGTTTACTTTGGCAAACTTGTGAACAGTTATAATAGTGCTATAAAATAAAATGCTGAGGTATTCCTATGGACAGAACACACTATAAATTTGTTTATATAAAGAACTTTTTCTTCAGACTGAAAGGTCAATAATGACATGGATATCCCTTACCATTAACTAGAAAATGGTCAAAAGTAACAAGAGATACCAAGAACAAATTTAGTTAAATTTCAAAATGTTGTTTTACTCTTGTGGAGGGTATATAAAAATAACATTATGACAGCCTATAATTCTATTAGCTTGAACCGTAAAAAAAAAAAAAAAATCTGCATTGCTTTCTTATCCTAAAATTATTTGTGGATTTGATTTGCATTTATTAACTTGGAGTGAGTTTCTGAGAGGCTAGCTGGACTGACAAAGCCAATGTTCTCACTGAACTTTTACCCAATAGTTAACCCTTTAGGATGAGAAAACTTGCTCTGAAACAGAAAGAAGGAGGACTTGAGCTTAGGTCTTCCAGTTCTCCCACAAATATTTAGCAAGGACTCTAGTGGACATTACATAAATTATCTCATTCATCTTTATCAATGCTGATCCATTTAAAAGCAAAAAAAAAATCCCAAATTTTAAGAAATTAAGAAGGACATAGCAGGCTAGTAGCCGATCATTCAGGATTAGGTGTCTACTAGCCCTTGAAACCTGTCAAATATGAGGGTTTTGTTCTTGGGTTTGGTGGTGGGTTTTTTTATGTTTGGTTGGAGGTTTTTTTAAATCATGTGCCACACAGGTAGCCAGTATTCCTAGCTAGTTAAAACAGGAGTTCAGAGAAACAAGCTCATCCCAAAGAGGAGTAAATAAACCCAGGTCTCATACAACCTCTTACAAGATTGGTCTGTGATCAGTGGAATATCTGCTACAAATTTCATCATACACCACATTTTTACAGCAGTGTCTAGGTTTAGCATTTCAATTCATGGTTTTGGTTAGAGATACACAAATTGGAAACGAAATATTTTATTGAAACTTGTCACTTAAAACACTGCCACAGTCCCCTTGGGTAGCTGCCAATGTACATAGGCACAATATCTGTGTACTGCATATACAGAAAAAAAAATGTTCTGCATCACATAGACAGTCAAAACTCATTGCGCATGCAATGCCAATGCCCTTGGCTTCCTCAGTTTTTAAAACATTTATGTACAAGGCCTCTGAGATCTCTTTGCTAGCTTGCCTGGCAGGCTTTAAAGGAGTAGTGGCTGTCAAAATGTAGGACTCCTGGTTACCTGAGCTACCAAGGACATATTTTGGAAAACTAGGTGGAAATAGATTAAAAATAAATGCTTGAGAGTTATTAAAATTTTGAAATTAGATCATTTCTGTGATCTCATCACAGATGTGAACTCCTGTGTATATGGACAGCCATACAGAGATGCTTTAGAATGAAAAGAATGTTTGGAAAAAAAATGTTCTTTTTATGTTTGGTGTTTCTCTAGCCTTCCTATGAACTTGCTGCTGAAAAGAAAAATATTTTAGACCTCTTGCTCTCTCCTACATCTAATATAGTAGAAAATATTTGCAGTATGCCCTTTTAATTCAGAGATGTAATTAAATTTAATGTCACTTGAAATTAAATGATGGAAGAACACATAGGAAATATCAAATTCTTAAGTAAGAGAAGTGATCTGACCAACCTTGGCAAATCTTACAATGCATGTAAAACATACAGTAGCAAGCTTCTGCTTGCTCACTTAGTTGATGTGTACAAAGGAATCAAGAGATCAAATCTATCCAGTTTTACTTAGAGGAAAATTAGAAACAGAAGTAGGCAGAGAAGGAAAAGAGAAGAGAATCAAGTAATAAGGAGTTCCTCTAGGATGTGGTTGTCAGACTGCAGTGCCCATTTCATCTACACAAAAGATAAAACTGTGTGACTATTCACAAACCAACAAGATCTCATTTAAAAAACCTGGCTTTTTAATTAAAAAAAAAGTCAAACCATCTTGCCAAAATATGGGGTATTTTTAAAAAATACTTTTGCCAAAGCAGAATCCTACCTAAGAAATCAATGCAACATCAGGGGTTCGGTGCTAAACAAAAAAGTAAAAACTATTCTCATTTATTTTCAGACCATGCTCTTTTTAATTAAAAAGACATTGAATAATCCTATCATTAATTTCCATTTCATGTTTAATATTATATTTTAAAGGTTACTGAACAAAGATAATTCCAGAGCTTTACCATTATACCAACACTACCAGATTTTCTAATCATACACATGTTCATAGATTGAAATATCTTTACAGCATGTCCAATCTCCTGTATGAACATAAAGCCAGAAAGATGCTACAGAGAGCTAATAAAATAATATTCTTGCAGCGGGCATTTTGGTTGGATTTACAACTCTCAACTGTTTTTCCAGGATCACTTGAGGAGTTAATTCCTATGACACTTCTTGACAGTACAGTATTTGTCATGTACTTGAATGAATCCTTACACTGCAAAGAGATCACAGAAATTCCAAGCCTGATTTGATTACTCAAACTGCACTTATCTGATGCACACACTTCATAAACAGCTTACCTACTTAACACATAATACTAATTATTATTCATGAGATATGAAATACGATATGCACAGGATCATGTATTTTTCAGACATGCTAGATGGCTCTCAAAGGCATGTTACCTTGTATCTACCAAAATAAAGAAATATGTTCTTAGAGATATTAACTAAGCTGAAATGCCAGGCCTTTTTTTGTTAGCTGTACTCTGTGTGACAGCCTCAAGCCAGATACAGTTTAGTCAAATTTTTGTGTTACATGCACCACAGAGTTATGGAACAACTGTAAAATTTTACACTCTGCTGTGGGCAAATGGGAACACATGGTTTTGCCACCCAACACTAAAGCAGAGGATAAATTAGGATGGTAAACAATTAATCTTCAACTACTATTTTATTCTAAGAAAACATACAGCCATGTTCTCAACTGTTCCATAGATAAACGTAGTTTGTATGCTTATATAAATTGCAAGTAATGTTCTGTATATAAACTAGATTAGGCACATGGGTATTATCCTCTTAATGTAACTTATAAATTTCAAGGTTTTAGGTGAGATAATACAACTGTCTGGTGAAGCTCCTTCAACAGAAAGCAAAAGTATGCAGAGATCACAGTATCATAAACTTACTGGAAAATTTCAGAGGCATTGGCATGTTTTAGTTTCATACACTGTCAGAGTATAGATAAAGGCTCATTCCTTCCACATACACTGGAAGACATTTTCCTTAACATTGTGTTCTGCCTTGTCCACTTGAGCTATCAGTATTTAAGGTTAAAATAATCTCTGTATTTAAATTGCGTGGTACCTAACATTGTAGGGCTTCTGGACCTGGAAATAATACACATCTTCATAAGACACAAAGAACTTGACACATGAAATCCTGGGATCTCCCCCTATAGGCAACTGGAGAAGAAAAGAATAAGTTGGAGCAGAAATACTGAAAAGGACCTCTTCAGTGATTCTGTCTGTATTTGGTCTCATGTTTCTGTAATCTTTCTCTCTCCTGTAGCAGCTCCCCAAATCATTGGTAAAATGGTATGCATAGGTGAACTGACCATCTGACACTCAGATTCTTTCCATCAGTAATCTTTGCAGTAGATTATATGCATTAGAAGCAGGTTAGAAAAAACATGTCATTACACTGTTGGAACAACAGTAAATAGATTAATATACTTAGTTTATATTTAAATATATTCTCTTAGTCTCTTTCGTTTTTTCCTCCAGTTCCCAATATTTTCTATACTCTCTCCAACAATACCTAATAAACAATCACATACCTTAGGTCATACAGATTTAAACTGGGCCTGTGTGATGCTACATCATAAGGTATTATTACAGAGCCTTTTTTTACTGCATATACTATGTCCTTTGTTGGGGATTTGGCTCACCAACCCTGTCTTTACACATGATCTGGGAAAAAAAAAATGCTGGTAGCCAGCATATAACAAGTTATGAGGATAAGAAATAATTCCTCTTAAAGAAAAAAAAAATCCTTATCATTGTTAGGAATGTATACAACTAGAAGTCTGTTTTCATCCCTACCATGTTTAGCAAAAGTGTTTTATACATAAAAATATGATAAAGCATCCAGACTTACAATACTGGATTTCTTCTGAGTAAACAGTAACCAGCCTATATATATCTGTCCGTGATAGCAGGCTGTGTTTTTATGTTGGTGGGCAGACACTGATATATGATTTTTTGCCCACCCCCCTTCCAGTCTATAACACTGTTAGATCTCTAAGGTGCTGTACTTGTGCAAACTGTAACATCATGCACAGCTTCATCAAAAACAGGAACAAACAGCAGGCTTGGGACAAATATGGACCCCTGTGCATGAGGTAGAAATTAAAGGAATTTGTTTTTTATCATGTATATAATATTTTAGAAAAATCTTTGCAATTAGGTCAAGTGGTGAAATTAATAAAAATAGGGAGATACCACTTTGGCGCCTTTTTTTTTTTTTTTTTAAGAAAGAGAAGTATTTAAGTATTTTGAAAAGGAATGAAGTTTGCTTTGAGGTACTGTACATTTCCCAAATGAATAGAATCAAAGTTATTAGAAGAAAGGAGCCATTCATGCTTATGAAAGAAGATGTGAGAAATTCACACAGTTCATCATATACACATGATTTTGTTTCAACCTTCTTCCTCTGCTCCTCAAAAAGTTCAGATATACTTTAGTTTCAAAGGGAAGTAACTGCAGGAGTTTATTTAGTAAAAAAGTATTGGCCACTACAGTGAAGTCAGCTCCTCTCATCACCACTTTCCTTGGTGCTTTTGAAGCACACATTAAGTGCATGCATTCATTTTCTAAAAATTAATTCCTATTCTTGAAAAGATAATTAACTGTCAATGCTATAGCCTCAAAGGAAGAATCAGATTCTCATTTTCATTACACACACTAAGAAAAAAACACACAAAAAAACCCCAAACAAAACAAAACAAAACCAACCAAACCAAACCACCAACCAACAAATCTTTATCCCTCTAGTTAGCTTCAGAAAGAAATGGGAGTGATTTGTGAATATGCAGTCACCCAGAGCCTTGGCTTCAGGTCAGCCTTGAGGACCATGGGTGGAAGGGGATGAATGAGTAGATTTGGAGAAGGATAATGCAGAATGTCTGAGGTACTTCAGTGTCATCTAATCTTCAGTGCTGGGTGTACACCAGTATATTTACTGTTAATGTGGTTTAGGCTGTGGATGAAGTGCATAGTTTCTTGATTATTTATGTGTACAGGAAAATTAATGATAATCCAGTGTTTTTAAGATAATGTACTCAGCAGAAGAGGTAGTGTCAGGAAGAGTGCATAAATTTCAACTCTTAAGTGCTTTTCATCACAAGGATCTGCCCCAAACTAAACTAATTCCTTCCCCTTCCAGGATTAGTTGAGTCCCATCACCTTCTTTTGTATTACTGCTGTTTTTAACCTTCTCAGAAAAAGATACATAAATCTATAGAGAGTGTGTATATATATATATATATATATATATATATATACATATGAGAAAGATGACAAGAACTTATTGATGGATATGAAAATGACTCAGGTTTGGAGAAAATTAAATGCCTAACTTGTGACAGTTGATTAAACAGAATACACTGCCAGTCAAATTCAGACCAGAACTATCCTGCTGGTTCAATGCAAGACTTATGGCAAAACACAGAGAAAATACTGGAAAATAGTTTATTATTACAGAACATCTCTACACCCCACACCCACCTCACAAAGAATGAAAATGGTAAGAGCATTTAAAATTATCCAACTAACTTAATTTTATTAAAACTTCTGGAAAATTGCATATAATGCCTGACAAATATGCATGGGTAAATATTCTCTGTTACTGTTTTAGTCCTGGATTTTTTGCTTGATAGCATTTAGATGCATACAGCGAATGTTTTAAAGTATATAATGGTTATGCTGCTGTAGGTAGGAGCACAGCAAATTTCATCGCAACATGAAGCGGATAGGCAAAGATGCCGGAAAAATAAAAAATACATTTAATTACACAATTCCCTCTAGAAAGCTTTAGTGTTAGAGCAACCTATATATATATATATATATATATATATATATATATATGTATGTAACATTAGGTTTTCAAGAAATAAACTGCAGGAAAGGTATATTTGCTAGATAATGTGAACAATTAGGTTTAAAACTGAATACTCTGAGCAGAAAGGATATAAAGCTATTTAATTCAGTATGTAATAATAGTAACTATACTTCTGTCTAAAGGTGAGAATCATCTTTTAGTAAGCCATATTTTCCCAAAAAGGTTATTTTCCCTACCAGTATTTCTATATAAAATCATTAGCAATTTCACTTGAACTGTATTACTTTATATTCAGTAAGTACAGTTTCCATCAGAGAGATAATAGTTCTGCTTCACATTTACATAATAGAAAAGGTAAGAATTGAATTCCATTTTGGATGATAGACCTGGCATTTCTTTCATTTCTCTTTGCAGTGAGACCTACAAAATTTGTTCCAGTCAAAAGGAAAATTTGTTGCACGGAAATGGAAGAAATATCACTCCTAAACAAGAAGCCTCTACTCAATTTCCTTTCAAAAAGCTTAGGAGCTGTACCAATGCCCCCAGTAACAACACGGAAGGAGATAACAGCATTTGGTTCTATTTTGGCATTAGCACAGCTGCCACCCCGGGAAGCCAGTTTACCCTCCTCCAGTCTCACAGCTGCAGGGACCACAGAGACCCCACGTACAGGATAACCAGGACACAAGTCTACTTTCACCACGATGAACAAAGACTACTCCTGTGAGCCGTGCTCTGTGGAAGCAGCTATCCCAGCAAATCTGGTGGAAAAGAACATACAAGCAGCGTTTTCCTTTTTTTTTTTTTTTTTTTTTTTTTTCTTTTTTTTTTTTTTTTTTTTTTTTCCCCCTTCAGATCATTGTTTCCCTTAATATATGGCTCTTCTCATCAGCCCAACAGATTATCGTGGCAGAGCAGAGAGGATATGACATAGAAAATGCAGTTTAGGAAGCAGTATTTCCTTTTATACCACACAGAAGTCAAGTTACTGGAAGCAGTAAACTGCAAGTGCTGCTATGACCACCACTTGCCTGTGGGAGTGCGATTTTTATTTAAAAGTAAGTATATCAGAAGATAAAAGTGACCAGAATGCTGAAGACTAATGGGATACCAAAGAGCACAACAAAAGCCTCCCAGGAAAAGGCTGAAGCCACTGGGGAAGTTGCATCCTCATGAGTCTGACACCTTGTTTTTCCTCAGGCTGCCCAGGGAAGTGGTTGAATCACCATCCCTAGAGGTATTTAAAAGACATGTAGAAATGGTACTTAGGGACTTGGTTTAGTAGTGGACTTGGCAGTATTAGGTTTACAGCTGGACTTGATCTTAAGGGTCTTTTCCAACCTGAATGATTCTACAGTGAAAACTGTTGCTAAGAAGTCAGACAGATTTAGGAAAAATGGCAAACATCAGTTTTCCTTCTTTATTTACCCTCAACCAATTAACCAATTGGTGGTTGCATTTGCTAGACAGTTGCACAGCGATTATCAATATGCTTTTAGATAGTTAGCGAGGAACAGAATAACCTGGTCAAACACAAGCTCATCTTTGTCACTTTTTTTTTTTTTTAAATCCAGCTGATGTACTGTAGCTGTGGCCTTTTCAAATAGGTGAACAGTATTAAGTCAAATTACAAATGCACACAGAAAAGGGACAATAATATAAAATTTCTATCTATTTAAGAAGAAAAAGTAGCCTTAAATTTGTATTCAAACTCTGCAAAATACTAACGACAAATAAAAATTAGAGAAAAACCTATTACCATGACAGCACAGAAAATTCTATATTTTTTTTCCTTTTTCCTTTTTTCCCTTCAACCCCTCTTCCACTAAAGGCAAGTCTTTCCAACATGATAAGAAGAATGTTTCCATGAAATTTGTGAAATACATCCTGGGGCAAATTCACAAATATTACTATTACCAGACTCAGACCAGCATACATAAGGGTGTTAATATGATTTTTTATCTTGCAAAAGACTTAAGGAGGTTGTGCTTAATGGAAAGCTACAAGTTCTTTAGAAACATCAGCACAAGTTCTGTTACGCTACGGTTATTTGTAATAACATTCCCATCAGATTGATTTATGCCAGGAACTTGAAGATATTTCTGTACCATCTTAAGGCAGGACCACAGAGGATTTTTGAAATGTCTCTAGGTAACAATCTGAGAATCAAGCTGTAGAAGAAATGCACCGTAACAGCTTGCTATCAGGTTGTAACTAACTCAGAACTTCTATGCAAACTTTTTGGTTCAATAAATATATTAAATAAAAGAAGTTGATATTTAGGAGAAAAAGCAAGAGTCTTAGCTTCATTTTTCACCCCATTGGTCTTTAAACTAACAGCAGAACTAATATATTTAACTCAGATATTACCTAGTAGGGCATTAGGAATAATATAATAGCATGATGGAACAATAGTATGTAAACAATTCCTTTTGTACATTGTTATAGCTCACAGGAACTAAAACTGACTGTGCTATGGAGACAGGCACTAAGATGAGAGTCCCCCATCTGGACAGCTTGGAACTGAAGAATTCTGACCAGGGATCACACAAGAGTCTTCAAATATAGAGAAAGCTACAAGGAGAAACCAAATGAAACTCTTGTCAACACTCACATTAGACAGTAAAAGAAAGGGATCATACTTGAGCTTAGGTTAGGCTTTAGGAAAATATTTCTAAAAGAGAGAACAATGAAGTAAGAGAATGGATTGCACAGATTGATTGTGGAATTGCTATCTTTGCAGGGTTTGGTTTTGTTAGGTTTTTGGTGGGTTTGTTTGGTTTGGTTGGTTGTTTTTTTAAATAAAGTGTAGCTACATCTGAAAATACAAAGGTGGTCCTTGGTCTTATTTTCAAGTGTTGAACATGCATCTCTAAATCCACATATGCAGCTACTGTATCAAAACTGAATATCTGTAATATTCAGAGAACAACCTTATAGTGAAAGCTTAGAATGCTTCATTAATTTTTTTAACTAAGAATTCTAACTGTAAAAAGTACTGTAAAAATCTTTGTCAGTGTTTAATGGTATTAATTATTTTTCTGGATACATAAGGTATCATGCAATTTTATGAAATGGTAGTATCTCTCTGAAAGCGGCCCTAGATGAAGCTCTGTTTGCTTCCTTCTGCCAAATCTTAACAGAATTCCTGCCTTTGGATGAATACAGAGATAGAAGATAAGTGTAATATAACTTTGCTCCTTCCTATCCCCAGCAATAGTATTTACTTACTCTGTGTAAGCAGAGGTGCTCTCACTTTAAAAGGGATCATCAGCTTTTCAGAGTTACTGCAATATTCAAGAGGGAAGTGCATCATCAGAATTTCAGGCAAGAGAAGATTCACAGCTAAGACCTGAAAGTCTCTTTTATCTGCAGAGACCATTATGCAACTTAACTCCCTTCACTCTGTTCCAGTGAAAATTAGAAAACTGAACTCTTAATGTACGGAAAGAATGTGCCCCCTCTTCTTATGGTTGCCAAATCAATGCAGCAAAGTAAACAAAAAGTTTATTTTTGCCTTGAATGTCTACAGATGCAACTCAACACATGCCATGGACAGAAACACCCAGAGATTAGGAAGTACCATTTTTTGAAGTACCAAGCACTTCAGAGCAGAAAACACAATTGAAACACAAAGAACTGAACCATATCTGTTAAATAAAGAAATGGAATAGGAAGGCTCAAAGATTTTTCTTGGCAAAAAGCCAAGCAGAATTTCTTAGGCTATTTTTTTCCAAATACTTAGTTGTGAAATATATTTTTCTCTTGGATATTTTTATACTTTTTGCAAGGTATGCAAACCAAAGTATTTCATTTAGTAATTTCTCTGAAGCTCACAGAATTATGATAGATGGATGTAACTCATTAAAATGTGGTGCTAGTCTGCATAAGACTTTTGGCTAGCTGTCTGTCAGAATCTGATAAACACTGTTCTATGCTGTATTTATTTAAAGAGGCTTGCTATATATTTTTCACTAAACCATTATGGCTGTATTTCCAGCAGTATGAAATACCGGCAGCTTGTGCTGACTTTATTAGGATCAGTGGTATCTACTACCTTCGAAAACCATCCTGCTCTGAATCCAAATAAAGGAAAATAAGGGAATCATTGTCTCTGTAGATTCATTAAGTACATTTCTCTGTACTTTAACTCAATCTGGACAAAAGGAAGAGCTCTGATATCAGTAACTATGGAATGTTTTCATCTTTGTGACATGTAGCTTCAGTTCAACATAAAATTTGAAACATTTAGAAATTTATATTTTCTTAGCAATGCCATCCTCCTGAGCAAAAACCGTTCTCTGCTTGAATATTTTTAATGGAGATAAGATGTTTCAGGTAGACAGCTCTGTTTCATAGGGAGTTTCAAACTACAGCTTTTCCAAACAGAAAACAAGACCATGCAGAGTGCTAGAAGATATATATATATAAAAAAAAAAACAAACAACAAACCCAAGAAACAAACAAACAAACAAACAAAAAAACCCAAAAAACCCAAAACAAACAAAAAAACACACCAAGAGCCAGCATGCATTTTCTTTTTGTAATCAAGTTAATATTCTTTAAAAATCCTGTTACCATGTTGGGTAGCAGCTGGAATAAGTGAAATTAATTTAATACCTCAGTATTTTAAGTGCTACTCTTTCTTACTTAGATTCTTCTCACTGTCTAGCTGCGGAGTAAACTCATACTTTGCCGGAACTTGTTCAGCAGATTAGCCATGGAGATGGCAATGGAATTGGTCAAGGCGTTTGCTTCAATGTTGTCTCAGGCTTTTTAAAGATTCTATATTTTATTGAAATGTCTGTATCAATATAACATTGAAAAGGAAAACTGAACACACAGAACAACCAAGTGAATGCTCTAGGGGGAAAAAGAAAGAAATAGGAATAATTATAATTCCTGTGTAAAAATTTTGCACATGAATTTCTTTCTTACTTTAATGAAATGTTATTTACAATCCTAGGGGATCTGAGTGGATATTTCTGTTTTGAAAGAGTAAATGTGCTTTTAACTAGTCGAAATCTGTTTAGAAAGAGTCCAAGCTCTATTCATACCATTTTCAGAATAAAGTTGAAAATAAAAGGGCAAACTATTTTAACACTGAAAACTGGTTAACTTGATCCTCCATTTTTAGTTATTTCAATACTTTCATCTTACCTAGAGACAAAAAAAACATTAAAAAAAAAAAATAAATCTAGTCTCACATTTTGGTTTTGCCTCTTCTGAAACTAGGACCATTGCAGAAGCTTTCATCATGGTGGTTTAACCAATTCGCACACACAATTCTAAGCTTTATGGTCTTAATTTTCCCTAGATTTAAAATTAACATTTTTTTAGCAGATAATTCCATGAATACTTGACACATTAAGTTGTGAGAAACTGAACACAAAAGTCAGGAGAGCCACACATTTATAAATAGTGTATATTGTCTCTAAAAAACCCCACAAAACACCATCACTGTTTTGCACGAAGAGTACACAAGTGAACCTTTTCACTTGCTACGCATCAGGCAAAGTTACCTGCTATGAGCTTTTCAAAACTGGAAAATAAGGAACATTAATTTTAAATCTTGTGAACACAATCAAAAGCAGTAAGTGGCAAGTATTTTGGAGTGGCCCTTTCCACACAGGCTTATTTTGATTATTTTATTATTGAAAAAAATATTTAAATTGGTTTTATCCCTTGTCTTTTGTCTTGTTCGGATTACATTACAGGCTCTTTTTTTTTTTTTTTTAAATGTTTTACTCAAGGTCTTTTTCTCTTTGTAAATATTTTGCAATGTGAAAGCTGTTTGTTATAATCATGAATCATTACCGAGATATGAACTAGGTGAAAATCTATGCTGTGCATCCGGTTCTTACCCACTCAGACTACAAAACAGAAAGCCAGCTTCACTGGCTGTAAACCTAAACAGCAGCACCCACCATGGGGATGTCAGAACGTTACAAGTCCTAGCAGGATACTTGGCTATTCGGATATTTACAGTTATACAGACTAGAATACAGTGATACCAATATATGAATTTAAGATTCACAAGTTTACACACAGTGTTTTGATTCACTATAAACTGTGTCAGCTGCAAGATCAAGTTTCCAACAAGAAAGAAAAGAAAAAAAAGAAAAGCTCTATGCTATGAACACAAGCTTTAAAAAAAAAATGCCATACATTGTGAGAAACAATGGGCTGGAGGTCCTATATGAACTCTATATACAAAGTGTCATGATTTTTCTTAGCTAGAACATATTGGGGTAAAGAAAACCCTTTCTGTTTAAAATACCACTATGAGGCTTAGTTTCTACTAACCTATTAGCAAGATTTTGAGCAGAAGCTGAGAGAAACATTACAAAAGAGACAGTGTTCACCTCTAACAGTGTCACTGAAAGTTCAAGAACCAACAATATCCTAACTAGTTTATTGCATGGAGGTATCTAAATCCCCACAGAAGGGACTCCAAGTGGCATGGCTCTGAAATACACATTTCCCTGGCCATAATGCAAAAAGATAGCATTTTAAATGCCTAAAACTGAAATGAATAAACTTGAGAGAGAAAACCAAAGATAGATGCTAAAATTGTACATGTTACAACAGCTAAGCACATGGCTTGACAGCTAAAAACATGTTCTTCACTAATGAGATATTTATTTTCAGTAAAGTGGGAAATCCTTAATACTTCCCCACTTTTTCCACTGCACTTTTCCATAGCTATTCATGAAGGAATATAAAGAACCATAAGTATATGTATCTTTAAAGATGGACAGTTTCATACCCTGAAAAATACAAATTGTATTTTCTTAAAACTTACTAGCATCTATCTCTAGCAATAGAATGATAAAAAACCTAGTTAACAAGTTTCTGCTATAAACCAGTCCAAACAGAAGTACTTAAAGTCCAAGATAAGGAAAAGCTTTACAAAATGCTTGCACTAGAAGGTATATATATAGATATAGATATAGATATAGATATAGATATAGATATAGATAGATATAGATATAGATATAGATATAGATATAGATATAGATATAGATATAGATATAGATATAGATATAGATATAGATATAGATATAGATATAGATATAGATATAGATATAGATATAGATATAGATATATATGCATATATATTAATAAGTCTTCAAATACTTATAAGCCTGTACAGACACAATCACTGAATGAGCTATTATAATTGCAATAGAAAATGTCTAAACAAAGTAGTAAAAGCACATTTCTAAGTGGAAAAAAATCAAAAGCTTTTAGAGAAAACAAAATCTTTCTGTGCACTTGTATAAACAATTCCTCTATTTTTCTTTCTACTCATCTTCGTTGAAGTGTCAGCCAAACATTTCCTCCATTTCTGTGCAAGCAGTTCACACTCTACCATAATTAAACTCATTTATTCTACTAGTGCATAACCCACACAATAGTATATTTATCACATGAACTTGTAACATTTATACTAGTCTAATAAAAAGCTTGCTCATAGGCAAATAATGTATTGTTCAAATAATATACATATATTGGGTTTCGTTTTATACATAAATACAGATGAACCACTCACAGAGCTATACATGGCTATCGTTCTATTTTTGCACGCTGTTGTACTTCCAGCAGAAATAATATAGAAAGGACGCGACTCAAATTTTGTAGCACAAGTGTGAAGAGAAAGAAACAGAACATAATACAGACTTTGAAAGGTCAGACTTGTTAAAACCCTGATGAGAATATCGGTCTCTATCTCCAAAGTAGTAATGCTAACACATTGACCTGGGTTGAAGAGAAGAAAGAGCCGCTGAAGACTAATGAAAGTCAGACAGCAAAAATGAACAAAATAAAAAGGAAAGAGAAGAAGAGAAAGGTAGCTATAGCTTTTGAAAGAAGCATGAGAAAGACACAAAGGTGTGAGTGATAAAACATACAGGAAACACTGAAAGTATCGAAGACTGCCTGGGCAGCATGACTGCTACAAGCCCTCACTTCTGAGCTGCTATCCTCTGGAAGGAGTGCTACAAACCTCCAATAATTCTGAAAAGAGACCACTTTTATCATTTATAGCACAATGGTTTCTGTATTATTATTTCATACATAAGGTCGCAATTATGAGCTAGTTTTACTTTAGTCCAAATAAAAGCCATTCTTTGCCAAGTGTAAAAATTTAAATGAGTATTTATTCAGTTACATCTTGGATTCATCTAAACAGTTGATCTTTCTTGATTGGATTGTCAGAATTTCTATTGGATCCATTATGACAGTAGTTCAGTGTTGTGATTTGTTGTTGCATACCATGTCACCAATGTCTGGCCACACATTGTGGATCAATGTGTCTGCAATTCTGATTCAATAGCAATATTGCTATGTGCCAACACTGATTTTTGGGCATTGCGATTTCATCCCAACAAATATATTCTGTATTTTGTTTTATGAGACATAACTTTGGGACTACTTAGGATGGTGGTTTATGGTGACTGAATTTGTACATCACCACAAGACAAAATGTATTCACTGACACAATGTGCAACCGATAAGGGTTAATTAAGCTTTTCTATCTCAAGAAGAAAATTCAAGGGCTAATCATTGCATATAAATCAAATTTTTATATATTTTTTCATCTGAAACTCGTTACTTTTATTATTAAGATTACCAGAACCATTCTTTTACTTTTAATAGCTAACAGATTTACCGTAAATAGTGACAGCTGGTATCACTGAAATAACTGATCTAATAAAATCATTTGCAACTGTGCCAGTATGATTGCTTGTAACTAATAATCACTATCTCAGGGCAAGAGATGAAAAATGAAAAGAGATACAAAAAGAACAATATGAAGGAATTCTCTTTGAAAGAGGAAAGAAATAAATAAAAGGTAGGCCTATACAAACCTCTCTCCACAGAATCACTGTTGTCTTTTTCCCTTTGCAGTCTGAAAGAGAGTAACTGACACTGGTTCAGTTTCTTCAATGCTGATATCAGCCACTTAAAATGAGATTAACACATACCTCTAGAAACACTGTTCAATATTTTCTCATTCTGAACAGTTTATACTAATATATTAAGAGAAGTAGTCTTTTATCTATGATTCCTTTGGGCATGAGTAGATTATTAAGAAATTAAAATATGGAGTTTGACATTGGTTGGAGTGTCAAGAGGCTTCTCCAGAAAACTGAATTATATATAACATATTGGTTTGCTTTCTGAACATATTTATGGGTTTCTCTTAAAAGAAGCTTTACCTCCCAATATTTTAACTTAAAACCCAAACCATTCAAATAAAAAAAAAATCAGAAGTATCCATCTGATTTCCAACACAGAAATACTCAAAACCAATAAGTATATGGGTTCTCGGTGTTAAGCAACAGGAATAGTAGCTAGTAAGCTACAGGTCTGCCCAAGTGTTCTTGGTGTGTTGACCAGGAAATACATTCTGTCACAATAGAAACAGGAGAGCACCTGGGAAACCACATAAAATCAAAGAGTAGCTTGACAGCTACTTGTTTATTTGCTTGAAAACAAAGTGCATCAAATGGGAAACGAATGGTGGAAGAATAACATTTGGGCTTCCTCAGCGTGGTGCACACCATGATCCTCTGGTAAGAAAATCAAGAGCATATACTAGAGTCAGAGAAGAGACCAAGGACACTAAATGCAGATTAGCAATAAAGCAATGGCTTCACAGAAACGTATTCTGCTTTTCACAGCATCATCTTGGAGATCAGTTTTCTCTCAGATTAGGCAGAAATTAGGAGAATTTGCTTTATTTTCCAGATATCATTTTAGAATTAAGGCAAATGCAACAGCCAAAAAACAAGTGGCCAGGACATGGCAGAGGGTTTTATCCTCTGGAGCAATTCTTGCTGATAGGTATCACTTCACTGAGATAAATAGGAAACAACAAACAGCTTTTTTGTATTAGTGGCTAACTTCTTTCTCTCTGTTAGTCCCTTTCCAAGTGGCCACTGTCAGGTTATCAGTTTCCTTCATGATCGGTCAGTGAAAAAGAGATCTTGGTCATTAGAAGCAAGGTTACCATACAGGCAAACACCTTGAGAAAGCACAGAAAGGGGACAGCAGATAAAAACATCTGGTAGCTTGTAGTAGACCACAATGTGTTTAGAATAAAGCCTAAAACTAACCCTAGATACAATAAAATTATCAGATTACAACCAATTTCGCTTGAAAATAATCTGTGTTACATTATAAACCATCACATCCTTGTCTTTGTAGTTAAAATTTGTGATTAGAAATATTCAGATTTCAAGAAGTTTTTAAAGAAGGTTCTAGTACAAATTTGGGAAATATCTGTGTTTGAACATATAAGATACAGTCATCTGATTTCCAAAATCTGAGCAATATTGCACACTTCTGGTTCTCTGAATTCATGATCATGCTTAAATAGAGCGATAGTGTGAAAGATATCATCTGCTTTTACAGTACACTCTGGTTTTACCTTTCTTTCCTCTAGTGAAGCTACTGTAAAGACTGGTATCTCAGAAAGTTAGCTTTTCTCCAGTTTATTCATCTTATTGCCAAGTACCATTTTCTGTGTTATCCCAAAGTACAAAAACTCAATATGCAGAGATACATGGACTCTGTCAGTGGAAAGGTGCATGGTTCATAACAAAGTTGTTCATATCCTGGTCTTAGAAGATGTGGAAGATGAATCAGAGGTTAAAGCAGAAGAATGCCAACTCCTTGTGTAAAGCAGACTCTGCCATCACCAAATCTGTCTGCCTTTCCAAAATTATCTTTGTCCATTTGCCTTCTCTGTATCCTGCAAGGTCTAATTAGACCATTCCCTCCCAAACCAGGATGTTTGCAGCACTCTTCAGAAAGATGTATAAACATCCCTACAGAGTTTACATGCTACAGTGTACAGATCTACCCAGTAACACCCCAGAAGCATGTTTTACTTAATGCTTCAGATCAATGTGACTTTCTAATGTTTACACTTGGATTTACTGAACTGTTGTTTGTATTTGTCTTTAGACTTGTATTTTCAGACTCTTTTTACCAGCCAGCTTGTCATTGCAACATGAAACTAAGCTAAAAAAAAACAAAACCAAACCAACAAACCTTCAGTCGTCTTATTAATCTCTTTTTCCAGCTTTCATCCAAATAGAACTTTGTTCAGCTTCAATCTTTTGGAGACTGGCTGAGCTACAGATAAGCAGATCCCCACCAGGGAACACTGTTGGAATTAAAAGGCTGCTGGCCCTTCAACACATTCCCCTTTAGCAGAATAAACTAAGACTATTAATTTGTAGTTCATAGGACATCCACTGATCCCACCTACTGTTACCATTAAAACAGATGTTTGTGTATTTTAAACTCTGAAAGCAGTATTGTGCTTTAGAACCTAACTGACCTCAAATGCAAAAAAGTCAGACAAAATTGATGGCTTGCTGAGAACTAACAAATCTGAAGATTTAATTTACAGAGCATTTTAGTAGTGATCCCTGTGTGAAGTTTACGTGGATGAACTGATCCATCAGCAGACAGGTCAGCATGAGCAATCCAGTCTTTTTGCAAATTCAGTGACAGAAACTAGTCTAACAAGTCTATGCCATTCAGTAGCTTATACTAACTGTCTTCCTAGAATGAATTTACTGAATTATTTTATTCAAGCACAAATATTATACATTTACAAAATCAGAAGATATGTTGCACTTGGAATTTGCCTTTGCAAAAAGCGACAAGATCTGTGGAGCACTTGTGAATCTTAACTGTATATCTTTATAATGCACATCTTTGGCTAGGTGAAGCTCTTTGAATTAATACCCTCCCTATGTTATAAAGAAATATAGACTACTATATAATTTCCCTGAATAGTACTTTTAGGCATGCAGTTAATTATTATGGAATTCTTAAAAGATATGTTTTGCTGTCCAGTAATGTAAGACTGATAATGACTGGTTACAGTTTCACTTATTTTAAAAAAAGTATCTGTTCACAACCAAGTAATTATGTTGTGTGTTTAGCATTGTTTAATACTTTCCTTTTCCCAGCCTAGAGACATGAACTACCAATGAAATTATTTATATGCATATAAGCATTTTTCTCACACTCTGCTAGTGCTGTTTGTCTCTTGAAAAGAGCCTCCTCCCTCTCAGGTTGATTTTTCTTTTTTTTTAATCTTCATTCACAGAGTATAACAGTTTTCTAGTCATTTAAGCCCAAAAAGGTAAGATTTGGACTTCTTATCCTTAGGATTCATATCCATGACTCAAAAGTTTAGATTATATGGGATATATGGCTCAGTCCTCAAAAGGTGTATACATACTTACGGTAATTATTACCTAATTATCATTCAGGATCTAGACCTAGATCTGAGAGAAGGTGTTACCACTTAGTTGGGTAGCATTGCTCCTAAGAGGTCCATGGACTGGTTTGCAGTAATTGTGTGATGGCTGTTTTGAAACCAACACATGCCATTCAAATTGAGGACAACACTTGGGGGAATGGAAGTCTGATCAATGCTTCAGATGTATGGCAACATTTTCTTTGAGCTATGGATATGTCCAACACTAGAACTGGCTTTATATTTCCTTCAGTGTGGCTTAATCCGGGATAGAAAGATAAACAAGGCTACTTCCTGAGACTTTTTCATCCCTGTTTTCTTTAACTCTCAGTCATACTGATGTTAAACACTTCAGTATGTCTGCAATTTTTCTAACATCTTTTAATCTTTCTTAGGAACCACAGCTATAGCTCGATCTTCATATACTCCATTAAATAGTCTACCCATATATTCAGCTCAAAAAAAGTTTGAATTTGATGCTGTGATCCAGCTGCCTTTTTTCCATCAGACTATTGTCATAATGTGGACATAAATTCAGTAATTGTGAAAACTGCATGGCAAGGATCATGGTGGAAAGTAATCTGAGCTATTTAAAAATTCTTGTAAGTCCTCCACATTTCTAAGAATAGAGCAAAGGGGAAAAGTCTTTTTTTTTTTTTTTTTAACTTTCTTTTAAACCTTTTTTTTTTTTTTTTTTATTGGTACTATGATTCAACAAGCAAAGCCTCACAGGCTTGGACAAACAGTTTGACATTCTAGCAGGCAACACATGCTGCAGCAGACCTTTTGCCTTTTATCAAGGATATGACACCTTCAGAAGTTCAATAACTTGCTGGGGATTTGAAGGAACCCAGAAACTGCTGAAACAACTATGATATTTATAACAGGCATTGCAAGATTGGAGAATTTCTGAAGCCACAGAGCTTGTGTTTCTCTGGGCTCTGATTTAGCCTATAGCTAACCCTGTCTGTGACATCTGGGCAACAAAATGACAAGATCATCATTAACTACAGCCTTTTTTCTGCATGTCTTACAAAAAGAGAAAAAGTACAGCAGATAGCAAATACTGTAAAGTAAAGTTAGTATCATACAGGCTGAGTCATAGAGAAGAAATTTCCTCTTTCAGGCCAGCTCTCATAAAGAGCAGAATTACATAGCCACAAAAGAAACAATAGAAAAACATCAGGAAGAGTGCCATAGAGAGAGGACCACATGGCTGCAGGCTAGTTACTACAATCAAGAGGGACTATGATATTCATTAGCTTAAGGCATAGGAAAATACAATGACAATTTTACAACTGAAAGCTGTATGAAATGTACTTCTTGTTCGTAATTTGAAGCATTTAGAATTGGTAAACTGATCCAAAACTTTTCCCAGGAGTGTTCTTTTTCCTGGTTATAGCTAATACTAAAATGTTTACAGCTACATTTTATCCCTATTAGAATTAATAATTCCAGAGAAACATGGGAACAACTATTTTCATAATACTACTGTGGATAGTGAAAAGACCTCTCTCCTTCTTCTCTCTCTCGACTTTTCACCAGTACTATATCTATTATTTATATGCAAATATCTCATAAACTTCTCAGCTTTCAGCTGTCAAGTCCATTAATTAGCAGGTTAACAAAGCCTTCATGTTAGACCTGTCTTCTATATTTCTATGAAGTATGCTTAAAATACATTCTTCATCTTGAAGCCAGAAGAATAGCATGCCAAACAATACTAAATTAAACAGTAAAATTCTGGACAAAGGCAAGCTCCTTAACCCTGTGCCATAATGGAAACTGGAGGAAGAGATTTTTTTTTTTTTTCTTCTCCTTAATGAAATTTTCATCTTAATTAGTCCAAATTTATTATTGGCTTTTCTAAATATCATATTGTACAGTCACTTAATCTAGTTCACATTGCAGCAAATCTGTAAGACTCACTTACAACCCCCAGAAGCCCCTTCTCCTGTATCTGTCTTCTCAACTTTTTCTGTTGGGCATGTCTGTGTTTGCATACATCACAGAGGACACAGATTCAATGTAACAGAAGAAAACTGTTCAGCTTCTTATTGCCTGATATAACATTTCTTACATGTAGCTGAGCAGATGCTTACATTAATCTTTAAATAAATTTTTTACACAAAAATCATAATAGTACTGCAATAAACATTAACAAGAATATAAACATTTGTTTAATTTTTATAGCACAAAATAGATTTTTCCTGTTATGCAGTTTAAGCTACATTAAGCAGTTGCTGAGGACAGAGTCCTTAGGCCTCCAATGATTCTTAATTCTGAATTCCCTATTCAGTATTGCTGCACAATTCTCACTTCATGAAGGGCTTCTAGCTAATTGCTGCAAATAAAGGCCACCTTGTTGCAATACACTGTAGTCATGTGTTTCCCCTTTTGATACAGTTAAGGACACTTACTGAATAATAAGTTGCACTTTCTCAAAAACATTGGCATTCAAACCAAAAGAGGTAACAGAGTCTTAGGGATTCATACAAAAATGAAAATGCAATCATTGCCAAATATATCTGATCTTTGTTAGTACATTAAAACTACATGTGCCAAAGGATATCAAATAAATTAATAAATGAGGAACAAAGAGCTTCATATGGAAAATTAAAATAAGATGTGCCTACTGCATAGACTGACATTTCTAATCCACATGTCTGTAGTGCATGGATTTGTGTGACAATTTTCAGTCCGTAGGACTCACTTCACATTAATTAATGCTGTATGGGCTAGAATAATAGCAAGGTCCTTGGGTGAGCCAACAGATCAAACAGTTTAAAATGCAACTCTATGTTGGTTTTTGGTTTTTTTTTTTCCTATTATGACCAGATTTTTAAAATCATTTAACAATGAGATTTTTTTAATTGACCAACTGCCATGTTGTAATCCTTGTACTTCAACAGCAAGAGCACTTTCCATCAGGATGCATTTATGTCAAAGAAAACAAAACTGGTGTTAAATCAGCATTGCTATAAAGAACAAAAATGAAATAAAAGGTTGTTGTAGAAAATATGAGAGGAATAAGACTAAAGCTGTGCATTAGTTTAAAAACAAAAAACCTAAAGCCATAATAATAAAAAGCTTCTTGTCTTTTATCCAGGAGGTTTTGGTACTGCTTCTGTATATATCATACAGATCTGAGATGCACAGTACTAGTAAGAGACAGTATATTCACTAACATTGCAGATTAGAAAAAAGTTTGAATTATTGCTGAACTCAAAATACTACTTTGACTTGCCTTCTTCAAATATCAAATTCAAAAGTGCTGAAAACAAAACAACCTTCTTAAGATGCCTGTCCTGGTTTCAGATGGGATAGAGTTAATTTTCTTCCTAGTAGCTGGTATAGTGCTGGGTTTTGGATTTGGGATGTTAATAATGTTGATAACACACTGATGTTTTAATTTTTACTGAGCAATGTTTACACTAAATCAAGGACTTTTCAGCTTTTCATACTGCCCTGCCAGAGAGGAGCTGGGAGGGGACACAGCCAGGGCAGCTGACCCAAACTGGCCGTAGGGGTATTCCATACCATATGATGTCCTGCTGAACAATAAAACTGGGGGGAGTTGGGCAGGGGGTGGTGGCCCACTGCACGGGGACTGGCTGCGCATTGATCAAGGGATGGTGAGCAATTGCATTGTGCATCACTTGTTTTGTATATTCTATTATTATCCTTTTTTTTTTTTTTTTTTTTTTTTTTTTCC
>NW_020799098.1:30989599-31088762 GCF_003259725.1 Athene cunicularia
GGGGGGGGGAGTGAATGAACAGCTGTGTGGCATTTAGCTGCCTGCTGGGTTAAACCACATCACCTACCTGAAACGTCTTTTTTCTTCTCATGTACATTTTCACATCTTTTATCTGATTTACTATTCCTTATGGAACAGCTTGAACAAAGTTTTCCTAAGAAGTGTTGCACAGCCTCATTGATCTCAGTATTGATAAAAGTTCCCTGTGGATCTAAACTTTCCTTAAAAATCTTTTATCCCATTACTCTGAAGTTTACTCATCAGAGAGGACACTCTCTTAGCAAGTAGAACCCAACAAGTCATCAGGCTGATCACTCTCTAAAAAGTTCTCACTCTCTTATAGGTTTCTAAACCTATAGCATCTAAAGAGTAGCTACCTTTAATCAATTATTTAATATCGTTACAAACTATATACAAAATATATATCTTAATATAGTGCTTTCCCGACCAGAGGTTAACAAGGAACTAAACTTGTGAGTGCAGTTACTGCACTTCTTAGTGTAATTTGTGTATTTTCTTCATTTTCTTTTTTAATTCTGGAGTAATTTTGTCGTATAGATTTCTTCCTTTGGAACAGAGGAACTGATTTCTGAACTAATTTATGTTAAATATAATTAAAAAAGGAAAAATAATGGAAAAAACTTAGCATATCCAGTGTATCTCATACTTATTAAATATAAAAGATATTTTGTTTAACATATAAAACTGAAATGATTCAATATATTATTCATTTTTATATTTCAGGATTGATTTGAGATACAGCAGGCAGTTTTTCTCTTCTAGCTATTCCCTACTGGAGATTTTAGAGGAATATTTTATTCATCTGAAAGCTTTGATAATATTTTTCCTTTGTAACTGAATGAATGAACAAGTTCACATTAACAAGCATACATTTAAAATTTACTTGCCCAAGACTTCACAGCAGAAGTTAACACTGAAATATGATTCCTAACCCTAACTCAGAGAGAATTTTAAGTACTATGACCAAAAAGTGTATTTCACCTCTCAAAACACTTGTACCAGTAGAAACTCCTTATTGCTCAACTCACTATTCACTGCAGACATTATATGCACAAATTTAATTTTGAAGGCAAATGGCTGTGGAGCATTTTTCAGCACTTAGATATCAGATGCATCATAAAGTGTCATCAGAAAAAAATTCTTGTGGACTGTTGCAATTCCAAGAAAAAGGAAGGTCAGTCCTTCTGGAAAAATTCAAAACTTTCATTCTAGAATGAAGTATGGAAATCACAGAAATTCTTCCCATCTTTTAAATACATTTATTACCTATTTATTACCTATTAGTTTGGGGCTGCTGCCAGGGGTTGCAAAACATCAGTTAAGGTCTGCCAGAGCTCTTCCGGCTATGTGCACTGTTTTATGGTGAAAAGAACATCCAAAAGCAAATTTAGACAGAAGACCCCTGTGATTTCCATGTCTTACATCTGTTACTGCTGATTTTTGCTTAGGATCAAAGTGTTCACACTGCACATAGGTAGAGTTCAGTATACACTATCTTTACATGGACTACACTCCACCACACTCTGAAATTCTGCATTTCTGCCTTCCCACTCCATCTGGCCCAAATAAATTGCTGGGACCTTGGGTCTGCATTAATTTAACCTCCTGCTGAGGCTCCTGGGAATGTTCTGGAATCTCTCCTAGGCTGCTTCTTGTCCTGGGTATATGAATGTCGATGAATGATCCAGCACCAGATTTTATAGCATCCCGGACAATGTCAAGAATCTGCACAAACTCACTGTTATTTTAGCAGTAAGTGTAATGTATTTATCCCAGATAGAAGTCTGTTTGTTGTACACAGGTTGGTACAAAGCAGAAAGCGTAGCAGAGAAGATATTTTATGCTGAAGGATGCACTCTCAGCCACTGCAAGGAAAGACAAAAAGTGTACTACCTCTCTTGGAACAAAACTGCAAGGGTTCAGTGGTTGGTTAGCAAGGTATGAGGTGACATGTGCCACTGTAAGAGCTGAACAGCTGAGTGCACAGCAGTATCATGCTGGTGGGGAAAGGAGGATAAGGCTTTTCAGGCAGCTGTCAGGGACAGAGACAGAGCAGACTGGCAGAGCCCAGACAGCAGCTCAAAGGTTCAGTTTGAAGACATTTCAGGTGACACTTTTTCAGCCCTGTGAATCAGCATCTACAGATGAAATGTTGACCGGGATATTTCAAGCCAGCTGTAATAATAGGATTTTTGCAGAGTCATTAATCATCATTATCACACATCCCTGCAGTAGTGCTGTGGACCCAACCAAAACTGCGATAGTGCCCTGAGGAGAAACAACGCTTATCTCCACAAGTTTACAGTCACGGTAGATAATTCTGATTATGGATATGGGAAACAGACACAGAATGCAAAAACAGATTAATAACTTCCAAAGGCACATACATTTGCAGAGAGTTTGTTAGGAAAGGTACAGACTAGCATAAGGCAAGACCAATGAAAGCATCAAGACACAGGGCAAGAGAAGACCAGTAGGGAAGGAGAGGGGCACAACACACCACCTAAAAATCCATCAAAACTGCAAATCTGAGTGTCCCTGCAGGGATTTCTTTCCCACAAAGGAGAGTGGGAAGGGGGAGAAGCTTCCTCCTCTCTCTAAACCTCCTATTTTTTAGAAGTATTATGCAAGAAGGAACGATCAAGCTCTTGGATAAAATTTAATATTCATAACAGTTGACATGAATACCATTACTTCCCTAATGATACTTTTTACTTTTATGTCTTATGACTATAGAAATAATCTGTTCCATGCATTTTACATCTTAAAAGTGCAATGATATTTTACCTGAGTTTACTGCAAGTATAGTTTTCTCATGATTGCCTATCATATTTATACAGATATTTATCAAGAGGGTCTGGTAAGGACTAATTATTTGAGGGGAGGGTATTTGATTAAAGTCATCAAAATAATCAAGCACAGACTTGAGAATGGAACAGAGCAAGAAGTTGTGAACTACTTAATAATTATTTCTCCAAACTTTTAGTAAAAGCTAATTCTTCAGTTTCATTGGGTAAGAAAATTTTGAGCTGGATACTGCAAACTGATATCAAACTGACAGCCACTAAATTAGAGAGGTGTTGAATCAGACCCTGGTTTGGCACAGACAGATTAAAGAGGAAAATAAGCTTTGTATCATTACTATCCTTGATTAGCTATTGTTGTTTGTTCTCCTCAAATTCTTTCTCTTGGTCCCTAACCCTGAGGTTAGAGTTATTAAGCCTGACATACAGGTAATGGAGAATAGAGTCTTCCAGAAAACAGTAAGAGGTTACTTATATAATTATCCTAAACCATGCTCTCCTGAACAAAGAAAAAAAAAGAATAAATCAAAAGCAACTCTAATATGGGTCTGTAGAGCTTGCATGATATTTTCAGAAATAAAAGATGCAACTTGGGATATATCTTAAGCAAGCTCCTAGGAATATATCAGTGTCCAGTTATGATTTTTGCACTCTAGTATGCAGTTAAGATATATGCAGTAAGAGCTCCAAGTGAAAATGTAGCCACCTAATCCTTGGTTATATTCCCCCCAAAAGGGAAGCCTTGACTCCTACCCTTCAGCCCACTAGCATTATTAGCCCTCCAGCATTATTATGATCCTACGGTGTGGATTATTTTCCAGTTATGTTTATTAATGTAGATGGATACATGTGAGGAAGGTCTGGGACTTATCACATTAACTTTCCATCTGGCATTTAAAAAAAATTGCAAACAGATAAAACTCTCCCAGTTCTCTGCAGTGAACTATTTATTGCAAGCTTTGAGACTAAGCTTCAAGACTAGGGATCCCCAGAGGTCATTTCCAGAAAACAACTGTATGATTGTATGAGAACAACATCACTCTAGGAGGCTGTGAATGGATCCAACAAAGTTGGATAATGGCAAGGATGGAGGTAGGAAGTCATGGCTGAAGCCTTATAGGCACTTCAAAAGTCCAATCATATATACCATCAAGCTGTACCTTTACAGCATTCACTTATCTCAATATTGCTCAACAAATTGCCAAGTAAGCACACTGAAATCCTCCTCTGGGCACACAAAAGGTTAGGGAGGTGGGGTCCAGGATGAAGGTGAAGCAGGAGGGAGGAAGGGAAGAGCAGGGAAATGCCAAGTCTGTGTAATAATGTAAACCTAGTCTTCACTACATCCAAGTACCCACCAAACTGGGACTAAATACTAAATTCTAAACTGCGTGAGAGAAATACAAGGTGTTATATTACAAGCCTCCTACTTATAATTCAATTTTAAATACTAATTAAACGGCAAAAATCAGAATGCTGTATATATTCTATACTTGTAACATATTTTATATAAATACTATTATTTATACAGTATATAATATCAGCTGCCACAAACTAAATACTGAAATGTCATAGACCAGGACTTGGAAAGTGAGCAAACAGCCATATGCATAGGTCTCAATAAGAAAGTTTAGGATGGAGTCCAGTATATGTAGTGTACAGTAGCTGGCTTAATAGTAATGTTTAAGCTGTCAAATGCAGTATCTAGCAAGGAAGAAATCTATCAGACAGCAGTATTTTCAGAGCTTAAAAAAAGGAAGCACACAAAAAATAAATAAGTGAGGATATTAGTTATAGAGGCTCTAGAAGCCTAGAGGGAATGAGTAAATCTTAAAATATTGTGTATTAAGAAATGTTCCCTCTCATCAAGTCATTATATAACATTCTCTGTCATGAACTGCATATTGGACTCCACATATTGTTTTGGAAATGTGTCCCATTATCTAACTCAGTTCTTTCTGGTGTGCCATGCCGCCATAAGACTTTCTCCTCAAGGCCTAAAATGGTGTTCCAGGCATGAGTTTCCAACCAACCAGTGGCTGCTTCCACCATTGTAAGCACATAGTGTTTGCCTTGCCGAGTTTGCAGGAGAGTGATATAATCAATCTGCCAGGCCTCCCCTTATTTATATTTTGATCATCATCCTCCATACCAAATGGGCTTTAACCATTTGGCTTGCTTGATTGTAGCACATCTCACATTCATGGATTACCTGTGCAAAAGCCTTCATGGTTAAGTCCACCCCTCAGTCATGAGACCATCTATATGTTGCATCTCTTCCTTGATGGCCTGAGGAGTCATGGGCCCAGCGAGCCATAAATTGTTCAACCCTTATGTTGCCGGTGCAGATCTACTTGAGACACCTTGCTCTTGGCAGCTTGATCTGCCTGTTGGTTGTTCTGATGTTCTTCAGTGGCCTGGCTCTTGGGTACATGAGCATCTACATGGCATACTTTCACAACCGGGTTCTCTACTTGAGCAGCAAAATCTTGCCATAATGCAGCAGCCCAGACGAGTTTGCCTCTGCTCTGCCAGTTGCTCCATTTCCACTGCTGTAACCACCCCCACAGCACATTTGTCACCATCCATGAGTCAGTATAGAGGTAGAGTGATGGTCACTTTTCTCGCACAGCGATATCCAAGGCCAGCTGGATGGCTTTCACTTCTGCAAACTGACTCAGTTCATCTTCTCCTTCAGCAGCTTCAGTAACCCGTCATGTGGGGCTCCATACAGCTGCTTTCCATCTTCAATGTTTTCCCATAATGCGACAGGACCCGTCGGTAAACAGGGCATATCGCTTCTCATTATCCAGTAGCTCAGTATATGGTGGGGGCCTCTTCAGCACATGCTTCACCTGGCTCCATTCCAAAAATCTTTGCCTTCTATATGAAATACTCCAATGACTGATCAGCACTGACCCTCTAGCTGTGCTTCCTCTCAACCCAGGGAAAGTTAACTCCATCCTGGTCAAAACCAGGACAATAATGAAAAAAAAACCCCAACAATTACCATCATTAAGAGCTAAGAGAGAATAAAAATCTCTCACTGGTTAACCTAGTCTTCAAGTAGAAGAGAATGTAAGGGCAGAATTAGACAGTCAGAATATTTTAGCTATAACACTGCTTGGCATGAAGCTACATCATAAATCCTCACAAACATGTTCATAAAAACTCAAACTTTTTAATGGCAGTGAAAATCAGAACATCCCTTTGAGATTTTAAACAAGTGTTTATACTCCTCCATCTTATAATTAATTTACAGTTTTTATTTCTAACAATAGATGAGGTTTTTTGCTTTTATTTAGTTCTTCCACATGAAAGTTAAATGACTACTGATGACTAATCTAGATAGAGTGCCAAGACATTTTGATATTAGCCTCAAAGACATAAATTCAGTTAGATGTGTAAGATCAATAAATATTAGTCTAAGCTATCAATTAATAAATTCAAATTAATTCATAAATGTGTATATATATATATATATATGCATGCTATAACTGAGGTGTTTTTTAAGAACAGTTTTTAAATTGAGGTAGCTTCTAATACCTCACTTGGAGAAAGAGTTGGAGTTTTTAAAAAGTAAACCTGAGTGTTGAGGACAAGCTTTAAGTCCTTAATTCTTTAAAGTAATCTAGAAAAACAAAACAAAACAAAACAAACCCCAAAACCTCAAACCAAAACCAAACCACAAACCTAAAAGGTCTTTCTGAGCCCCTGCCCTAAATAAAACTGTTTCCTATTTAGAAAACAACCCACAATGGGGAGTTCAGGGCACACCTGTCACTTGCAGCTCTCAATTTTGATGGCTGTAGGTCTCCAGGACTGCCCAGAACTTCCACTTCTAGCTTCACCCTTTCCAGCCATCCCCCAGACAGGACAGTCACCTCCCAGAAGAAAGGAGCAGTCATACAGCATTAAGTCAAGAGACACCTTCAAATTTGTGTTATCTTGAATGATAACTAGTGCATTCATTAAGAGAAGTACCATAAATTTATAAAACAAAGCAAGCACTCCAAGAAAACTCAGATACCATGAGACTTATTACCACCCATAATTTCTTGACCACAAGAGAGTCAGGATGAAGCCGAGCTCAGATCTACAGTAACTGTTCTTCTGATAGCAAAGCAGAGAAGTGGAGGGAGAACTGCACTACATGCAGGTGAGGTGGAGAGACAAGGTGGTTAAGGGTCAGTCATGGAGACTAGGCAATGATCCCAGTCCATATCTGCAGAAAGAGGTGGCCAGGTTCACCCACATTCTTCCTAGCACAAACCCCTCCATATAATGTAAGACATTCCCCACTTTCTCCCCAGCTAATGCAACACCAAGAAGCAACACTGCTTCTTTGTCCCAAGTGCCACTCAACTCCCTCTCTTGTGGGATTTTCAAGAAACAGGGACTTGGTCTGCACTTATGATAAATACTTTCCATTAGCCCTCCAGAAACAAAGCAGAAAAAAAAAAAAAAAAAAAAAAAAAAAAAATGGAACCCCTGCCTTGGGCTACCTGGTAGTAGTAATTATTTCTTTTGAACAGACAACTTAGTAAAAAAGGCTAGCAATTTCAGAATGACTAAATTTGGCAAAACTTTTCCACCAAAACTAAGGGAAGATAATGTTAAAATCAAGCTTTTTAATTTAGGTATTTGTGAGTAGCAGTAATAACAATAATAATACATGAAAATAATAAATTGTAAGTGATAGGTATTTGTTGTGCAGACAATTTTTGAAGAGTGAAATCTCAACAACTAAATCAAGCGTTATATTTGAGAACATATTTTCCATCTAATTAAGTCTGCCCCATTTTGTTTAGAGAAGTGAATAGATTTTTTGTTTCTTTTCCTAACTAACAATATTTCATATCCAACAAGAAAAATAGCAAGTCTCCTTCCTCCACCTTCCATTAGTATCAAAAATGGCATTATATACACAGCCCTACCTATGACAGTAATATATAGTGCCTGTCAATATACACCATTTGTCATAAGAAAGATCTGCCACTATGTACCATTTCAACACGTTTAAATCCTTTTGAAACATTTGATGAAAATTATTACTGAAACACTTCTTGCTTTAAAAAAAAAAAATCTCATCAGTTAGCAAAAAGGGAAATAAAATTAATAACCAACACTACCAGATTTAACTCAAAGTGACATCTTCTAAATGACACAGCGTCTGGCAGAATCAGAAAGTTTGTATTTCATTTGTTTCTTCTGCAGTAGAACAAAGTATATGAAATGTCACCCCCAAAAGTATTCTTGGAATATGTGGAAAGCATCTAGCATGAAGTATAGATGTGCAAAGTGATCATTTTACAAATTCTCAGAATAGTCTTATTCTCTGCATATATCCCTGTTCCAGGGAAGTTAGGCGTTTATTAAATCACAAACCAACACACCTCATATTTAGATAATACTGCTGTAATAACTAGCAGCTACTGCCAGCATGTCTGTACAGTTGCCGATTCCATATAAGAATATCTCATAAATTAAAGGAGAAGTGATGATGGAATGACAGTTTCCTTAGGAATTCAATTTAGCCCTGTTGGTAAAGGTATTGGTGTTCAATCATTCTTTTTATATAATTTTAAAGCTTATTCAGTACATCTCAAATAGATATAAGATAATTAACAAGTTGACCCAAAACTTACATTGTTTATTAATTCCTTCTCCACCAAAATCAATACATTTACACATTTACCGGATATATATGGAACTGTGGATATTTTGCTCAGCAATCTCAGTTCTGCAGAATGAAAGAAACAGGGAGCAATGTACTTGCAACTAATACAAGGTGATGGCTTGGATACAATTTCATCCACAGGAAAATCCTTCCATTATGAATTCCTTTACAATATTTTAAAGAACAACATAAGAACTACTCGTGTTGTCTAAATAGGCATGATTAACTTAATTTATTTCGGTCAATCTACAACTAATTAAGAGTTAAAAAGATCCACTGTGGTTTTTATTTCTTTTTCTCATCATTCTAGCTAGCAAGAAACAAGGAAATACAAGAAGTTAATGAAAACAACTGATATTTTAGTAAGCTTAATAAGTTGTTTAGGTATTATGATCTGGAATACTTTATGCGATAAGTACTTGTCTGCAAAACATGTATCTGTAATACCTTGCTCAGAAATCAAAGTTAGAATTAGAGCAATTAGGTGGATTGTTTGGATTTCTCTTGAAGTGGAATGAAGATTAGTCCTTCATCTGATTACAATAAATAGCAATCATTTGAAAACAAATGAAAGGCATCAAACATCTAGATTGCTATATTGCCTAAGACCTGAGAAGTCTGACAAAACAAATGTGTTCAGAAATTTTAATTAGTAAAAGAACTACCCCTTTGCAAATCTAAAGAGGACAAAATTGATCAAAGAGATGTGAACAAGGGAGAAAACAATATTTGAAAAGAATCAGTGAATATAAAATTTGATCTTTTCATCACAGAAATTACATCTAAGGTTATACTTGAAAGTGACATAAGGAAGAAAACTGGAAAATAAAAAGATGACAAGTAATAAAAATGGTTACATTTTCTTAAAAACTAATGTGCACTTCAAAATAAGACAAACCAAGCATTTACAGTTTTTTCTTAAATTAGCAAGAGACTAATAATCACTACCAGAAGATCCCATTCCCCCAAAAAATAGTTTTGTGGTATTACTAAAGGTGAAATAAGCTCAGATTGTTAAAGAAAAGAGCTAAAATGTAAAATAGAAAGCATTCATTAAGAAGCAAACACTCTGAAGAGCCAGTGATTAAATTTATGTAATGATTTGAAAAATTATTGAATGTTTGCATCATCTTACATGGAAGGAAGACATGCGGATAAGAAATGTTTAAGTGTATAGAAGAAATAAACCCAACTGCATTACTAGAAACCAGAAAAGACCTTTGGAAATAACACAGGACAATAAACTGAAGTGGTGAGATATCACCCAAAGATTATGACAAAGGTGGAAAGCAAATAGCAGCTTCAGATGCTTGTTTTGATCTTTAGCAGAAAAAATAACAGTGGATGAATTCCACTTGCACAGTTGTAAGCTGAAATAATGCTTACATATTAAAGATAGAGATACTAGCTGGTGGCAGAAACTCAGTGGTTATTACTGAATAGGAAATCAACCTAAGTATAAAGTGCATAGTGATCACAGCCTCTTCTTGATTATGTTTCCAACCAAAGAAATCAACACACTGGCCTTCATTAAGGAAAATTCTCAGTCTGGTAACGTAAAGAATGTTGATGTGACAGAGATTGAAGCCAAGAAGTTTGCTGAGAATCTGAATTTATGATTCCTGTGGCATGTGCTATCCAAGTTGCTTTTTTTGCTACCAAAATACACAGTTATCTGAGAAATTGAGCAGAATTAAATCTGAGAACGCTAAATCAGGACAAAGGAGAGATACCTGTTCAGCAGTATAAGACTGTGAGATACTGAACGGTAGCAAAGAGAAAATATGGTTATGTAATGAGAACTGAAAGAAAAAGAACACGTTGACCAACAGATTAGTATGAAAGATAATACATATCTTAAAAGAAATCAGGCAATATTTTGTACTCTTAAAATGAGAGCAGATATTAAAACTGGTGTGCAAATTCAGGAATTTTAAATTTTTTTGTCAGAATCTGAATTAATTTCCATCAAATATGAGTCATTGAAAAGTCTAAACTCTAGACTGACTTGGTTTTGCAAATACAGCCATAAACCACATAAACATTCTCAAATTAGTTGTACACCTTCCAGTGATTATCTCAGCCTCAGAAGAGGTCCAGGGTGCTTTGTGGTGGAGATTAGGAGGCAACTCAAGGAGATGAGGGTTGTTCATTGGAGGGACAAGAGAAAGGAGCTTGGAAAGTAAGGTATATTTAAGGAACATGAAAAGCACAAATAAATGAAAAGCTTCTGTCAGGGTACAGAGACAGAGTTTAAGTTTTCTGATTTTGTGAGCCTTCATTACTGGTATTCCTGCTATTGACAGAGTGGGGAAACATCAGGGCTGTCAGTAATACGTCTTCCCTTTCCTTGCTTTATCTAACTCATTGATTGCATGACTGATACAATAGAGGATAGGGCAACAAGGCAGAGAATGGTCCAACAGAAACTTCATCAAGTTCAAGTCCTTCATCTGTGGTAGATTAGCCTGTGCTACAGTACAGCACTAGCTGGTTTGCTAGTGGCTGTGCAAAAAAACCCCAAACCCTAATCAATAGCAGAGGTGCGATGTGGAGATGTGTGCCATTCTGTTTGCCAGGTTTCTGCTCTCCCCCAGCACTGAAAGAGCTTGCTAGGGCAGCTAACCATCCCCCAAAACTGCAGTAAGACTTTACATGCTGGGGACATCTCCAGCTCACATTAGGCCTCACAAAGCAGTTCCTAAATTCAGACTTAGAATACATGTGGCACAGTCAAGCAAAGGTAGGTTTTTAGGGTGTAAGCTTACTGGGGTACTCTGGTATACATTTACTGCTTAGAGCGATGGATTTTCTACTGATTATACTAGGAAAACATTATAAAAAATAATCTTTCACATAAAAAATAGGGAGAGAGATTCTAAACTTTTGTAAGTAAACACTACCTGAGCAACTAGTTATCTTCTCTTACCTGCTCAAACACTGTTGCTGTTGCTAGCAATAGTAAGCTGCAGAACAAGGTATATGATTTTACTCTGCATTAACTTTCCCAAATATATTTACTGTCAGATCCCCATGTGAGGAGCCTCAAAACCTCAGAAAAATCAGGTCAACACTCTTCTGCTATATCTAAAAAACTTCTGATCTAGGACTCTGTATTGAGCTGATAAATGTCACGAAGAAAACTATTCTGTAGAATGGCCTTGAGATTTATTAGCCTTCTCACAAGATGATACTATATTCCATTACTATATTCCATTCCAGATCTACTAATAGGTCTTTCATGAGTTGCTTGTTCTTAATGGGAAAATCTTTTACATACCTCTTTGATCTTCAAGTAATTTCAGGTAAAATACTTGAATGACATTTCATAATATTCCTGTTAGGAAATGAAGACTGCAATAATCTTAAACTTTAAGCATCAATCTTCTAATAAGAATCTATCTAGTTAAAGGGTCTGCACACACTTTATATGAAAAAATTTACATACTCTTTCTTCAACCTCTGTCAAAATCATTGCATATTTTGACAGAAATACATTTTAGTAGGTATAAAAATGTATCATGGCTCCTTAGAATGGAAAATGTATTTGAAACTTCTATGTTTAAGAGATTAATGTCCAGTTTGGTACTTGGTTTTGAATAATTTAAACCTTAGTGCTTTATTGCTATATTTTCAGTTGAAAAAGAAAATGTCTTGTAAATCTGCCACACTGCAAGATGGATTAACAGTTTCTGTATGTCCCTTTTTTTCTGCTTAGAACAGCAGCTTCCTTAGAAACATCTTTTCTATTTCTTGGTATATGCAGGCATTATTTTTATACCGTGCATAGTTTGATAGGCAATTTTACTTTCTTTCTGTGCAGGACTTGATATGGTAGGGATTCCATAGAATATTATGGGATACTAAAAGTATCCAGTTTTTCCTGTATCAAGTACCTCAGATGGTGATTTTTCAAAAGCCAAGAGAAAACTTATATATAGCAAAGGTGGTTAATTCATTTTTGTGCATGGACACAACTTAGAGAAGTACCTGAGTTAAAGCATGTGCACACTATCTTTTATCAGTCCCAATATCTTCATAAATAGCAAGAAAATGCAGGTGAGATAGGCAGTGACCTTTTCAGTCGTGAGACAGACTTCACAATCAGGGAGGCACAGTGCACACTCCTCCAGGGAGGGAAGGCGTTAGCTTGAGCTGAGCCTCATCTTCTCTGGGAGGGCTTGAGTATCCGTTCCAAGATCCTAGATAGCAGGAAACAGCTACCTGACATTTTACATATCACTGAGTGCCCACTTCCCACACTGGAAGTGTATAGGTATCTGATATGTCGTATCTGCAATTCCATGAGATATTTCACATATTGTGGGGATGTCAAATGGCACCAGACACCTATGGTACATCAGCTTTGTCCAGAGTGTTAAGATTAAGACTTTGAGAGATAAATGCTTTTAGAGAAAATACACGGTACTTGTTTCCATATAGGAATTCATTGAGATCTGGAGCGAGAAGAATATACTTCCCAGAGAACAGAGAAGAATTTGAGTAACATGATGAATAATACACTTTGCATCATCTCATCTTCCACTCCTTTTGCTGTTGGAAAACCATAAACAGAAGGAAAAGATCATGCTAAATGGATTGCCTCTCCCTGTTCCTACAGCACTGAGGGATAAACAGAGGATGCAGAAGCTGTGAGGCCTGCCTAGAGTAGTTATCCACTCTAGGGTTATCCCAGCTAAAAGACCTGCGTGATCTAAAGTACAGGTCTTAAATCACAAATTACTCAGAATTGCAACCTAGAATTGCCAGAAGACTGATTTGTCCCAGATGTTGATTACTTTCGTGAGAGTCATGCTGCCAACTAAACACATCATGGTACCAGAATCCTTATAGAGAAAAACATAATTAAAAAAAATAATTAATGTGTATATGCTGTGTGAGGATTTGGTAAGAAAAACAGAAAAGTGCCAGTATTTCCCCTGTATTAAATAATTTAATCTTGTCTGCACTAAAAATAAAGCTGTAGAAACTCAGTGACACAAACATCTTCTCCTACAAAAAATAGCATATTCATGAAAACAAAGGAAACTTCGAATGGCAAGAATATTCATTAGAGGCACTATCTACATTTAAACTGAGGACAACTACAAACCTTGGAGTCACTTGTGAGGTTTTCCCCCCACCCGCCAACTTCTGGATCAACAAAAGAAGATGTTTGTTATTCATGTTATGCTGGTTTTAAGTTTAGATGTTATCAAGCTATGAGGGTCTTTATTTGTTCTTCACTCCATCCTCCATTAAATAAGAGGCTAGCTTTTACAAAGGAAAAGGTTAAATTATATGTCTCTCTCTTAGGACAGTGCACTATATTTATTTCCTTGTTTTAAAGGTATTTGATTTTTTTAAAGTGGGGTGAACTTGCATGGGTTTTTGTATTACAGCTGTAGGAATCACATTAGCATTTTATCAAACACTAGTAAGTAAGAATGAATACATTTGCTTATTCTCCCATAGCAGAAAATGGCTACAGAGTATTTTCAACGATAGAGGACAACCATAATTCCAGCACTTCCCTTTAGCAAGCACAAAAATTTAAAGACCAGTTTGTTATTTCCCCCCCTTTCCTGAGGTTATTTATATAAACTTAAATGAAATACAAACCAAAGTATGATCAAATGGGAATGGTTGTGTTTCTAATACCCACCTTTGATTACTTTGAATGCTTATGCACAAGGTCTGGATAAAGTAGATCTTCAAATGCACAAGCATTAAAATTAGGCACGTGCAGTAGACTTTAACGAGACACTGTTTCTTCTTTAAAGAATCTCTGGAGCTAGTGTAAGATATCACTTTTCAAGGTATAGACATGCAGAAATTTCTAAAATATTGCAGAGTTCACAACCACATGCCCATGAGAGCACTGTGACCCATAGCAGAAGGACTCTGTACACATCCGTTGCTCCTTGTCACTCTCACCCCAGACACAGGCTGTCATTTCAAATCCATAATACATTTTAAACCACAATTCTCCCTTGCTTCCTTCTCCCCCTTTCCCTTAGCAGTAGGACTTTGGAGTTTTTTTCTGTCACAACACTGCATTGTATAATGGTTTTAGGCAGGAAGAAAAGGAGTTCATAGCAAGGCAGCAATTAATTGTCCTATATTCCTTCAAGGAAACTTTGCTTATAACCAACCAGTTGATTAACAAAGTTGCAGCTGTGAGGCAACCCAGCCTGGCAGTTGCAGAGCTCATGTCATTAATTTGACTATTTTTTTTTTTCCATAGGCAAATATGCTTAATTTTTATTTGTTACAAAGATCAGAAGTTACAGGTTTGCAAGTTCTAAGAATCCCAGTATGTAGGAACTGTAACTACATACCTTGAGTTGTGAAACTGTCTGATTAGGAAATTACAAGTTAGTGGTAGAGTACAGCATGAAGAAGTGAAAATAAAAAACCCAAACTATTTCAAAGTTTCTGACAAATAGCTATTGAGTAGTTGCTAAAGGCCCAAGAGATAAGCATATGGTTAGATCAAGTAGAATTTAATTTAAAGCTATTAGCAGGCCTCCTTGTCACCCTGGCCTCAGATGTGTTGAAGACCTCTATTTACAGCCCATTTTCCTCTGCCTCCCCAAGATTAGCCAGCAGTAGTAGCAAATCCTGATCATTGTCCAACTCCTCAGAGCAAAGGAGTCCACTGGAGGTCAGCTTCTATCAGCAGCTACGTGCATTGATTAATATCAATCTCCAGATAACCTGCTCCAAGTTAACACTCACAAGTTTCTTTGAGATTTAGTTCACCAGATCTCTCCTCTCCAGGCGAACGTGTTTAGACAACCATTAATGATGTTTGACTGATCCCATATGCTGTCTTTCATTCTGCACTGATTGTTGAAGACAGAACTTGCCTCCGAGCCCTAGACAGAGAACTACACCAGTGAACTGCCTTGGCAGAGAGTTTCAAAACCAGACTTTCTCAAAAAAAAACATGTTACAGGAGGTCTAATTCTGAACATAGAAAGTGAGAACTCCAATGCTTTTAGCTCAAATCATTATTGAAAATCTTTGTGTCTTTCCATATTTACAAAAAGTGATTCTACATCACAGACACAGGACAGCTTGAGTGCCTTATTTTATTAAAAGCTGAGCCTCAGTTCAAATATGGGTCCTATAAACTCAACAAGTCATACAGCAAACTACTGAGTTTGTTACCAGGTTGTAAGATGTTTCTGATCTTGTCTTAATATAATGACATTGCTCACATCTGGACCCTGCAGTATTCTCTGCTAGAGATACATTATAGTTTTATGCATTACATTAATAAATGCTCTATTATATCATCATTTCAGCATTTTTAAAAAATACTTGTCCCATATTTAAATATTTGTTAAAAATATTTAATAAATTATTTTTATTATACAATTTATTTTCTTACCAGAACTCCTGTGCATATTCTGCCTTAAGAAATAAGATTTCTCCTTTAGTGGTTGAATGATTTCCCTCTTTTTTATATTATACTGCCTGTTTATATGCAGAACTTCAGGTACAAATATTAGGGAGCCATTAAGTTTCAAATCACTGATGTGATTTGTCCTTTAGCAAATAAGATCACTACCTTCGTATTTAGCCCATCGCTTTTAGTGTAGTTCTCTTGTACCACAGTCCTTGATGTCAGCTGTACTAGGAAACTCTTGTAAAAGCACTGTAAAACTGAGCAGAAATGCTTCCTCTCATAATTAAATAAGAGGTACTCTACTCAGACAGGATGAGTACAAATGCAGCCATAAATCCTTTTCATTTTACCAGTCTAAGGATAACACATCACATGACCTGCTTCAGTGCTTGGAAATAAATCTTAATGGCTTTCAAAGCACCAGACATTTTATTGCACCTTGCTTTCCTTTGCAGGTCTGTCAACACAGCCACAACAGTTTACCCTGGCTGCAAACCAATCTCTAATATCACTTAGTGTCAAGAATAGTGGTGCTCAGAAACTGCATACTCTCAAGATTTCTCCAGAGCCACTCCTATAAAGTAGGAGCACACTGCTGTTAACTTCCATGTGTTATCTGGGAGGGAGCAATGTGGGGAAGCACAAGAATAGTGTTTTAGATGTTAAGATTTACTTTGTTACCCACACCAGAACAATGATATTGGTAACAGTGTGAACAGACTTTGACCTTAAGAGAAAGACCAGGGAATATTTGGTTAACATGACTGATATGCAGATCCATAACTAGATCTGACAAGAGCAGCAAAAAATGCTGGTGGGTCAGAGTTCTCTGTCTTCCAAGGTGCTGGCCAATATTAAATGAACCTCATGTGTGAAAGCATACTATTCCATCTAAGCAGTCATGAAACTCAAGAGGATGATTTATCATTTATTTTCAGGAAGCTGACATAGAAATATGATGTTCTGTATACTTCTTTACTATAAAGATAATGTCTATGCTCACAGCAAAGGATTCAATTACACTGATACATTGCTTCCCTTACAGCAAGTTCCATTAATAATTCCTGAAGCGGTTTGTTGTTGGCATTCATACTATCAGAATGGCTTTTCTTTTTCTCCTATAAAGAAGCTCACATAATTAAGCTCACCATCTATAGTTTTAGGAGGCACCAAGGCTTTCTGAAAAAAATATATTCTATTTTTTCTGTCAGGGAAAAAAAAAAAAAAAAAAAAAAAAAAAAGTCCAGATTAAAAAACATTTTGCTTAGGTATGCTGATTCAGATCCAAGAATATCCACCTGGACGATGCTATATGTACATTAGAACTATTCAAATAATAAATCTGAGCAGTTGTTAAGAGTAACATGCTGATTCATAGCCACTTGTAGTATTCATTTCTATTTGTATCTGCCCAGCAACATCTGCCTCTGAATAACTTGGGTTAAGGAGCTCTGTTATGGATAAGCTACATACAGGAATGAATTCAAGCATATGTGACACTGGATCTTTATAAGCTGTTTCTCCCAGTTTAGGTTGCCTTTTATGACATCTTCCCCAGCAGCACAGGAAGACAACTTTGAGTGATGTGGAAATACTCAGACAGAATATGCTACTAAGCCAACAAACTGACCTGAAATTAATACTACAGTATTCCAGTCCTATTTGCTAGGCAGAAAAATATCTGTAGCATTCTTGGCATAGTGGGGCAAAAGCTATTGGCTCATTTAACTTCCTTATAGCACCAGCATTTCATGGAAGCTTGACTTAATATGCAGTAACACTCCAAAGTCACATTCTGAACTGCCAAACCATTGTCTCATATGTATGGAAACAAGCTGAAGACTGTTACTAAAACATTTTCCTGGAGGACTTCACAGGAATGATATTTCGGTTTATAGGCTAGGAGAAATGAGGCTCTGAGTGATCAACTCAAAGGTCATGCAGTGATTCAGTGTGAAATTACAAGCAAAATGGAGTGATTTGTCTTATGTTCTGACTTCAGGTGAAAATATGCTACTTCAAGGGGAAAAAAAAGCTTCAGGAGTCCCACCAGCTGCTTATCTCTTTGCAGAAGCTAAGCATGTTTCTTCAGCATTTATCTCAATTAGCAGCTATGTAAACACTGTCAAGAAGATATTAAATTTAGTGGAAGGAAACCTGTTTTATGATGAGTGGCATCATTTTATCAGCTTTGTACACTGCAGCATCTTATTCTTGGCCTTATTTGTCTTCAATATATTAAATCCTTTGGGAATTTATAGGTAAGAGACATGGAGACAATAATTGTTCCTCAAGCTTCTACATTCTAGTTAAACAATTTCACGTGTACCATCACAATGACCAGCAAGTATCAATCAACTCAGTTATTGTTTGCTTTGACTTACGTTAGAAATGTTCTCAGATATTGAGTTCCTCAAGTACAAATTGTATGTGTCTCTCTGGATTGTTAAAAAAAAGTCATAGAAAGAGGAACATTGTTGTAGGTGCTCTGAAACCAGGACACAACAGGAAAACAAGTTCAAAAATCTACACAGCTTCAACAAAAGCAGAATTTGGTCTGTTAACATCAGCAAGAAATTTTCTTGTGCATTTGGTTAAACCATCCCTCAGCACTAGCAATGGACATACCCTGTCCTAGCATGTCTGCCTCAGCAGAGGGATGAGGGGCTCTACTGGGGACAGTCTCACAATTGGCAGAGCCCATGGATAATTGCAGATAATGCAGGAAGTCAATATGCTCAAGTTCAGATTCATTGCAAAGTAAAGCCCGTGGCAACAGCAGTGATATTTCCATGGTTTCCAGGCCATGTTTACCAACTAGTGGCCAGATATACAACTGAACAGACTTCTCTCTGCTGCTGCTGAAGGCAAGAGTTAATTTCAAGACCGACAGCCAACTTAACCATGAACCACAAGCCAGTTACAGCAACTACATGTAATTGGACAGAAACTTTACTCGGTGACTACAGTGACAGTGAGAAATTGAGTCTTCCCCGTGTGACACATTTGGCATCCTTTTTGTCATATCACGCTACATAAATGTAAACTACAGTTTGAGGTTATTTAATGGTTAGGTTATCTTGTTGGTATTTTACTTAGAAGTCATTTGCCATCGATTTAACGATTTCAGCATTTCCCAGCTGGGTACAAAATAGTCTTGGTTTCCAGAAACCTGGAAATCTATTTTTCCTTTGAAATCATCAGTAGGCAGTAAGAGTACTAAACAAGGACTGTCAGGATAACACTCATCTCCAAAAGAAAATGCATTAAACAAAAATTTGTGCTTTGCCAAAAAGTTTGTGAAGTGGTAATTGTATAAATTTTTCAGTTAACATTATTTTCCACACACTCACATCATGTACCGGTGTGTGCTTTGGTACACAGCTGTTTGCAGTATATGAACAGTGTTCTCGTGAGCTTCCTATGGTCAGGCAGGGAGGGTAATATGAAGGTAGCAATCCGGCACAGTGACCTCCAGTTGCTAAGTCACTTTCCAGATGTTTTTGGACAAGATGACAGTAAGTTCAGAAAGAACAAATAATATTTTAAAATAACATACAATTTATAAAATTATACTAACTTATAACAGATACAGAAAGCAATTATTTTTCACAGTGATACATGGTGGCCAAAACATTACAGAACATAAACTAATTCCATTTTAAACAAATTTTTTATACTGCTTTTTGTACCTAAGAGGAAAACCAGAGTCATAATTAACATATGTTAATTATTAACAAGGCTCAAATAAATCTTTAACAGACAAGAAATTTTGCTGAACATGCCTGTTGAGTCACCTTGACTGTTTCACATAAAGTAACTCTTTCTATAGCATTAAAAGATCTTAAATTTTCCAAAGCCCACAACTGGAAAAGAACATTAGTATCAGCTTTGTTCAAAACAGAAAATTTCAGGTGTGCAAATTTTTTGAGTCCTAATAGACCTATTTATCTTTCAGTAGTTTAATTATTTGACATATTTTACCTCTTTTACTGTATATTCCTCTGAAAAAGTATTAATTGGCTGTTCTTTAGACTCTATTCATATCTCTTTACTATCTAGCTGAACTGTGCAGTAACAGTTGTCAAATGAAATAGAAACTAATGATCAGAGACAAGGAATCTTAGACTGGTTCATTATGCCAGTCCTCCAGTGGACTTAGAGACAGTCATGGACAGGAGTGTCCCATTCTCTGTCTTAAGTTTGTAAGTAAGTCTGTAGCAAAATCTTAGAGAATAGTCATTCATCATTCTCAAGGTTTCCCAGAAAAATGCACCCTGTCCAATGAAGATCCCACTGGAGAAGGTGATTTCTTTCATAGTAGATTTCTGCTCAGACTCAAATCCCTTTCAGACATTTGGTCTAGACTGTGAGAATCACAGAAGAATCATATTTGTGCCTAAATTATCCCACATCACCTCCATCCCGTGTTCAAGTAATATGGAACACACTGGTCTTTGTTCTTCCATAGTTACCAAATTCCAGAAAATCATTCAATAAAGATTGCCTATTATTATAAAACTTTCACAGCATATGGGACACTGAGTCAAGGTCCTTGACCTCAATAAAATAGCAAGTAATTATTTCCTTTTTTCTCCTCTGTCTTGGATGTGTGTCCACTGTCACTGAGATACGGACCAAAATGGAATCTAAGGTGTCTTACATGCAATAAATTCAAAGGGCTTCACATCGGAATGAAACCAAAGTTTTACAAAGCTGCAAAAAACCCTTAAGGGATGGGAAAGCTGCTACTTGTCAAGACAGGGAGGTAAGGTTCCCTTGGCACCTCTTCCGCTCTGAGGAGAAGGTAGTTACTATTCATACCAAGGGAGATAAGTGCATGTAAGGCCATTTGTGTTCAAAAAAAACCACATTTGCATCTAGCTCCTGTTTTCTACTTTTATAGTTCAAATGCCCAGGATACACTTTCTTTCACCCTTTGACAAGCTTTCACCAGTCCCATTCAACTCATCCTCTCAAACATCTTGAAATTTCTTTAGGTGTTTTTTGCGGTTCTTTCTTTCTTTTTTTTTTTTTTTTTTTTTTCAAAGCTTTGATTTCCACTTACCACCAAATAGAGATAAAAGTAAACACACAATCAGTAAACAGGCTCCTTTTTAGTGGAAGTGCAGTGCAGATGGAATATAGAATTGATGAGTACACAGTATCAGCAATGAAAAATTCTATTTCATGTTTAGCACAACAAAACTGAGAAAGATCTTTTATCTAACCATTGTTCTCACTGACACCTTCAATATAATTGTATAGATATCTGTTGTTCCTATTTTGCTTTGCATTTACATTCCTCCTACCATTCACTTTCCTTACTGCTCTGTTTTGTTGGGTTTTGGAGTTTTTAAAAATAACTATAAGTTAACACATAAATGATAATGTATAAGTTCACCATTTCTTCAGTTTCCTTTCCCATCCCCTCAGAGCATTATTTTTCACTTTAACACAACAGTAGCTATACAGTCTATTATTGCAACCAAACCAAAAAGTCCTCTCAATCAAAGCTAAGTCAAAATTAATGGAAAAATCTCTACTATTTCAATTGCTTGATCACAGCATTGGTCTATTTGCATTCCAATAACCACTAGATGACAAAATGGAAGAAATACGTATTCTGTACATACTACTTTTCAAGTAACAGTTGTTTCCTCGACCCACTAGGTCCTAAAGATCATATCTCAAGTCAACATATATGGTTTTCACATTTCTAAGTTTTTCCTAAACCTAGTTTAGATGTTCTGTTTTACACTAGTTTTCGGTTTGTGCCTCTCATTCAGACAATGTTGCAGAGATCAACTCTTCCCTTGACAATTTCCTTGTACTGAGGTTTGGCTCGCTGGCCTTCCAACTACTGTTGATCTCTTTTCCACCCATCAGCTCACAAAGCAGATGACTGTTGATGGGGACTGTCTGTTTCCCATCCATCTGATTCTTAAAGCATCCTTTTAAAAGATGCAGTTTACTTACATATGGCAAGAATTCTAAAGATATAGCCATGACATTGTGTAACAGCTATTTTTCTACAAATCCCTATAGTTATTTTTTCATCTACTGAGTTAAGAGCATACAAAGAGAAGGTCTGGTTCAATTCTGTCACTCCCAGAATTGAGATGTCCCTTTTTAATTACAGGCAGGAAATACTTTTGGAGCATCACAAAAATATGCAGAGAGGCCTTTTTAGAAGTGAAGGCCTAAAGAAAATCCAGCCTTCGCTAAAGCCTTATATACACTGCACTTAGGTGGACACAAACACTGAAGTCTGTCACCCATCATTAATTTTACTACTGAAAGTACAGCAGGTTTTTACTACTAGAATGCAATGAGGATTTAAAGATCTGACTTCATTCCAGTTTAAATATTTTGCATTCTCTAAAATGCTAATGAACGCTGACAAAGATTTACACACTATTGTGTGACTGCTTTATTGGCTGCTGCTGCGTAACTGTGTTTAAATAGTCACATGAGGAAAAGTGTGAAAAGCGATTCCAGTGAAAGATAGTTATGAAAACATGTCACAGTAGAGTGGCTTCCTAGACTACAGAGAGAGAGAGACTACACTGATAGCTAGAAGTCAAATAAGTTAAAATGCTGTAGAGGATAGAATGTTTCATACTTAGAATATTCATGAGTTCATTCACATAACTCCAACATCTTGATATTTACAAACAATCCTTGAAAATTAGTTGGGAAAATAACTTGAGGTTTGGTTTTGTTTTGTTTTTTTTTAAAGTCACATACATGTGTCAAATCAAGAGAGAAAGCTTACACTAACAAAATTTGTACACAATTTTAGTTTAGAATTAGAAATTTAGAATTTATAGTTTAGTTTAGAATTTAGAAAGCAAATTTAAGTTTAGAACACTGCATACATAACTTACACTTGATCTAATGCATAGGCCAAAAGGTTTCTGTTTATTTGTTTTAAAATTTGTTTTACATTTGGTTGTTTGTTTTGTTGTGGGTTTGTTTTGTTTTGTTTTTCTGGAAGGGTGTGTGGTTGCTTTGGGGTGCATTTATATATATATATATATATATATAAATAAAATAGGTGGAATTCATTCAGTTAAAACCAATCTGGAAAGCGTTTTTTATGAAAAACAGGACTGTGATATTCAATGCTTGCCCCAGAATAGAATTCCAATCTGCTGCTCCTCCCTCAATCATTTTTTTTAATTATTTTACTCAAATAAAACAGCAGCATAACAATATTTAGGACATGAATGCCCCAGGCTCTCTGCTTCTACAGCCCTCTACCAGCCCCTATATAGTTGTGCGAACTTTGATAACATAATATAGCGCCCTAGTGGTAACATGTTTGTTAAATAAATCAAATTTAGCTTTGTTTGTATGCATAGTATTCATAATACAACACTACAGAAAATCAGAGGGGGGAGCCTGTGTGTGTGCGTGTATGTGTAGGCAGTGGTTGAAATCAGTCATTTAGGTTTGTGCAACCAGAGTCAGACATGCATGCAGTACAAAAATCAGCAAAGATGTTGCCATTCCCATTGATAAGCAAATCTACACTTCCAGATTTGTTTTGTCTAATGCTTATTCCAAAAAGTATTCAAAGCAAGTGGTTCAACCTTTCTGTAATGGTAATATTCTTCATTCACTGAACCTGGGAGACATCAAGTCTTTGCATAAAGCTTACATTAGAAAGGAGAACTCTCACCATGAGATGGATGTTATTCAGCAATATTTTTTCTTTCCTTGGCTCCATGTTGAGGCTCCAGGCAGTAAGTGTGTAAACAACAGTTGCTATTTACATTCCACAGGGAGACGTAAAAACTGCTTTTGTTATTTATAGTATTTGTGAAATTAAAGTGACAAGTCCAGAGTGTATGTAGAATTGTCTGTAATAAATTGATTCTCTAGCAGTTCCATTTTAAAAAGTGGCACGTGCTATCTTTCCTTTATGCTCATTAGTTCTCTTTCAATTATAAGCACCAAAACCATTTTTACTCCTCAATTTGCACAAGACTTATGAACAGTGAGATAGAGTTCAATGTGTCCATTGATTATAGTACTCGTTTACAATTCTCAGTCTAAAAGAATCACAAGTGAAATATCATGACAGTTACTAATGAAACTGATCAATTCTTCCATTTTATGTTGTAAGTACTTCAGCTAGTCTGGCATTTTTCAAGCCTTTAAAACATTCTGGGTTTGAGATTACTGTAAGACAATTTTAGGAAATAAATTAAGTGAAGAGATCAGTCAAGTGAAGAGTCAAATAAAGATATAGCAAGAATACTGGTATTAATAACATCAGTTTATGCATAAACCCAAGGTTGCAATCCTAACATACCTGATTTTATAAGTGCTTCTAATGACTAAGAACTAGTGATTTTTATTTATTTATTTATTTATTTATTTATTTTTTAGCTTAAGATGACTAGAGACCAAAAGGAAGACTTTTATTACATTTTAAAGCATTAGCAGAACTTGAGTTCTCCTTTCTCACTTTTATTCAAGGCCACAGGAAACAAATAATTTTCCAGCAAGAGTACCAATCAGCATAACTACTTTATGTTACAGAAACTCATTATATGGGGAGAAGAGCATAATGGATCCTTTTAGTTAGTTTAGTAATTCAAACTCAGTCATATCTTCATAAAAATATACCAGTTAAGAAGCCACTTCACTGACAAAACCAGCAGTTTCATTAACCTCAGCTGATCATTTAAGCTTAAGGCTGTTAAAAAGTCTGGCAAAAAGTGTCTAAACATTTGCTGCAGTGATCACTTCAGAATAAAGTAAAATCAGAAATCTTATCTGAAAAAATTTTGAAAGCATCATGTATTTCAAATTATTTGGGGTTTTTTTAAGACTTGAGAACTAGTTTATAGAAATTTATTTGATATCAAATATATTACTGAACATTACTTTCTGTTAAATATTTTTATGTATCTAAAGATGTCCAGTTACTATATGTTAATGTTCTATGTGGTACATAGAAAATAAAAAAGTGTCCTCCCCATCAGTGAAATTTATATGCCTATGAAATTCAATACTATCAGTAAAACTAATTGTGCAGATGTATGCAAATAAATAACAGCCTCCCCTACTGTGTTTTATAGTATCCACATTGACCCTGATCCTCAGAGCTTTCCTCTGCCCTCAGTTACAAGATTCCTAGTGCTACCCACTACTGGTTACCCAGTTGTATGTTTGCATGCCTGTGTAAATGCTCGTACAATATCAAGTTTCAATGGCTGCTCAAGGATCAGTGCTGTGAAAGGATTCTTTCTGAGCATACCTAAACATACCTCCTGGTAACTCAGCTTCTTATACCTGTCCACTGAAATTCCAAGTGAAATTTAATGAAGGGAAGGTGTTGCAATGACTTAAGATATCAATGAACCCAGAATACCCATGGATTATTTTGTTAAATAGCCTATGTTCTTACATAATTATGAAAGAAAATATTAGTTTTGATTCCTAGTTACATTTTTGTATTGAGAATTAGAATTACTTCACTTGTCAGAGTTTCAATTTAATCAAATTAAATGAACTGCTAAAGCATTGAGCTAGGTAAAATAAGTATAGAGCATGGATTAACACTTTTGTAAAATATAGATAGTGCTATAGTAATTTCCCAGTTTGTCTTTAGAAGTGGCTTGTTAAGAATCAGCTATGTCCCAAGGATATTTTACACTTCATAAAGCCAGTGGAACTGAAAAATTACTATGGTTATATCTGTTATCACTACATAGTTATCAAACATGAGTCAGGACTTCGGGAGTGCAAAGATGTTGTTGTGGGTTTTCAATAATCAATTTTATGAAATATGCTATTTTTTCACAGGTTTTGTGGATCAAGACAGGCATACCAGGCAGCATCAGGAGAAAGCTGTGATGTTGCAACAATGGCTGGAACCCACTCTATGATGAAAGCACAAACACTGACTGATCCTGTAGAAGGTATTCTGAAAACAGATGTTTTAGCCTGAAGTTACTTTTATTTTTCTCCCTTAAGGAGAAGCTAACATCCAGATTCTGAGGTCCAAACTGTGATGGAACTGGAGAAACATGGAGGTAGCAAAACCAAAAGAGGAAGAAGCAAACCCAATACTGAAAAACAATTGCTGCACAAAACGACAATGTACATATGCCATAAATCAATCCTTGCCATGGCAACAAAATAAGAAGTCATCCTCAAAAGTCAATATTGTTGATGTGTATGACCAATGGGAACCCTGGTTTCTTCTAGGAATACTTCAAAGTCCATAACACTGAGCTGTAGAAAACCATCCTGCCATTTTATTAAAGCCTTGTAATCTAATATGGTGTTAGAAATCATAATTCTATTTGACAAAGTGCCACCTCAACTAAGAGAAGATCCACATCTGTTGCGTACAAGCCACTAAAGGAATATTTACTTTTCCCAGTTACTACTGAGGGTCCAACAACATACTGCTTCTACCAACCAACTTGGTCATGCTGTATAATTAAATTATAATATAAACTGCGTTTTAAACAAATTTTGGAGGCTTGAAGTTCAGATGTCAAACCAGCAATTTTGACAGATCTACGAGTTCAAACTTGGACGTAATGCAGCGCAAGCTGCTTGAAACATCAATGAGGTCTATGGCCAGGGAAGCGTTAACGAACAGACAGTGCAACTTTGCTTCCAAAAATTTCGACATGGCAATTTCGACCTTGAAGATCAAGAAGGTCGCGGACGTCCTTCTGCTATTGACGACAATGAATTGAAGGCTCTGGTGGAAGCAGATACACACACAACTGTTCGAGAACTTGCAAAAGAACTTGGGGTAAGCATATTGACTGTTTCTGAGCATCAGAGGAAGATTGGAAAGTCGAAGAAGCTTGAGAAATGGGTGCCTCACGAATTGAATGAGAAACACAGAAATCGCTGTTTTGAAGTGTCATTGGCGCTTCTTTTTTGCAACCAGAACGACCCATTTCTCAACTGTATTGTGACGTGTGACGAGAAATGGATGCTCTATAATAACTGGTGACGATCGGCTCAGTGGTTGGACCGCGATGAAGCTCCGCCACACTTCCCAAAGCCGAATCTGCACCAAAAGAAGGTCATGCTGACTGTCTGGTGGTCTGCTGCTGGTTTAATCCATCACAGCTTCCTGAATCCGGGTGAAACAATCATGGTGGAGAAGTACGTCCAGCAAATCAATGAAATGCACCAGAAACTTCAACGGCTGTGCCCAGCACTGGTCCACAGAAAGGGTCCAATCCTTCTCCACAATAACACGCGGCCACACGTTGCACTTCCAATGCTGCAACGGTTGAACGAGCTGGGCTACGTAACTCTGCCTTATCCACTGTACTCACCAGACCTCTTGCTCACCGACTATCACTTCTTCAAGCATCTTGACAGGTTCCCGTGCAGGAGATGCTTCAGAAACCAAGGGGAGGCTGAAACTGCCTTCGGTGACTTCATTGCCTCCAGAAGTACAGAATTTTACGCAACCGGAATAAATATGCTTGTTTCTCGTTGGCAAAAATGTGTTGAATCTAATGGGGTTTATTTCAATTAATAAATTTTATTCTGAGCTGAGATATGCCACTTCAAACATACAGGTCGAAATCAGCAATTAATTTCCAAACAGCCAATAATACAGCGCTAGCAAAGATGGTAAATACAAGGTCAGTGTGCTGTGGAGACTTGAGATTCAAAAATCTAAAATCTCTCAGGCAAGACATAGGTAACTCAGGTAACTTAGTTATCACTATTTGTCTGGCTACTATGTGGCAACACAGCAAAATGCAGGAGGTTTGAGGTTTACCTGGGTAAAGGTTGAGACTGAAGAAAACTGAACATGGGGAATAACCATACAAACAGGCTTCCACAGCTGGAGATGATAATTCAAGTGGGACAGGTGAGACGAGAGCTGGACCCTGAAAGCGTAGAGGGAGGGGAGTGAAGAAGACCCAGCTGGGAGCCATGGTGTCAGCCTGAGAAGATCAGCCCTTCAGAGCAAAGGGCACATTTAGCTGGAAAGTCATATCTCCTTCTAATGTGCATTGGGATGCAGGAGCCCAATCTTGCAGAAGCAGAGTCTTACAGAAATAAAACTAGTGCTCTGTAAGGATCAACTCTACCAAAGTTGAACAAATGCCCTCTTGATATCCTTCCTAGCCTTATACTTTGAGGAAAAATAGAAATTTTTAAGTGCCTTATATTTTTTTGCAAAATGAAGCAAGTTATTATCTAACTGTAACAGTATTATTCTCAGGAAGAGACTGACATGCTAGTCTGATTAACCTGTTTGAACTCTCAGAAGCAATCATTTGCTCACTTTACTATAGTGCACAGAGTCACTGCAAGTGAGATCCTTACATACAGATGACTCACAGACAATAGCAGTGTTTTTGCAGATTTATTGTTAGTGTTCTGTCTCACTCTACAAATATTAATTTCGTAAGAGAATCCAAAACAATTAAACAGTCAGTGATACTATTTTCATAAGCAAGATGATTTAAGTTACACAAATTTCAGACTTTAAGTCACATATAACATGGGATAACTCTGAGCTTAAAATCAATTAATCCAGCTTTTACTTAGTCAAACCTAAGAAGGGACCTTACATTTCCACCAAAGACCATAATACCTATACCCAGGTCTGTGTTGAGTAATATCCACTATAAAATGGTCCTCTTTTAGATTTGCTGTGAAAATTGTCATCTTAGAGTGAAAAAGAACCAGAGCTAGCAGTGGGGGTGAGGGGAACCCAAAAATAGAGATTTAGTTTCTGACATGCCATTATGTAGCTTTTATTTTCTTCCTTTTGACTCATTTTTAGGTTTTCTGGGACTCTTAACATAGCATATCTATGCTGATTCAGTGTTGTCCTTGAATATACAGAGTTCAGTTCACAGACAGAAGACTGAAAGAAGCAGTTTAAGATCTTCATCCTGCACAGTGTCTTAGGATGAATGCTGAGAAATCTCACAAGAGAAAATTTGTTTCTGAACAGAAGAGATACTGAACAGCATACTTTACCTGTTCAGGAACTTAAGACTCTCTACAACATTAGTGAATGAACATCTCTATCCACCCCAAAACTATGTTTTCCCATTTCCTGAACATGCCATGCACACTTTACTGCTTTTTGACACTAAGATTGCACCACAGCATACAGCATACACAAATTTCAGATATGTGGGGCTGTTCATACATAAATTTACTATTTATAACAACTGGAAGCCCTCTTTCTTCTCTTTCAAGATTTCCAAGTCATTGTTTTCCTAAAACAACGTGCAAGTTTAAAGAACAGCTAACATTCCTCAGAGTTCTTGTTTTGGTATAATTATTTTTAGCTTAAATCTACTGATATACTGTTGTGGTTTAACCCCAGTCAGCAATCAAGCACCACACTGCCACTCGCTCACTCCTCCCCATTTCCAGTGGGATGGTGAGAAGAACTGGGGAAACAAAGTAAAAGTCATGAGTTGAGATAAGGATATTTAAATAACTAAAATAGAATAACAATAATATTAAATAATAATTGTAATGAAAAGGAATATAACAAAAAGAAAGAGACACAAAACCCAAGAAAAGACAAGTGATGCACAATGCAATTGTTCACCCACCCACTGACTGATGCCTGAGCATTGATCCTCCTGACCAACTCCTCCCCAGTTTATACACTGAGCGTGATGTCCAGCCATATGGAATATTCCTTTAACTAGTTCAGGTCAGGTCAGATGTCCTGGCCATGCTCTCTCCCAGCTTCTTGTGCACCTGCTCACTGGCAGAGCATAGGAAACTGAAAAATCCTTAACTTAGGCTAAGCACTACTTAGCAACAATTAAAACATCAGTGAGTTATCAACTTTATTCTCACACTTGAATCCAAAACACAGCACTGTACCAGCTACTAGGAAGAAAATTAACTCTATCCCAGCAGAAACCAGGAAATATATACTGACGTATAAAAGTTTTTGCTAGCCTATTATCTCTAGGTAAAAATGTGACAGCAGAGATCCGTAACTGGGGTCTTTTACATGAGGCAGACAAAGTGATGCATAATTAGTGAGACAAACAGTTATCTCTTAGCAACTAGATAACAGTCACATTCCACAGCTAATTTTAAGGAAATTGTCCTTGAATGTCCATTTCTGCTTGAAGAAAACAAAAAGAAAAGTGGAGGCTTAACAAGTTCAGTTCAGTAAAATAAAAGAAAGGCATAGAGAAGTCTCAGTGACTGAGTCTATTTTCCTTTGTCATTTTCAGCTTCTGCTTTTCTGGCTAATACCTTATGACTAATGTATCAGAACAAGTTTTAATGATAATTGTGGATTAAAGTCACTTCTTCTTTGATATGAAGCTATATTAAAAGCCCAGACATGATTTGGATATGTTTTATTACCCAAGTCAAATCCTACATTCAGAAAAATAAATCACCTCTATGCTAGAGTACAGCAATATCTTAAGATCCTGGGTTGAACCATTGTTGTTTCTCAGTTGTCAGACAGCCCAGGGAATGGCACAGGTCCATAGCAGTGGTAAGAGGATTAAAACAGCCTGATATAGAAACAACATTTTTAGCTTGCGGTAGATTGCTCCACTGCTATAGTAGAAAAGGGACATACTCAAAACAGGCAGAAGTGCTTGAATACTGATTTTGGGCTACTCTACCAGCTTGGACCCATAAGACTGAGTGAAAGGAGTTTAAGAAAGTGCATGAAGAGGATCAGTATGCTGAAACCTCCAAAACATCAGAGCATCACCCAGCTACATGGACAGCAAGACACTTTAGCTAGGCTGCTGGCTCAGCTGTTCCTATCTGAGCCACGTTCCTGACACCACAGTGAGAAATAAGCTGAAAAAGATAACTGCAAGGAAACAAAAAGCCTCCCAAAACCCTGGAGTCTCAGTTCAACATACAGTAGAAAACATCTCTCTTCTACCAGATGAACAGCTACTGCATGATTCTCTGTGATTTAAAAGCACAGCTATTAACTAAACACAATTTGGCAGGCATATCCAGAGGCTCCTACCAGTTAGCACATGCCAATACTTGAACTGTTTGTGTTCCATTAGATGGCTTTTAAGCTGGTTTTGGCATTCACATGAAGTTAGTCACAGCAACTGTATTCCGGACAGTATGGACAACTTGCGAAGGGTTAGCAGTGATTTCTCAGCATGAATGGCAGTGGGCCTGATACCCTGAAACAGTACACCCATAATAGTAAGGCTCTCCAGAAGCTCAGAGGAGGGCAAGAACGCCAGATAAACAATATATTTGTATATGTCATTATTTGGGACCCTCAGCTTTTATAGAAAACCACTGACATACACATTTATTTCAACATTTTTTTTTTAATTTTTTTTTTTTGTATCTTAGCAGGCACTTTCATTCAACACTTTCAGTGCTGCAGAAAAGTTTTTCAGTCTGAAAGATTAACCCAAATGACAGTATGTAATTAAAGGTGCAGACACCAAGACAAGCAGGTCCTCATCCTCTCTTTCACCTTCACACCACTTGAATATGCAAAAGCTATTACACACACACACACAGAAAAAAAAACAACAACAAAAAAACCAACCTTATTCCTTATTGAAAAGTTGTTCCTACTTAGAAAAGAGAAAGTTTTGTTTATGTTGCTTAATTCTATATAGATGAACTGCCTATTGACGAGTGGATTCAAGAAGACTTAATGGCCAACTACTGGTTTGAGATGGAAAGTATCTACAGTGAAATATAAAAATTGCACTATAGGGTCTTAAACAAGGATTTTTAAAGCTGTCTTCTTTACACAACTCCTTACTGCTTGCTTTTTAAGAGTTACAAGATTTCATTTCTGTTTTACAATTTAGGAAAGAAAAAACACTTCCTTGTTTCCCTTGCTAATAATTTTGTGATGCCATAGACTACATCCAGCAGAACAAAGACAGTAGTACAGGAACATTTAATGACAGCTATGACTTCCGTGTGCTCATGGTCCTGTAAGTCAATGGTGTGGCATAAAAGGTACTTATTCATAAGATGAAAAATCTGAAGAAGCCAGACTACCTGTTGCAATACTACTGTAAATACAAAGGAGGGTTTTTGTTCACTTTCAATCTGTTTCTGTTGTAAAAGATGCCTCATTTGAAAGGATACCTTCCCCTACTCTTTTGCTAAGTTACACAAAGCAAAAGTTTCCCTTTGTGGGGGAAAAAAACAAAACAAACAAAACAAAACAAAAGACAACAAATGAAAAATAAACCAAACCAAAACCAACCAACCAACCAAACAAAAAAAAAAAAAAAACAAAAAAAACAAACCACCCAAACCACAGAGGAAGCAAGTTTGAAAACATGATCTTCAAATAATTTTGAATAACATTCTTCAGTTTAGTCACTTTCTGAAATGACAAATTTCAATGAGTGTGAATGTTATGGCAAACATCTATGTTTCAGATATTTCCTTCCTTTTTAAAAGGATCCAGATTTCCTTTCCAACTAACCTCTCAGGATATGGGGGAGATCACGGGGAAAAAGGAGTACTGGGGGACAGAGGACTTCCTCGGAGATTATCCAGAGCTGCAGCTAGAGGTGAAGTCAATTATTGTTCAATATCAAAACAACAGCTAATTTTGTAGTAACTAATTGAAAGGAAGACATTATCATTGTGTACATGATAGAGAGGTATTTCTTCACATTTCCTACTACATAATGACAATATTACAAGGAAAAGAAATAAGAATAGAGAAACAGCCTAAAGAAAAACAAGGTTTTAAGTTAAAATATAAACATTTTGCATGTATGAAAAAAAATTAAATGGCTTTGAATGAAATTGTGAAACGTACATTTCAAAATTCAGTGCAAAGCCAGTTATGTTTTCTTTCTGAATCAAGGAGACAGTGGAAGAAGTGTAAGGAAAGAGGATCAGACAAATAGCTCTGTAATTAACCATATTTACTAGTATGTGCTTGAACACACTCAGGTTATTGGAGAAGATCAGTAACAAGCATGGACTGAGCATTAGTGCTAGATACGATATATGGATTTTTCAGTACTTCTTTGTTTGAATGACATCTTGTGTTTTCTGATCCTGAATTTTTAATGTCAAAGTACTGATAAAAATACATAAATCACCCATCTGAAAGAACAGTGTTACCAGTCCCAGATGTCATTGCTAAACCAACTGTCAGCTGCATGAGATTCTCCTTTATTCCTCTCCCTACCCCTAAAAAAGCAGAAGTCTTAAAATTATTTTAGCTATGATATAAGTTAATTATGGCAATTAACATGATACACTTGGCCGCAAAGTCACTGCAGTCTCCAGTATTTGAAACTAGAATCTGTTCCAATAACCTGCCGTAAATTACATCCTTAGAAAAAACAGCAGGTTAGCGTCTTCCTCATAAACAACCCTCTCCTTCTTTAAATCACTGTTATATTTCCATACAGATGCACATGTGTATAGACATAATTATGTGTATACATACACATGTATATACACATTTACATATATACAAACATGCATATATATATCCGGATCAAGGATAGTGTCCTTTCACTTGTAGAGGGTTCTGTATTTTCGCATTCTCTAACTCACTAGTTTTCCTTATACTGCAGTATTTACATGATGACATTCAAGAATGACCCCTCCTACAAATGAATAGAAACAATGCTTTATACACCCACTCTGAGAGTCAATGCGAGCTCACTAGCATGCTCCAGCTGAGAATCTGACTCCTTATTTTCACAATAGAATCAGGCAAATCCTTTTTGGCAGGTGTAATGGGACACTCTCCTACGTGTTATTTTACAATATTGATAACTCCTGTCTAAAATTCTGGCTTTAGTGCATTCAATAAGATGTTTACATTCAAATAAGAAATTAGATTCTTGATAAAGAACCGTATTCTAAACCAGGATGCCTAAAAATATTTCTTCTCTATTCTCTATCTGTTCCTAGAAGAAAATTTTAGTGATGCTTCAAAGATCATATTAATAGATCCATTATCAAATGACTTTTAAAAAAAAATACAGTTTTGAAAGCCTTTTCAAGTACTTTTCAGAAGCTGCTGATGCAGATTTCTTCTGGTAACATAGACACCCTTAACTGCTTGTATAAACAGCAGTCCACAGTTTTGGTACATAGATACATTACCTAAAATGTATTTTCAAATGGGAGGTGTCATCTGTGAGCAGGGTTTGTTCAGTTTTATTAGCTTAGTTTGAGTTCCAGGAATGTGAGACAATGGACTGTCCATTTCAATGACATCACATGATGTTCCACAACATTGAATTAAGGGATTCTTTCTGATAAGGCCCTAGGGCATCAAAGCAATCATTAATACCTTTCCAGATTTCATAATATTATTATAGAACGTAACAGGGATAAATATAAGCAATTCTCAAGTTGTTGCTGGAAAAAAAATTCTTCCTTTCTGGTTCTGAAAGCAGTTTGCATTAGAGTTCTAGTGCTTGATGCCACGTAAATGTGATGAACTGAATGTACTGACATACATGGAGGCCTTATGATTTGTTAAAACAAAACCTATTCTTCAACGCACATTTTATGCTTTGTGTGCATGCTGTTTGTTCGATCACTGCACAGGCAAGAACTCCATTGGTTCAATATCACTTTACTGTAGTTCCATAGCAAGCATCTTCAACAATTGTATTCTATATATTGTCATATTTTGCTAGTGGCATAATGTGCTTTCTCTGAGAAGAAAGTGAAATGACTGGACAAATTGAATCACAGTGAGTTAAAGTCAGGAATAATAGCTAAGTAAACAAAGCCACTGGAACAAAACAGATCTGGCTTCATTATAACCTTCATATTTATACCACTTCACAAAGAAGGTCTAGAGCAGATAGCAATGTAACAAGCAGCATTCCCTTCTATATCCAATGAACAGTACTATGCACACCTGGAGGCAGAGTTAAGGTTACACTGATAGCTAGAAGCTTAGACTTGAGTCTAAGACAGAAATATTACTTTTAAATACTTGACTTACATTGGGTATGCATTGTGTAAAGCATGCATATAAAATCACATTAAAGCTTATACTTTGCTACAAAATATTTATGAGAGAATTTTAGACTCAATGTTCCCTTAATGAGTCTGATATGAAAGTATTTAATGATTAGATAATCTGGATCCTTTGTTCACAACTTTAATTTGCCTGTTTACTAATGAAACAAGTTTTGGAGCAGTTTGGCAGCTTTTTCAAGTACCTTCTTAAAATTCTGCTGAGAATTTTGTTCCCTGAAGTGAATGGTTTATTTGCTCGAGTGGGCAATGAAACTAGTAGCTGTAAGACAAAGGCATTTAGCCCTGTTAGCAAAAAGGTTGCATTTTAATGATTAAAAAAAGAGGCTACTGCTATAAGATCCCCTCATCATAAAATAAGGAAATAAATTAGTTGTGCCTTTTTTCCCATTAAAATGTGAACTAACACTGCACAGCAATTATGTTTGAGGCTTGCAATGAGATATCTAGGTTTTAAATAAGATTGTAAGATTAGGAATGAATTTTATAATAGTATTAATAGAACAGCAAATGAATAACTACAAATCAACTATAGAAACCAACCCCCGCCCTCCAATGAAGACAAAATTAACTACAGCAAGGAGAAGACTGCGAGAAGGGAGCCTTGATTATCCAAGCACACGCTGGCCATCTGATCTTGGATGCTGGCAATAAGTAGGGTAATTATTTGGATAATTATAGTATTGGTTGCCCAGTGCTCCCATATGTTCCATTAAAGAAACCTTTGGCATTATGAACAGGCTGTAGGCAGAACCAGCAGAAATGAAACAGAGATACCCAAACTCCTAAAAGCTTAATGAAAGAGAATTAATGACAACAAATGATCCCAAATCAGCTAAACCAGGCAGGCCATTGATGGCTTAGCCTCAGAAAGACACAAGGTGATTTCAAACCAATGCAGGCAATTCAGGAAAGTGGCATCTTTGCAAATTCAGCAGTGGACCTAATTGTTTTTTAAAAATTGGAATGTATATTATTTATGAAATAAAACAAGATTCCTTGTTATGAAGCCTTTCATAGGAAGTGAAAATTCAAGAACATTTAGGGTCATGCCTGTTGTCTCAGATATCGAGTTAGCTAGGTATCTTAGATACTAGGTGTTTAAGTAAGATTCTCAACAGAATGAGCTGCACATGTTATCACTCAGCTGTATTTAACATTGGCAGTAACTTGATTTAACTGCGCAGAGAAGAAATTACTTCAGTGAAAGTATGTCTCACTGTTTTGTTTGGGTTTGGATTTTTTTTTTTTTTAAACAGAAACACCATTAACATATTTTGTTAAACAGACCTACCCACTAGGGATTTTCTTTAAAACTCAGAAACCTTTTTTTATTTTTTTCTCCTAACTACCACCTTAAAGTAGGACAATTGTATATTTGAGGCCTTCACCGACCACAAAAAGCATGTCTGATTTTGCAACTTTATAAGCTTTGCTTAAACATTTTGCACCTGGACTAAACCATTAATTTGTTCCTTCCCTCCACCTCTGGAAATAGTAGAACCTGTCTGATTTAGTCTCTAAATGCTGGATCAGTATTGTCTTTCTTCCATGTACAACATAGCCTCTTTATCCCCCAAATAATTTGGCCAGGTTAGGGCACACAGAGGTTCTTTTGCTGGTAGAAGGTCCAGAGAAGTTTGTTCTGGGGTATGGTTTCATGTTAAATTGTTCAGAATATTTTGGCAGAGAAGCCTTTACGTTATATGAATCCATTCCCTCCAAGATGCTTTTCCTACAGTAAACTAAGCTTATCTACAATTCTATTAAAAAGAAAGGAAAAAAAACAATGAATTCCAGAAGTGATTAAACAAATTACTGAATTCGTGCCTAGGTAGATAGTGTAATGTATGCATAGAAGTACTCTCTTGTAGATAATCAGAAAGCAGCCTTCAAATGGGCCAGGATTTATTTTAAAGGAGTGCAAATCTTGCTGAAATAAAAAAGTGTAGTCCATCTAATTTTGCTGAATAGATTGACATTTTTTATAAATTTGAAAGAAATACAGTACACACTGTGTTGGTTGGATGTCGGTTGGAACTATATATCTAATAATTATAAAAGAACAATTCAAAAATTTACACACTGAAGACACAGGCATCACTTTCAAATGCTTACAGAGCTTGTCATGGCAGCCTGAAATATTTTGACATATTTATTTCATGGTGCTCAAATTGCTTTATAATCAGATGAGGTACAGCTGCAAATTCAGAGGGGTCTACCACTGTATCAGCCGTTATGGACTCCAGCCATATGCTTGTATGCCAAATTGGTAGTCAAACCCTCCCTACTGGCTGGATATGACAGTTACTACTTCTCCAAACACTCTTTAATTGTCACGTCACAGTATATTGATCATGCAAAACTTAGTAGACTGCTCTAACTTTTCATTGTATTTGGCAAAAAACACTGTCATTATAGTCTGTTAAAATTCAAGTGTGGTATCAGGTGTCATTTTTATTTTCTTCCAAACAGCTGATGATCCTGGGCACCAGCATGCCCTGCTGCAAGGCCCATTCAGCATCTGCTGCCATTCCAGTGTCCTACGGCACAGAGGATTTCCACAAGTTAATCCTTCTTGCAAATCTTTCTTTTCTTTAAGATTTCAGTAAAGACCAACTAAGCTGTTTGCCCTTACTGTCAAGGTCCAATATCACCCCTGTGGCAAAGTAAACAAGTAGATATCTATTTTTATGATATTTTTCAACTGAATGCCTGCTTGAAATTTTCTTCCTGTGCCTGAAGGGAATATATTGGGCAAGTACCCCAAAGAGCTATACCTTAAGACTCCCTTGTTACCTTGCCATTACAGGTAGATTTACCCTGGTGCACTACATTTTCTCACTTCTATCTACTTCTTCTGGGTTTATCAATGAATACCACAGAATTTAGCAGCGTTGCATCAAGTTGTCATTGTGGAAAGAACAGTTGCAAAGCTCTAATACTTCATGTTACAATTACCAGCAAGTTGTGGAATCTCATTCTCATAAAACCCATCATGAATTTTTTTCATGAACAGCTCTTTGAAAAGTGACTAGCTAACCTACAAATTTTTCCTCTTAGTAGATGATTGAAATTAATAACATCACACAGCTCACAAAGGCTACAGCAAAACATTACAAATTTTAAGTGAAATATCAGACCAGCCATTCTGCATTCTAATGCAGTATTTTGATGACTTCTTCATCCCTAACATTTGGCAATAAGCAATTAAGCATTTTGTTATTTCAAAAACAAGTACTCCACACTTCAAGTTGCAGTCTTATAATAAGTATGAAAAAGTGCCTTTCTTACAAAGACACTATTTGAATTAGTATTTCAAACTGAGCTTCTAATGTTTCATTATTAATATTTCAGATAAGGGTGTTGAAAAAGCATGAAGTCAGAAGGCCAAGAGTCAAGTACTGCTGCTAGCTAGGTTCAGAAAATGGGCTCTAAATGCAGCACATGGATTTCATTTAATGCCTCCTGTCATGTCAACAGGTCTTTATGTTGTCTTACTATTCTAAAGAAGAAAGTTAGACAAATACTTGACTTTTTTTTTTTTTTTTTTTTTTTTTTTAGCCCCTGTTATTGCTCCACACTGCTATTTCAGGCAGAGCCATGGCAGTCCTGTAGGCAAAGAAAACAAGTCTCATGAACTGAGTGAGAACAAAGCTGTTCCTTGCCTTAAATATGCTGATACTTTTCTTTCTGATCCAAAACTTAAAACTAAATAGCAGCTTTTCAACTAGACTAGTAAGTCTACATAATATTAAGGATCATCTGCACTACTGTATGACAAGTCAAGGTAACAATGAAACACCCATGGTCACAGTGAAATAGAGGTGAGTAAAGGCACTTTCTAAGTAGCATAATAAAAATAATATCTGACTTGTAGTATGTCTCTGAAAAGCTGACATAACTTTCAGTACCCTGAAGAAGAGACTTCTAATGGAATGACTGCTTGCATTTAAGGCTACTTAATTCTTAAACACACTCCACCTGCCTCACACACCACATACCCAGAAACAACAGGAAGAAAACCCACCCAAAGAGGTAGAGTTTAGATCCCACTGGCTGCTGTAATTCACATATACCTTCATCTGGCTACTACTTTTTTTTCTAGAAACATTGAAGAAAAACATAAGCAGGTAAGAAGCATCAGAGAAAAATGACAGTGTTTTGTCAATACCTCAGCTTAAATACAAAGGCAGTTTATCACAAACAATTTTTTTTCCCCCAACATCTTGATACACATCAAGGTCTCAGGGGGATGCAAAATGACTGTGCTGTTTGTATAACAGCTACCTGAATAATCTTACAACAGAGAATACCTCCATCAATAGCAGTGAACAACTCTAGACCACCTGTGATTTCAGAGAAATCATTCCAGCAGGCAAGAACTGCAAGTTAGAATGATACTCACCTCTTTGTGCGTTTTGTTGATAAGCTAGGTCTCACCTTTCGTTACATATGGACATTTACATAAAGAGACCAACAGATAGAACTCTGCAATTTCTTTATGTTATTCAAGGCACTTTGATATATGATTTTTCCCCTAAAAGCTAAAACCTAAATGCAATAGTAACTAAATATTGATAACAAATTAATACAAAATTATTCAGAATGACACAAAAGAGACGAGAAATTAAGCTATGAAAACAACTGATAAAAACCAAACCTCCTCCACTAGAAGTAAAAACTGGCATTTTCTTTACTATCAAGTGCTGACACAGCTGTGGAAAAGCCAAAAGCAACAACTGAAGCTTGATAGGGAGCTCTGGCTTGATTGAAGACCAGTAGCTGATAGCTTACCAAACACAGCATTGTAAAATGCTCTTACAGAAGCTTGTGCATTTTAGTATTGACAGCAAACAACAACCTAATGCTCCCCTACCCATGTTAAAGCTTTACCTTTAGGCAGGTTCAAACACTGTTCAAACACTAGAGGTTACAAACACTCAATTAGTCTTTCAGATCTATCTATAGAAGCCTAATGCTCTATCTTACCCAGCTGTTTAATCCTTAAAAGGCTGAAGGCAGCTGTAAAGCACAGTCAGATACTCTGAAGATCACTAGAGGGAAAGGTATCTAACACTGCAGCTGCTTTAGGCAGAAGTCTAAAGCATACATGCTTCTGGCAATGGTGATGTAAAGAGATTTTTGCAACCTTACTTGTGCTGGAGAGTCCTGCATAAACAAGCATAATTCATCTGCATAATCACCACAACTCCAGCTCAATCACACAGGCAGCAATTCTAAGAAAGAGTCAGCTGCTGAATCTGCATAGCTTCATTACACATGAGCTGTATAGACAGCTTGCTTCCGAAGTGCTGCTTTCCTTTCAGAGTGGCTGAGTGCCAGAGAGCTTATTGGGGAAACAGGCCACGCTGACATATATCACTGAAAAAAAAAAAAAAATCTCAAATACAAGAAAGCCCAGAGTTCATTTGGCAAATGAACCCTTTCAGTTCAGGGTTCAGTATATAGCACAGATTTAGACTACAAGGGAGAGCCGGTTACACAGCTGTCCTTCTAGTCACTTAACACAACTTGTTAGGTGAAGGCCTCCTTCACAGATTAGAAGTACCTTGACTTGCTTTCCAGAAGCTTGTATTTCATAGCTTGAGAAACTGTTGACGAAGTTAGTCCTTCAACTTCCTTCCTTGTGCTTTCCTTTTCCCTCACCCTAATTCAGGACTTAAATTAAAAACTATTTGGACATGCAACATACCTCTCAAGAAAACTCTACAAACCTAGCTACTTTCAACACAGTAACATCATCTCACCTACTAAATTAGTTCCTTGCTTTGTTCTCCAAGACTCTCTAGGAGCCACTCTCCCCTAAACAGCTTTTAAATAACACACCAACTCACCCTTTCCCCTTCATCTGGGACTAGTGAGATTAATTAGAATCAAGGAGATTAATTAGAATCAAATTTCCACTTTGGGCTGGTTTCTGTCATGACAGAAATGTAAGTAACAGTGAAGTCATATTTGGAAATAAAATCTGGTCTCTTCAGTAACTCCTCTAATGTTTTCCTCTAGCATATATAACTAAACTGAAAAGTAGCTTGAAAAAAAAAGGCCTGGTGGATAACAAGTTGGCCATGAGTCAGCAACATGCCTCTCTGTCAGAGGCAGCTAACAGCCTCCTGGGATGCTAAGCACTGCTAGCAGGTCAAAGTGGGGATCCTTCCTCTCTGCTCAGCTCTGGTGTGACCCATCTGGAGTGCTGGGTTCCCCAATACAAGAAGTAATTAGACATACTGGAGCACATCCAGTGAAGTGCCCCGACGATGATTAAGAGACTGGAACACCTCTCCTATGAGGTCCCGTCTAAGGGAGCCTGGACTCTTCAGCATGGAGAAGAGAAAGCTTGGACGATCTAATTATGTATATAAAAATTTGATGGGGAGAGGTAAAGAAGGTTGAGCCAGACTCTTTTCAGTGGTGCCCAGTGACAGAACAAGAGACAATGGTACAAATTGAAATGCAGGAAGTTCTGTTTAAATGTAATAAAACATATTTCTTGGGAGGGTGGTTAAATATCAGCACAGGTTGCCCAGAGAGGTTGTGGAGTCTCCATTCTTGTAGATATTCGAAACCTAACTAGACATGGTCCTAACCTACTCTAGTTGGCCCTTCTTTGAGCAGGGGGTTGGATTACATGACCTCACAACGTTCTGGCCAACCTCATTCATTCTGTAATAACTCTGTAATGTGGTACAGTAATTTTGAAAACACTCCTTCTGCAAAAATATAACAACTGTGAAATATTCCAAATATAACAAATCTCTATAGCTGTCAGAAAAAAAATATTTCTGCATAGAGAACTGCTCTTTCAAGTATTTTTGCACCTTTTAGGACAGAGAAGTCAAATAAGCATGATTTAAAAGGAAATAACAGAAAAATGTCTATTTTTAAGCTTGTAAGAGAATATTAAATTAGCAGCCATATGATGAAACAAAGCTGTTCAGCGAATAATCTTTACTCTTGAGTCTTGCAAACCAAGTTCACTCTTTCACGAAATTCAACTCTGCAAGGATTATTCAATGCAAAAATGCATTTGAATTTGCAGTTCAAATATTCCCAAATATTCCTCTGAATGGATCTCTTAAGGTATTTCTGTGGTTGGGTTCCATTATCTCTCCTGTATCATAACCCAATTCTATTAATTGCAGAGAGCGTAAAATAGCAACCAGTTGCATGTTTAATCAGAGAAACATGAAAGACTTTAAAAAACACGTTCAACATTACAGCTAGGTTGTAAGATTACAAGATGTGATTGAAGTTCTTCTGTTTGTCACTTGATTATGTCCATTGAAAAAGACATAGAACCATCTTGGGAAGCTATGTTTTTAAGAAAATCTATAAATAATGCAGCCTGTACTACTATCACTGTAGAATATTAGTATCTGAAAAAATAGTTTACTTCAGGAGAGAGTTACTCGTAGTGTCCAAGTCTCTAAGTAGCCCAGCCTAGTTAAGTTTTCTTGTTGAAGATCCTGAGTCTGAACATTTGAAAATACACTCTAAAATAAGAAGAATAGGATGAAACTACCTATTCATAGACCTGATAAGCTTTTACGTGTTTCAGTGGTACAGAATAAATGACTTATTCCTGTCTCTATCGAAGTTAAATTTCCCATTATCTTTAATGAAGGGAAGGACAGTCACTGTGGGTCTCTGAGGATGAGAGTTATTCATGACAATAAAGGAATGTGGGTCACCATGGAAAGAGACCAAAGAGGTTGTATCAAGAACACACAGTGAGATGCTTTGGTGCTCATTTCTCTATGAAACTTTCTGTTGTGCACTGTCATTTTTCTGTGGAAATCAGTCCTCTTCAAAGCCTGACTGCCAAAATGGCACCTCACAGGCAAATAATCTAAAATTCAAATATTTGAATGGGGTCTGCGATGTCTGTCTTCTTTCCCTTCCAAAAGAAATTATCCATATCCAAATAATTAGTGCTTTCATATGAGAAGGAGTTATTTCAATGCTGGCTTTTAATTAAATTCATGCTGCACAAGAACCCTGTTGCCATGATGTTGTGTGCATTACCTTCCCATAACCATCCCCAAAAAATCTTGCTGTGCATGCTGAGAAAGTAGACAGGGGCTCAACTCCTTGTAATCCTGGTTTTATAGTTACTGAGACTAAGGATGAGGCTGTATACCTTGTTCTTTTGTTAAGCTGTGGAGCATATCTGGGTCCTGCTAACATTCCTGATGTTTGCTTCTATCTGGGAAGATAAAATTCTTCCTTCTAGTGGCACTAGACCAACAGTTTCACAGACTCCAGGAACCTGATACAATGAAAGCATCATAACCCTCTATAAAGCATTTACAACAGAAGCAGACAAGCATGCTCTAGAGCTTTTCATTGCTTTTCACAGCAATTGTTCATGTTGAAATGCCAATGTCTATTTAGGCTGCACATACCAGCTTCCGACAGTACCCTGGTAAATACTTATACTCACTGTTTAAAGGAGCATATAAACTCAAAATGCATTACCTGGGAACATTTCTGTATGCCTGTTTGATTTCAGAGAATAACATATAATTTCAAGCAATTACTCTCCCTGAAGATAATTTAAGGTTATTTTTAAATTTAAATGATTAAAGGATAAACAAAATTCAGACTATTCTATTTATTTAGTCTTTTTCTTTTATATGAAGTTTAAATATGGATGGCCAATTTAAAAATTTTAAAATTACACATGGATAGAGGGTTCTTCTGTGTGATATATAGAATCATAGAATAGTTTAGGTTGCAAAAGACCTTTAAGGTCAAGTCCAACCATTAACCTAGCACTGCCTATTCACCACTAAACCATGTTCCTAAGTGCCACATCTATACATCTTTTAAATACCTCCAGGGATGGTGACTTTACTACCTCCCTGGGTAGCCTGTTCCAATGCTTGACAAACCTTTTGGTGAAGTTTTTCCTAATATCCAGTCTAACTCTCCCCTGGTGCAGCCCAAGGCCACTTCCTCATGTCTCATCACTTACCTCCTGGGAGAAAAGACCAACCCCCACCCTGCCACCACCTCCACTCAGGTAGCTGTAGAGAGCAATAACCCAATTTACTCATGGGCTCTCCCCTTTCCTTTCATAAGTGTTATTCTGTGGTTTTATTTTGAAAGCTTTTTAAAGGTTATTCCAGGGGGAAAAAAGAATGACCACAATGAAGAGAGAACCCAGAACCATGCTGATGTCCTATGGACAAGCAGAGGGCTGTACCCAAACAAAGCAGGAATGACTCAGAGCACTCTCTGACAGAGAAGAATCCAGCCGATTCCCATTATTTCTGTAAAAGAGGACGACATCTTTGTCACCCACCTTGATGAAGAAACACTTCACCTTTTCCTCAGGGCTGCTTCTCTACTGGTATACAACAGGCAACTGTGCCAGTAAGACTGAATGTGGCTGCTGTGCAAAAACTATTTTCGACTTAAATAGGAATATTTAGACCTGCATCATTTAGAAAGCATCCTCACCAAGGAATTCTCAGTAGCGATTCAGATATTACCACAATAGAAATAAAGAGTTCCATTTGTTTCACTATGGCATTCAGTAATTAGCTTTTAAATCTTTCAAGGCTAAAATTTTCGCATTGTAATACAATTACTATAGTTGCTACATTACCCTCATTAAAATGGAATTTCGTTTACAATATCTTCTATAGCAGAAATGGTTTTACCACTTAAAGGTCAGTTACTTCCAAATTTTCCTGTTCCATTTAAAAAATTAATTAGAATAAAATAATCTGAGGCCTGTTACAATTCCAGTTGTTAAAATATCTTAAGGTTGTGCGAAACTTACTTAATAAACAATTGGTTATTTTCTTGAGTAGATGTCCTGGACATGAATAAGAGAGAGTTAGTTAATTTAATAGAAAACGGTTTATTTCTATTTAGTACATTTTATGTTTGGCATGTTTGTAAGCATAGTCTATACCTGGTAGATGACGTTGCTAGGCCAGAATTCTTACAAGTATATTTATACAATTAATATTACTTAACATTAAATAGATATAGCAACTATATCAGTGCAATGAACTGACTGTGAAGAAGCTTTTTTTTTTTTCTTTTTTCTTTTCTTTAGCTACCTTATTTTGGATTTTTTTCAGGCCTGAAGTTAGAAAATCCAAGCTAAATTTTAAGACAAGCTTCCAGCACTAAACCATTAGAAGCCAATTTTTTTTAAAAAAGCATTTTCCTTATGATAAAGTGGACTAAATATTTTTTTTTTTCTTCTTACTCAGTCACAGGATTTCACACCCAAATGGCATTTACATCACTGTATCAGGAGATGTGGGGACAGATTTTCAAAGTGAGGAATATAATAATGTAGCAATAAATAAATACACATACATATCAGATGGTTCTTTAAGGCACAACTAGAAATAGCAGATTCCTTGCTCTTTGACAACAGTAGTTCCTGATCTTTAAATAGAGACCCAGCATGCCTTTAGCAATTTGAAACACCTATGAGATGAACTGAGCAGTTCTAAGCAGATGAGCTACATTTACAGTCTACAATTGGTTTCATACACTGTTAATCATCATTGTTAGTGTTGTTTGACTGAAATGATGATGTGGAGAAACTGTAGATTTAAGAGAAAGTAGAACCAGGTTAATGCTGAATAAATTAATGATTAAATTTTTAGAATGTAAATTCTGAATGAAATATTTTCTAAAATGAAAGAGATTTCTACCAAACTCTCTGGCTCTGAGTGACTGCTGAAATACCATAAAGACTAAATAATCATATGGCAATGGACATATGAGAAATGCAGATATTCTAGATAAACTGAAAAAAAAAAAAAAACCAAAACAGGCTTAGTACTTGCTATACATTGTCTGAAAATCTTTAGTCCACAGTGATCACTTGTGCAGATCTACATATAAAACATTTTGGACATGCTACTTGGCTTTCACTAACCACGGTGGATAAACACACTGGACAGTTTAGGGAAGGCCCAGCAAAAACCAGTCCTTGTAGCATCGACCTGAAATGTTACATATAGACATATATGTGGGGAAAATAAGAATGCCTTTTCTGCTAGATAACCTACTTCATTTATTTACCACAAAATGACTTCAAGGAAGATTAGGATGTCTAGAGAAAGATCATGGCATTTCTTAAGTTTCCTTCTTAGTCATACAGCTCCTGTAGCTACAAAGAAGATAGGGAAGGATGCAAGTAGTCAAAATTTGCAGGCATAAGCTTTTCCCTCTATTGAACTTTGTGCTCACAAGGAAGAAAGAAATCTGCATTTAGGAATAAGCATTCAGATGTAACGGCTCCTTCACCCAGAAGGGATATCGAAAGTGCAATAACACCATCTGAGGGCTGTAGAATTCCCACAGTTTGTAAAAGAATTTAGTTACAGTCAGATTCAGAATACCTGATTTCAGATATCAACTTGATATTAGACATAATAGTGACTTAGTCCACCCAAGCAGTCCATTCAGTATGGCAGTGTCAGAAGCTGTCACCATATACAAAGAAGTTCATATATTTGTTTTAAGACTTTGGATCATACATATAAGGCTGTTTAAAAAAAAAAAAAAAATTAAAATCATGCTGTGAAACTATGGCATGATATGATTTTCTGAGTTTTAATTTATTTCTTTTTTCCTCTTTTTCTTTCATTGCTCCTTTTAACATTCCTTCTTTATCTTTGAAAGATGCTTATGCCAGACTGAAGCTCATGCAAGAAACTCTCTGAAGAATAAAGTCAAAAGAGTTTATTCAAGCTTTCAGAACTATTTTATTTTTTTAATTGGTTTCTTGTATTTCATGAAATTTAGCTTCATTCTAAACAATTAATCAGCATACTAAAATGTAAAACAATATCTGTTAAATTAAAATGCCGAATACTCTTTCACTCACTATCTGATAAAGTATTAGAAATGTAATTAATTTAACAGAGATACGCAGGAGTGCATTATGTTACCTTAATGGTTTAGGGGAGCCTTTAGAAAATATTTTTAACAACTGTTGACTGAAAGATCTACAAATATGGTCACTGTTTTCTGAAAACATAGTATTTGTGTGTAGAAAGACAGATAAATGTTTGTTACAAATCTGAATGTAGAGAATATGTTAAGATGCTTCCAATTTACTTTTGTATAATTTTAAACAAGTGTAATGAACTATCAAATATTAATTTTCCAGCATGAGATTGTAATTTATTGAATGCCTCAGTAGTTTTAATCTGTTTAAGAATGACTGTATAATAGCATATTCTGAACATTCACCACTTAGATTCTTCCTTTTATATGTTGGGCAAAGTTTAATGGACTTATTTGTGGCTAATGCGGAAGAAAAACATCCGAGGGATGTGGATGTAGTAATAGAATAATGAATGACGTTTAAGCAAACATGGAAACTAACCTTCAGTAACCTATCTATTGAAGAGTTTAAGATATGCTTAGACACAACATGAACCAAATTACTGTTATGCTGTAGTGTCCAAGAATACTGAAAGAATTTTAATTACGTGGCCATAAAAGGAAACAATGCATTATTCAGATCTGATGAGCTAGGTTCTCTTGTGTTGGCCTACCGTAATACATCTGTTGAGGCTGATCAAAATCTGTGCCAGATGGAAGAGTAATGAATTGCAACTACAGTATAAAGCACCTGGTTTTAGGTTTGTTTTTTTTCTTTTAAAAATACTATTATTGGAGGGGACGATTAGTGTTTAAAAGACTTTTGGAGTATTTTGAGACGTTTTAGCCACTTTATTCTGTCAAAGAACAACCAGCATTCAGGAATACCAAATTGCTAGAGGGATGGGATTCTTCATTCAAAGATACTGAAGAGTTATATGCTAGATGGCTGGAAGAAAATTCAACTGTATAGGTGGGGTGATCAGATCACTTGAATATATTTTCTTGTAAAATCCAATGCATGAATGCATTGATTTAAAAGTTTAACTTCAGAAAATAAATTTTTACATCATATTAATTAAAGTTGACAAGGCTGAAATGTTTTTAGTTCATTTTACTCTCTGGATATGGTAACGTAAGTCAGCTCTAAATATGCAGAAAGAATAATAGAAGAGAACTACATCTGATTTCCATTATAGGTGATACACATGGAGCTTTTCATGCATTTCAGTAAAATACGTTTTTTTCAGTAAGTCCATTTTCCAGTATAATAAAATTCCCCTTAGGATCACAGAATCTCAAAATCACAGAATCGTCTAGGTTGGAAAGGACCTTGAAGATCATCCAGTCCAACCATTAACCTAGCACTGACAGTTCCCAACTATACCATATCCCTAAGCACTGTGTCAACCCGACTCTTAAACACCTCCAGGGATGGGGACTCCACCACCTCCATGGACAGCCCATTCCAACGCCTAACAACCTGTTCTGTAAAGAAATGCTTCCTAATATACAGTCTAAACCTTCCCTGGTGCAACTTGAGGCCATTCCCTCTTGTCCTATCACTTATTACTTGGTTAAAGAGGCTCATCCCCAGCTCTCTGCACCCTCCTTTCAGGCAGCTGTAGAGGGCGATGAGGTCTCCCCTCAGCCTCCTCTTCTCCAGACTAAACACCCCCAGTTCCCTCAGCCGCTCCCCGTACGACCTGTGCTCCAGACCCTGCACCAGCTTCGTTGCCCTTCTCTGGACATGCTCGAGTCATTCAATGTCCTTTTTGTAGTGAGGGGCCCAAAACTGAACACAGGAATCGAGGGGCGGCCTCACCAGTGCCGAGTCCAGGGGTCAGATCCCTTCCCTGTCCCTGCTGGCCACGCTATTGCTGACACAAGCCAGGATGCCATTGGCCTTCTTGGCCACCTGGGCACACTGCTGGCTCCTGTTCAGCTGGCTGTCAATCAGCACCCCCAGGTCCCTCTCTGACTGGCAGCTCTCCAGCCACTCCTCCCCAAGCCTGTAGTGCTGCTGGGGGTTGTTGTGGCCCAAGGGCAGCCCCCGGCATTTGGCCTTATTGAAACTCCTCCAGTTGGCCTCAGCCCATGGCTCCAGCCTGTCCAGGTCTCTCTGCAGAGCCTCCCTGCCCTCGAGCAGATCAACACTCCCACCCAACTGGGTGTCATCTGCAAACTGACTGAGGGTGCCCTCGATCCCCTCGTCTAGATCAGCAATAAAGATGTTAAACAGGAGTGGCCCCAAAACCCAGCCCTGGGGGACACCACTTGTGACAGGCTGCCAACTGGATTTAACTCCATTCACCACAACTCTTTGGGCCTGACCATCCAGACAGATTTTTACCCAGCAAAGCGTTTGATCATCCAAGCCTTGAGCAGCCAGTTTCACCAGGAGAATGCTGTGGGAAATGGTGTCAAAGGCCTTGCTAAAGTCAAGGTAAACAACATCCACAGCCTTTCCCTCACCAAATAAGCAGGTCACCCTGTCGTAGAAGGAGATCAGGTTTGTCAGGCAGGACCTGCCTTTCATAAACCCATGCTGACTGGGCCTGATCCCCTGGTTGTCCATTTTATGACATTTAATGGCACTTGAGATAACCTGTTCCATGACCTTCCCTGGTACAGAGGTCAGACTGACGGGTCTATAGTTTCCTGGATCATTAGGGAATATATTTTTATCAGGTAAAGCCCACATAAGAAACAGAAAAGAAACGTACAATGAATAAAGTATAAGCACAGCCATTTTTGAGATTTACTTAATACTTAATGAAGTTTCTTAAATTAGATGGAATTGCTATTAGAAGGTAAATTCCTTGCAAAGAGGGAAAATAATACTGTATCTCAAACACAGATGACCATGTTGCTGTTGTTTTGCAAATAACTACACATACAAGCCTACTTTAAAAGCAGATTTTAAAAAATATAATTCAGAATTTTAAAAAATAAACCTGACATTTTCTGTAGAATTTTAGAAGTCACTTTCTGTACTATGTGAAATGCAGGTTTTAATTGGTTTTTTCTCCTCTCTGACCTTTTTCTTATTTAATGCACAGAGTACAAATCCTGATACTTTATAGAAAAATAAATTTACTATCAATTGAACTGTTAACTGAAATTAACTAAAAAAAAAAAAAAAAAACCAACTGAAATTAAAAGAATAGTTTTTTAAAAGAAAAAAACCTTAAGTACTAATTAATGAAAAATTCAGGCTGGAAGGTTGGTGGCTAACAGGAATAATAAAATTATTGACACATTTTCCTAATATAGGTGAGCTCCTTCAATCTGGGTCCATTAGGATACAAGAGTTATAACTATCTTGTTACTTTTCAACCCGTATGGAATGGAGAAATTCAAAACCCATGTGTATGTGCCTTGCTCCACTGAGAGTATTCAACTAAGAAAAATATTCAGTCCAAGATTGATAGTCTTTCTAATCACTCAGTAGCCCTTTGCATATCACTCGTGCTCTGTTTCTCTAAAAATTAATCACTAAATTATAGTAGAAGACATTAACCTAAAGGTTCTTGAATGGACCTTTAGAGTCATTCAATATCTGTTACTATTGAGTGTGATAATCATTTGTGTTAATCATTTGTCTGCAGCCTGATTAGCTTGATAAAGGACAATAATTAACAACATTAAGCAGCACCACATTGGAATACTGGCATGTATTTTTTCACTGTGATTGGAAATTTTTCATTTGTAGGATTTACTGGATTTGCGTCCAGCTTCCCTTGAGTTTTCAGCAGTCACATAATTAATTGTTGCCTTAGTTCTGGAGTATTCACTATCTCTGTTATCACTAGGGAAGCAAATATTGAGGTAATATTATACCCTATGCTAAGCATAAGATTGGAGCAACAAGCTTTCATAGACAAGTGATAGAACTTACTTAAAAGAGTCACTGTCCTCACTGGACCTAATTAGAAGCATTGTGTCCATAAACTGAGTACAAGCAAGAACAGCTCTGCAAATTAGAGATTAGAGAACATCCCCCTACAAAAAAATCCCAAACCAGAAAGTAGATGTAAGAAAAGGAGATGGGGGTTATTAGGTTTTATAGAAATTATTGTTCAATCTAAAACCAAAACAAATCATGAGAAATCAGTTGCCTAGCTAGAATCATCTCACAGCAGCAATGTTTTTGGTTAGCTTCTCATACTTTGATATTTCTTTTCTGTTTATAGACCTCAGTGTGTACTTGAAAGCACCTGAACATTTTTTTTCCCAACTAGTACTTTCCTCTCTCCACACCAAGCAGTTGTCACTGAACTCTTGTGCTCTTTCAACTCTAAAATTAGAGCTTCAGCCACATTCAGTTATCTTGTGACATCTCTCTATGCCGAATTAAAAGTTCTGTGTTCTTAGAAAGGCATATCACAATCTGCACCAGGAGAAAGGAAACTAAACAATCACTACATGCACCTTTTTAGAGAAAACATTTACCTAAAAAGATGATTGTGAGAGCTGTTCACATGTAGATGTCTATTTGTTGTGGTTTAGGCCCTGCTGGGACCCGAGACGTTGCCATTGTCCCTCTCCCACCCTCGGACCGAACAGGGCAGGGAGTGGGATACAAACCCCGGGGTTGAGATAAGGAAAAATTTAATACAACACTGTAACAAATAACAATCTTAACAACAACAATAGCAATAACAATAATGATAAAACAGTAGTAACAATGAACAGGACAAGAGATATACAGAGATATACCACAAGGATACAGCAGTCCCGTTGCGGGTACCGTCAGGGACAAAAGCAATCCCAGAAACTGTTCCCACGCTTGGGCGCCCAACCTGACATCAGCATGGTATGGAATAACCCAGCTGGAGCTCCCTCCCTACTGCTGGGGAAACTTAACCCTATCCTAGCTGAACCAGGACACTATTTGAACTATTTGTCTACACATATGTTGTATTCCGTAGAAATGCAAATGATTCAATTCAACCATCCACCTTGGGCGTCCACCTAAAACTGTTAATCCAGACAATATCTCAGGTACAGAAGCCCTTTCCAGAGTGTTCCACTGCCAGGGGACACATGCTAGTCTGTGACATGAGCAAGATAATTGAGGCTGTAGACTAAAAGCTTTCCAGTGTCTCAAGAAGCTTCCAAAACTCTGAGAAAAAACCAAACAATCTAAAGTGCTGAAAACTTTCCATTTGTATTAAGCATTCAACATTACTCATTCAAAATTCTTAGTTTGCTCTGTTCAGAGACACAGGCAGGCAGATTTTTCAGTCCATCCTGAAAGTTTGAAAAAAATTATTCACTAAGGTCAAAAATGTTTAAAAAATCTGAAATAATTGGTTTCATTTTGCCTCTTAAAACTGCTCATGTGAAAAACAGACTTTCCAAACAAAGAAAATTTTCAAGACATCTAAAAGCCAAAATATTTTGTTTCTGTATTTCTGAAGGAGTCTATTTGAAATGAAGCAATTTATTGAAACAGACATGAATTTGCTAAATATTTTGAGTTAATAAGTATTATTTTTGCCCCCAAAAATTGTCAGTGTTGCACAAATATAGTTCTGCTTGTTCTGCTTGTTAGTTCCATTAAGCATAAGGATTTGTAGCGAGTTATCTGCTCTGCAGTTTTATCCAAAGCTGTAAGGAAAAGCATATTGCATTCATTCCAACAATTTAAGTGAATGTAGACCTAACACCTTTATTCATTTAGCTATTCAGTCTTAATTACTTTTGATTACTCTTTATGTGTGAACAACAATTACCACAAAGGCCAGTTTCAGAAACTGGCAAACTAAAAATGGCATTACATTTAGCCAAATGTTTTCTTTTAAAAGTGTTGCAAAAACAATTATCAGGAAACTGAATGATTACTCAAAACTCTATTTCATTTTTCTTCCTCACCCAGCCTAGTTTTTTGCTTTGAGGACAGCCTTTGAAATTAATTGAATAAAATAGAATAAAAATTATATCCTCAAAAATTGTTAATTAAATCACAGGTTATTTCCTAAAAGCCACATAATTGGGTGAGTGTGCCTATATAACATCATAATATATGACATTGGTCTCTTGATTTCTCTGTAGAAATCAATTACTTGGTATGACAGATGATGGGTGGTTACATTATATTTCTACTATTGCTGTTGTTATTGTGAAAACAGCAAGAATAGTTGTAACAGAGGCAAATAGACCAGTTATAGTAATATCATCAACATCACTGCCTTTTTATGGAGTATCCTGAAAGACAGACAGGGCATCTTTGAATAAATATTGTATCAGATATAATTTCTTCTTTAAATTAACTCCTGTTTCACTTCAATGTGACAAAATAGTCAAGTACAACAGTGGTCTTTAGATATTTCTGCAGCCTAGAGTATATTTCTAGGGATTTTTTCTAAGTAATGGGCTATAGCTAAGACCTGTTGTTTGCTGTTAACAATCACATTATTCCTGTTAAAGGGGGAAAAAATAAGAAGGATGCAAGGTGAGGGTTAGGAGTAGAGAGATTTGCAGGGTTCTCCAAGGTAGGAATTCATACTCTTCTACATGAGATGCATGCAAGCTTTAAGAACAACTGCAGACAGTTCAGCAAGAATATTGGAGTCAAAATCCAGTCTCTCTTGTTGAACATTTCCTATATAGGAGGTATTGTTACTCTTTTCCTTTATACTTTAGGAGGTATTGTTACTCTTTTCCTTTATCGGAAACATAGGAGGTATTGTTACTCTTTTCCTTTATACTTTAACCTGTTCTTTTAGATACGTTTACCTATTCTTTTAGATCCCTTTCTGTTACAATTGAAATAGCTCAAATCCTCTGAGTGCATTAATGTACAAGCCCAATTAATTTCAGCACATCATTTTTAGAAATTTTATGCCATACTTTGAAACCTTATTTATGCTTTAATGGAACCAATTTCTTTATAAAAATACTTTAAGGTTACCTAGATCCTTCCTAAACTTTCTACACTGTTCCTAGGATTGTCTTGAAAATATGGCACAGTAAAAAAGATGGTAACATTCAGCACAGGTTTTAGGAAAGAGAACTGTGACTCTTTAGTAGTATGAAACTGCGAGTGACAATAAACATAAAATCTGCATCAGTGAGGTACCTTTTCTTTGATTTTCTGGAGAGACTGGGGATGAGCACAGTCTGGAGAGGCTGTAACACTGCTCTGCAAACACCTAAAGGCTTACTGCAGTGACAGCTGCTTGACTGACAGAAGGATGTTTGTGCTCCTCAGTGTACTCCACTTAGTACATGCTTGTTTCAGCATATAAACCAGGGAGAGTAGCAAGTTTATTGTAAATACTCAGACACAACCTGCTAGATTCTGAATGGGTGCCAGTGGCAGGCAGGAGCAGAAGGTATGTGCATCATGTATGCACGGAGGCATAACCATACTGAATTATAAAAATCAGATGTCCCCAAAGTGGAAAGAAAATATTCTCTGGTTATCAGCAACCCTCCAGCCCACACAGAAAACTTGCTCAGTGTAACTTGTTAGGTGGCAAAATGAAGCAAGTACTGCTTCTTTTCTTATTTCTTCACTGAAACAACTCACAGATGCAAAAGTCAAAAAGGGTTAAGGACCCAGTTTAAGAGTGCATAAATGATTTTCCTAGGGCTTACAGTTTCAAACACAAGTTCATAAAAATTAAATCAATTGCTTACAGCCTGGTCCGATCAGAAAGTTGTACACATTATATTATAGGATCAGTTGTAATGTCTGAGGCCAACATTAATTATGCACCGGCTGCAGTCTGTGTAATATTTCAAATAAGTGATAAAGCAGCAAACACTCCTCATGCTACTAAATGAAATGTAAGAGGGTCATAACTTTTTTTTTACTCAGGACATTAACAAAGTAATATTGTAAAAACAAGTTATTGTAATGCACAGTAAATGAAAGTTAGATACATGATAAAAATAAACTATTCACATTCTTAATTACAATATAATGCAATATAATGCAAGTTTCAAAGTCTACATATATTCAGGTTTCTCATATTATTTGTAGGCAATTAAAAATAAAACATTGTGGTTCAGCTTTTGGTATAATTTACACTGATGTAATCCACATTAGTTTAAGCAAGTAAAGTCAGACTGATGAAAAAAGACAAACAAAGATGCTAAATAAGAAATGGATCCTGTATTGTGTGAGGTTTTTTTATAAAACACCTCTTAAAAATAGATTTTCTTGAGCTTCTTAAAAAAGCCATGAGTACTCTCTTTTGGCAATATAAGAAAATTAAATGGATAAAATTCTAGTTTAATTATTTCAGCTCATAATTGTTTAGTCCTTTCATTGTTTTATAAGCTTTATTTCAAGACTTGAAGTAAAAGGACACTAGGAAGAAAATGTGCTTCTAAAATCTTTATTGATCAATGCTTATCTACAAAAAGAGTTCTTCTAGCTACCAGTTCACTTATGGTTCTGTAATTTGAGATCAAGCAGAAATTTACTAGAATTCTTACTTCATATTTAACTACACCAACAATGACTCTTTTCTACAAATTATTTCAAAGTATGCAATGACAAAGCTATTTTACTTACTTTAAAATCTTGAAAGGCAGTCATAATAACTATGTATTGTATTTTCTGAAAAGTAATAAACATCGCTCTCAAGATACAACTTCAGTTTACCTTCCTTTCAAAACTGAGCTTCCGGCTTTTTAAGAATCTTTTTGGCACCAAAACATATGGAATCATATATACCGTATATGTTACATAGAATTGTGCAGCTGCCACTAAACAACGCACTTCGCACTTAAGCATTAGCATATTAAGTTTTGGGTTTTAGAAGGTACGGCCTGATTTATATGCAATTCCTGCTGTCTTTTCAGTCTCTACGGTTTCTACTAGCTGTACATGTTATTTCTCTTGCCACTAGGGACAATTATTTTATACAAAGCACAGATGACGTTTTATGGTTTTGTTTTATTGCTTTCATCTTATAATATGATCACTGCCATCTATCCTAGGTTAAATTCACAGATCCATTTTTGGACTACACAAGGAAATAATATGCCAATGTGTATAAATAATCACTATAGAAATTTGAGACATGATTTTTGCTAGAGGAATGCATGCTCTTTTCATTTTCTATTCTCTTTCATCCTAGTAGCTTTTGCTTTGAAAATCCATGTTTCCAGGCAATAACAAGGGCATATAGTTATTTTCTGCAAATTGTGCAGTTCTAGCATTTTTTTTGTTTCTCTTAAGCATCTCTGCTGAAGTGATTGTACAAACGTTTTCCAGTTACAAATCAAATACTAAACAGTTTTAATACATGCAAAGGCCACAATGCTGTGGTAGGTCTTCAGACCTTTGTGCTAGGTCTTCTCCATCAGCTACTTATTTGACATACACCCTATTAACACTGTTAGCAGAAGAGAAAGAAGCCCTTACTATTAAACAGGTAGGTACAAAACAGAGGAGACAAAAACTGCCAGAAGAATGGAAGAGGAAGCATTTTAGTTTTTAAATAAGACATAACTGTATACCAAGCACACAGTTCTGCTCTGTGTTCAGTACAGCTCTTATAGGTGTTGGCCTAAAAGGCTACATTTGCCTCCCTCTCTTCTCTTTCTTCCAAGCAGGCTTCCCACAATTCTCCAGAGCCTCAATGCCCCCAAAAGATGGGACCTCTATGTAAAAGGACTTCTCTTTTTGAAAATTCCCCTTCCTTCTGTTTCTCCTATTCTTCTCTTCCTCCATTTCACCTCACAAAGACAACTTTTCATTTCAGTAATACTTGCAGGATGAATTGTGTAAGAATTTTGGGTTGAGTTTCCTCTTCAGTTTGATCAAAGAAGGAGGCAAGGTCAGTCTCATCAGGTTAGCCTGTGACCAAAGCAGCTCTTTCAGAGGCAGTTGCTAGAGCTGCTTGGAAGTGAATTGTAGGAGGCAGAAGCTTCAGTTGTGCCCCAGGAACCACCTCACAACGTCACATGCAGAATAAAATTTCACCTTTATCCATTTGGTGCAGTACATATGGATGAAGAGTCTGGTACCTTCACTGCACAGCTAGTGTATTTGAATTTTATCTTTATAACTAGGTGCTCCGGGCTTCATGCTCCAAAGGGGCAGATGTAGCCAGATTGCATGTTAAAACATGTTTATCATTTAAGTACAATCAACATAACAGATCAGTATGTAGGCTATCCTCTTCTCCCACTGTACTTATTTAACAAATAGAAAACTTTTGTGAGAAAAAAAAACAGATAAAACATTTGTTGGATTACACAACTTTAAGCAAGCTCTGTGAATCAAATTTTTAGAAACTACTGCTCTTAATCTACAATGGTTTCTCTTTCTGCAGAAGAAAAATTAATAGTTTGAGTTGTAGAAATATGTGAGACATGCTTTTCTTTTCACCCTTCAGATACTTATATAACTACATAATGTTTAACTATAGCACTCTACTTTTCCACTTGTAAACCTGCCTTTCATATCCTTGGGGAAATGTTCATAACTCTCTCAGTTCACGAGAAAGTGTGCTGAAGCACATGACAACCAGAGTGATTTCCTTGATAAGTTTGTCACTGTTACTAGATACTTCAGCATTCATGGCATAAATTTGACCTTCATAAATTAAGATTTCAAAACCACATTTGTATATTTTCATATCAGCTGGTGACCTTCCACATTGTTCCTCTTCAGTACACAGCTGGCCTACTGCAGGGAGTATAGTATAGTCAGGGAAAGCTGTTGAATTTATGTTCTTCTAACTTTAATTCTGCATCTGTGCTGGTTTTTGTGGAATAGAGTTAGTTTTCTTCATAGTGCTGATAATACAGGGAGGTTTTCATTATTGCTGACCAGTGCTTACACAAAGTCAAGGTCTTTTCTGCTTCTCACACAGCCCCACCAGCGTGGGGTGGTGGTGCCCAAGAACTTGGGAAGTGACATAACTGGGACAGCTGATCCCAACTGACCAAAGGGATATTCCATGCCATATGATGTCCTGCTCATCAATAAAATCTGGGGGAAGAAGAAGGGAGAGGGACATTTGGAATTATGGTGTTTTCCTTCCCAAGTTTCACCTTTGGTGATTAACCTAGTGATGGGAGGAGCCCTGCTTTCCTGGAGGTGCCTGAGCACCTGCCTGCCAATGGGAAGCGGTGAATGAATTCCTTGTTTTGCTTTGCTTGTGCGTGTAGCTTTACCTGCTAAACTGTCTTTATCTCAACCCATGAGTTTTCTCACTTTTCTGATTCTCTTCCCCATCCCACTGGGGGGTGGGGAGTGAGCGAGCAGCTGTGTGGGGCTTAGTTGCCAGCCAGAGTTAAACAACAACATCGTAACAAAATTCACAATGGCAGGAAAGATTTGCAGAGTGAATAAGAAAACCACCATAAGCAGGAACCAAGAAAGAAAAGGAACAGGAAGGCAGAAGCAGAAAGTAATGGGGAGCCAGACTGCCAAAAGAAAAGTGAATGTGGAAAATGGTATTTCCCAGCACAAACAGAAGATGAACAGAGCAGAAACAGAGGTCAGAAACTGACTTTCAGCCCAAAAAGAACATCCCAAGCCCATACGGTTCTGTGAGAACTAGAGTAGTCAATCAGTATAGTTTTGCAGAGCTAAATTTATCAGTCTGGGAAACATGACACTCCCAGTCACCTGATGAATAATGCAAATACATATTTTACCTCCCAGGTATCCAGATTAGACATATCATCTTGCTTTTAAAATAAAATGCCTTTTTTCATTTCATTTTAAATTATTTAATAAAACAAGATTATAATAATCTTTGGTTTGCCATGGATACATAACCAATCTACATATCTAAACCATGCCCAGCAATACAATGTCATAAATTTGAAATAAATTGCTTTACCTGAAAAGTGCAATATTTTTCATGAATGCTATATGAATATTGAATAATATTTTCTGATTGTTAAATACTTTACATTTGTTTGTGCTGTGTATTACACAAAATTAAAAGCTATGAGAATTAATGTTAAAAGAAAACATTTCAAACAAAATGGAACATAGATGGAAGAGATCTAACATCAAGTATGTTTGATTTTACTCTTTCCTGTATGACTAAGTTATTTTCTTTCTCCTTTCCTCTTGACATCTATGCTTTCAGTATAGTCCTCCTTTCTTTTTTTTCTTTCTTTAGTTATTTCTTTCCTCCATAAGTTTTTTCTCTTATTTCTTGCTGCCCCTATTCTTTCCTGCTATTTTTAGTTACACTGCTCCTGTGACTTTTTCAACCATCATTTGGGCTCAGCAAGAGAGCAAAACCAACTCACACAGAAAAACAGCTGGAGGGAAAGGAAAACATTTTTTTCTGTCTTCCCACATGAATCCATAGCTTTTCCAAGTGAAAATACACTTGAAGGAATGATTTGCTGAAATTCACTAGTTTAACAGGGGAAAGTTGCATCTATCTGCTATTTAAGTAAGTAATGTGCTTCAGAAATATTGATAATTCAGTTAACCAGAGTGATTCTGATGGCCACACTAGTGGAGGTGTTATTGAAATTGTAATTTATGGCAAACTGCTATCTCTGTTTATATATAGTATACAGAGAGTACCTGTGGCTTTCTGAAGATTGAGTTTATTCTTTCTTGGGTGCATATTCTTACTGCTTGTTACAGATGCAAATTCAAAAGAACATAAACATGAATGCAAAAATCTAGTAAATTCTTCTTCTTGGTCACCACTTACATCTATTACAGTTGTTGGACTAAACCAGTGACAAAAATATGTTGTAGAAATCTTACTTACAAAAAAGTAGGACAAGGTTTCAAGAGATAGTTGATGTTAGCATTAATTTGCTATATGTCCTGATTTTTATGTAGTACACAGATTAAAACAGAAACATTTTTCTTCTAAAAAAAGTTTTCTTAGACCAACATTACCTCAAAGGGTAGGTACAGGATTTTACAAGTGCAGAAGTATGTCATTCCAGTTTGCATAACATTAAAGAAAAGAAACGACCAGCCCCTTTATCCACCCCAAAACTGTACTTTGAACAGAAGCTTTCAGCTTAATAAGGAAAAGTGATTCTGAGAAAATCTAGTATCAATTATTTTCAAAATTCTCAAAATTTGGGGTTACAAAGTTTATTTTTAGTAATTGCATTGGTCTTACTACCCAAAAGTTTGGAAAAATATTGGAATCCCTTTTGCATATGTACTGCATTATCAAACAGAAAACAGTTTCCGCCCTCAGAGGATAGAGCAGATAGATGAAAAAGCCACTAGACAGGAAATAAAGTCAGGAGGAGTATCTTTAGAATTTCCTAATTTTGCTCTTTGTAACCATCTTCAAGCAACAACCACATTTCAGTTTCCAAGTCTTCAAACACATGTATTAATAATTTATTAATAATTTTTCTAATTATTTTCAGATTATCCATTCTATTCAGTATAAGCACATAATTGGAGAAATGTGAACTCATGTATGATTTCACACAGGATTATTTTCCTGTTCCCTGTAAAGACTGGATAGAAGCATATTTTTTTAAAAAGATGAATGTTTGTGCACTTTAACATGGGAAGACAATTGTCATTTTACAGTGTTCTCAATGCTAGTATCTCAGTATTTACAATAAGGTGTATGGGAAAGCTGTGGAATAACCATTTTAAATTTAAATTGGGCCCATGTGAACCTCATGAGGCTCAACAAGTCCAAGCTCAAGGTGCTGTACATAGGTTGGGGCAATGGCCAGTATCAATACAGGCTGGGAGATGAAATGACTGAGTAGCCCAGAAGGTAGTACCGATAGGTGAAAAGCTGGACATGACCCAGCAACGTGCACTCTCAGACCAGGCAGGACAACCACATCCTAGGCTGCAGCAAGAGAAGTGTGACCAGCAGGTCGAGGAAGATGATTCTCCCCCTCTACCCTGCTCTGGTGAGACCCCACCATGAGTACTGCATCTAGCTCTGGAGTCCTCGGCACAGGAAAGACATGGACCTGTTGGAACAGGTCCAGAGGACCACAAAGATGATCAGAGGAATGGAACATCTCTCCTGTGAAGAAAGACTGAGAGAGTTGGGGTTGTTCAGTCTGGAGAAGAGAAGGCTCCAGGGAGACATTATTGCAGCCTTTCAGTACTTAAAGGGGGCTTATAAGAAAGATGGGGACAAACTTCTTAGTAGGGCCTGTTGTGATAGGACAAGGTAATGTTTTTAAACTAAAAGAGAGTAGATTCAGACCAGATATAAGGAAGAATTTTTTTACAATGGAACAGGTTGCCCAGAATGGTGGTAGATGCCCCATCCCTGCAAATATTCAAGGTCAGGTTGGATGGGACTCTGAGCAACCTGATCTAGTGGAAGATGTCCTTGCTCATTGCAGGAGGGGGGTTAGACTACCTGACTTTTAAAGGTCCCTTCCAACCCAAACTATGCTATGATTTTAAAAACCAACTCCAACTTAACTGAAATTAAATAGAAAACTGAAATTAAACTGAAATTAAATAGAAGATTGTTTATAATGGTATGTATTTAAATGAAATGTATGAAAGGACAAGACAACTAAATTACTTCAAATCGACCTGCTTGGAGCTTTTTTGTTATATTACCTGCTAAAAAAGTAAAATGAAATTACATAATAGAGCTTTAGCATGTAAAATGTCTTTTAGAAATGGCTTGCAAATTGCTAGCTGTCATATATGACAAATACATACCTTTGGTTTTACATTTCCCATGTCTTTGATAAAACTTCTCTGAGAAAGACATGATCATTAATACAGTAAGAGCACAAAATCCAATGTAATGTTACTTCTTTTAGTAATAGTTCAACGTTGCATTTTGTGTGACTAAACTTCTTTTCTCCACTTTTCCCACCATTTCTATGTTTCTCAGAATTATAATCCAGTGCGTTTCAGTAGAAAGTTAAGGAAATATTTTTACGTGAAGTATATGGTATCCTTCTCAGTATTAGATGACTGAGATCAGTGTATGCAGACACATGCATGCTCTACTTCTCTCAATAAACAAGTCCAACCACCTCTTCCCCTTGCTGTCTTGCTGCACTACTTGAGGATGAAGACATATACTACCAGGTTAAGTTAAATGAGAGACCTGAATCCCAATATATTCAAGATATTGAAAGTAAGTAGCCAAAATGCTAGGAAGCTAAGAATTTCTGGAGGGGAAAAAAAAAAATCTTAATATGATTAAAAGCTTAAGTCTGCTTAAAATCTTAACAGGCATTTTTTGCTTTTGTGATTCATGGAGTAGTCATTACAGTACAAGATATTCTAAGCCCATGAGATCTGATTTCATAAAATAATCTCCAATTCCTAAAATCAGCTCATGTGAGTATGTGTTCAACAAGCAGTTCAGAGCATTTGCTGAAATTAAACAGTATTTGCACATTACCACAAATAACTGCCCTTCCTCTCAGCCTGGGTTACAAGAATTTGAACATCCCATAGTACTTTTTTCTCACAATCAAAACTTTTCCATCTTTATTTTCTCTGAGTACAGTCTAGCTACAACCTGAGTTTATTTTTTAAGTAGCTAATATCAGCAGTATTACATGGATTATCTTGAGTACTCTCAACTACAGAACAGTGGCCTTTGACATCTGTGTTCAGAATTGGTTTTGCCATGACTGAGATGCAGTTGCAATCAGGATAGAACAGCTGTAAGGAAGCACAGCTCCATCACATGATCTGCGGTCATGCTAAAGCAGGTCACTAACACAGGAGGCAGTTAACGCACACCTCCACATCTCCTTTCCTCTTTGATAAGTATACCTCTAACAGGAGTAACAGTGGTAAAACTCTAATTTCTTCAGACATGAAAAGACTACACAGATGTGATTTGATATGTTTTCCCAACAAGTGAGGCTGATCAGCTTCAATAAAATTATTATAAAGAATGTTGTTACTTCTGAAATAATTGTCTATTTTGCCAGCATCTCATTAGGCAGTCATGGTATTTTCTTTGATCCTACTATTTTCACATCATATGGGTATTCCAGTGCTGTCTCTCCTTAGACCTCCATGCAGGTGGGCTATAACCAGTAGGCACAGCACCAATAATTTGCCTCGCTTTGACCAGAAGTCACAGCAACAGTCACTCAGAGAACAAGCAGACTGATACCTGATCTAAAACTATTTAGTGTATTTCTCCTTAAGAAATTAGGATTATGTACCTAAGGATAAAAAAAATAAAATGGGAAAGCAAAATTCAGACTTACGCTATTGTAAACTTGCCTCTGACTTCAGTCACGTCAGCATTTGTCCCATAAAAATAGATTTTCACCTTTGACCTCCATTAAGTGTCTATTGTACAAGTTTAATGAAGAAAAAATAATCCCAATGTGTTGTTGCAGCCATATAGAAATGTTAATCAGACATTTATCTTCTGGCATATATATTGATGGCTTCTCAAATAAAAGAATCTTTTACTCTCCCACATACACACATTGGAGAGGAGCTTTTCCAGTTTTCTCAGTCTATTTATGGATGGAAATGGTATTTTCATTTTCTGAAGCTTACAGAGAAAAAAAAAAAAAAAAAAAAAAAAAAAGTAAGTTATGTATCTGTCTTCTAGCAATAACAATAATGGAAAAAGAAGAAACTGAAAATCTAAAGTTGTTGCAGTGCTGTCAGGCTGGTCACTGCAAAAGCAAAGAATGTGTTTGTTGCTTACTTGTAACTAATTATTGAATTTAAGCACCACTGTACCTTCTTGCTTAATCTGTTTATTTTCCTTATTCTGATGAGAGTTGCCAGTTTTAGTTGTGTACTGCATCTTGAGATTAATCTGAGCATTACTTATTTGTCAAAGACTCTTCCCAGCTGACAGCACTGTGAAAAATGCAATCATACAAAGCTGATAGTTTGGGGTTTTTTAAGAAGCAGAAACTGTCACGTATATTCATCCTGCATGTAGAAGCCTGCACAAAATTACATCAAAATGTGAAGATATTATGGACAGACATTGGAAGAAATATTTTCAGGTCTTCAGTGTATCTAGATTATGCCTAGATCACCAATACAGTTTAGAAAGCATGAAAAATGAATGTATTCAAGTAGACTAAATTAATATCTCTACTCAAAAAGGACTGTAATGAAGTTTTCCTCTTTACCTGATTGATGTTACCTTTAAGTGACAAGGAAGCCATTCATCTTAAGCAGTAACTGTGGGAAATAAATTGGTGTTATCTTTATAGTTTCATCTCTTCCATCAGCAAAAATGATGCCAACACATACACTGAGAGGACTACAAAAAGGGGTGTGAGGACCCGCATAAAAGCCTACTGAAGTTGATAAAAGCTTAAGCCTCTGTAAAATTTCCTTTTTTCCCTTTTCCACTTCTACCAACTGAAACACAAAGGGGAGAACACGACCTTCACTAAACAAGTGACCTCATAACTGCTAGAGATCTTTAAAAAGATACAACCTCTCTCCCATAATGAAAGTGCCCAACAGAAAGATGAACCACCCTTTCTTTTCTACTCAGAGTAGGGCTTCTTTCCAGCTACTAGAGTAAACTGAACTTCCAGTCTCTAGGATTGGAAACTTGGACATGAAAATAGGAACTGACAGTTATGCTGTCCCAGGAGGAACCTGAGAATACGATTTCTTCTGCTACCAGGTGGATCTCTCCTAATTGATCTCAAAAACTAGCTTCTATGCAATTAAAAGCTAAAGAAAAATCTCTTATTTTTAATTTAATATAATACAAGATGCTGTAATGATGGACTCTTGTAAATTAATATATACATACATATATACACAGAGAGAATATATTCGAATGTAAACTAAAAAATTTACATTTAAGATGGAAAATATAGCATAAAGATGCATTTTGTCTGCAATTAAACCCACACTAAACTGCTGAAAGAACTCTTACACAAAATAAGTTTTCATGACTCTGGATTTTCTTTAAACATTGTAAGATTAAATTAGATTTATAGTCTGGGATTGGAATCAATATTTTCTTGGTTTGTCTCCAGAGGCAAAGTTGGTAATTTGTGATTAATTTTGTATTTGGCTTTAATTTTCATCAAAACAAAAAATAAGACAAAAGGAGTTGAAAAGTAGAACTGCAGAAAGTTTAACCTGAACACTTGAGGCCTGAAACTGAAGACTTTTGCAGAGCTGTTAGTGTAACATGCTGGCTAATATCCATCACTAATATCAGCTAGAGAGAAAAGCAGATACACTTAGCATGTGGTTAATAGAAAGTCTTTAATTGCTGTCATAGAGAGGTCCCTAGGGAACAAAAAATTCCACATTTCCCCTTTTGATGGCTAAAAAGTTTCAGTGGTTGTAAAGTTATTGCACCATAACAGGTGGGGTTTATCTAAAATGCTATTAAGTGGCTCTGTTTCTCTCTTAAATAGTTAGAGGGTTTGATGTCTAATGTGGAGACATGCTGGCCAGATCCATGCACAGAAGTGTTCCTGTGGTGCCAGAAGCCTCATGTGAAAGATAGTGGCAAATCCCCACTGACTTTAACAGGAGCAGAAGTCTTATCTCTAGCACTATAGTCCATGCCAAATATAATTTGTGATTGCTTTTCCCACCTCTTCCTCCATCAGTACCACTCCCCATCCACCTGCTGAATCATGGTCCTCACAGTGGTGGTGTGGTCTGAGCCCAGAGGGAAACCAAGAACCACACAGCTGCTCACTCCCCTCTCCCCCCTCAGGAATGTGAAGGAGAAATAAAGCAAAACGCTCAGTAATCAAGATAAGGACAGGGAGGGAAGATTCACCCATTACAGTTACAGGGAAAGAGACAGATCTGTTAGAGGAATCAAAAAACCCCATCAATTTAATCCAGACACTAACACCACCACCACTTAACAGGGCAGGACAGTGATAAGCATTACCACACCTTTAAAACACCGTCTCCCCGCTTCTTCCCAGGCTCAGTTTTGCTCCCAATTTCTCTACCCTGAAGTGCTAAGGCTTGGGCAACTGGCTCAAGCCAGAGTCTACCTATAGATGAATCCTGTATATTTTATAACTGACAACCATTGTGCTAGTAGGTATTGTACTAAGTTATAACAAAACCACCTATGGTGATGTAAAGAGTGCTAAATTGTTGAAGTACTTAAGTCTGAACAATAGGCCCCAAGCCACAGCTGCTTAGTCTGTAATTATTAACAAAGTATGTAAACTCACTAGTTAAAGATGCAGCTTAGACAAAATATAATCAGTAGTGAGGATGAAATGCTGAGAGAATGTTTCCAACTTTCCTTTCTCAGCCTTGTTCAAGGCTGAGAACCCACGTATTTGGCCTTGTTAGAAACTTCCTTGGTTTCCCCCCCTTGAGCCCTGGCCAGGCTCTGGGGGGAATCCAAAGGAGAATGAAACCAGATATTTTCTGCCCAAAACAAAGGTGCCAGCTCTTCTGGCTTGCTGATTTTTGGGTATATAAGGCTGGACCCGCTCGCAGTGACTTTGGCAGCCTCACCTAAGGGTGGAGGCACCGCGTAGGATTTCCCCCTTGCTGGGACAGGCTCTGCAAACCCTCGCTGTAACCGGGGCTGCCCAGCCACCGCGGGGCTGGGGGATGGGAACCTCTGCAAGTGGGGATGGATCTTCCTTAATCTCTATGCTCTCTCACGTAGTAATGATTCGATGCATTTCCTGTTTGTTTAAATCCATTATTCTGTCTTTTCTTACTGCATGTTTTCTGTATTACTCTGTTACGTTATTTAGTTATCACTAGTAAAATACACCTACTCTTTTCACTCTGGTGTCTGAGTTTAACTGGTATCCTCAATCAGCAAAACAACCCCTTCCCCCTAGTGTTGCAGGGAGCAGGGAAAGGGGATTACAGAATCACAGAATCATCTAGGTTGGAAAGGACCTCGAAGATCATCCAGTCCAACCATTAACTTAACACTGACAGTTCCCAACTACACCAGATCCCTCAGCGCTATGTCAGCCTAACTCTTAAACACCTCCAGGGATGGGGACTCCACCACCTCCCTGGGCAGCCCATTCCAATGCCTAACAACCCATTCTGTAAAGAAATGCTTCCTAATATACAGTCTAAACCTTCCCTGGTGCAACTTGAGGCCATTCCCTCTTGTCCTATCACTTATTACTTGGTTAAAGAGGCTCATCCCCAGCTCTCTGCAACCTCCTTTCAGGCAGCTGTAGAGGGCGATGAGGTCTCCCCTCAGCCTCCTCTTCTCCAGACTAAACACCCCCAGTTCCCTCAGCCGTTCCCCGTACGACCTGTGCTCCAGACCCTGCACCAGCTCCGTTGCCCTTCTCTGGACACGCTCGAGTCATTCAATGTCCTTTTTGTTGTGAGGGGCCCAAAACTGAACACAGGAATCAAGGGGCGGCCTCACCAGTGCCGAGTACAGGGGTCAGATCCCTTCCCTGTCCCTGCTGGCCACGCTATTGCTGACACAAGCCAGGATGCCATTGGCCTTCTTGGCCCCCTGGGAACACTGCTGGCTCCTGTTCAGCTGGCTGTCAATCAACAACCCCATGTCCCTCTCTGACTGGCAGCTCTCCAGCCACTCCTCCCCAAGCCTCTGCTGGGGGTTGTTGTGGCCCAAGGGCAGCCCCCGGCATTTGGCCTTATGGAAACTCCTCCAGTTGGCCTCAGCCCATGGCTCCAGCCTGTCCAGGTCTCTCTGCAGAGCCTCCCTACCCTCGAGCAGATCAACACTCCCACCCAACTGGGTGTCATCTGCAAACTGACTGAGGGTGCCCTCGATCCCCTCGTCTAGATCAGCAATAAAATGTTAAACACGAGTGGCCCCAACACCGAGCCCTGGGGGACACCACTCAATTACAGTCAGTCCTACCGCTCCTTCCTCCTCAGGGAGAGGACTCCTGGAATTGTCCCCTGCTCCAGCATGGCATCCCTCTCATGGGAGACAGTCTTCCACAAACTTTCTCTGGAGTGAGTCCTTTCCACAGGATGCATTCTCCCTGTGCTGCTGCGACTTAAGTCCCTCCTATGTGTTGCAATCCCAGTGCTGAACTATAACAGTGGGGTCTTCCTCCCAGAGAGTCCCTGCGTTCTTCGGGCACAGTCACTTGTTCCAGTCCGGGGTCCTCCATGGGCTGCAGGTGGGCATCTGCTCCAACGTGGACCTCCATGGGTGGCAGGCAGACAGCTTGCCCTCTCACCACAGGCTGAAAGGGGGGTCTCTGCACCAGTGCACTTTCACCCCTTCCTCCTCCTTTCTTCCAGTGACTTCAGTGTTCCCATAGTTGTCTTCCTCACAACTCCCACTCCTCCTCCCAGATTCCCCTTCCTAAATATATTATCACAGAGGCTCAGACACTGTTGTTAACTGGCTCAGCCATGGCCAGAGGTGTGTCCAGCTGGGAGATAGGGGGAGCTTCAAGAAGCTTCTCACAGGAGGCTACCACTGTAACCCTTCCCCTGCTACCAAAAACCCTGGCACACACACAAACCCAGCACATAGTCTTTAACATCATTAACCAGAAGCCTTAGCACCCGGCAACTGCTGTTACCCTTCAGTAGCTGAGTGGTGTCTCAACCATTGAGTAGTATATTTGCATCCCTAATGGCTAACTCCCTCCTAATGCCATGGCAGTATTGTTCACTGAGATATTAGATTAAAATTTCGATATGTCTTGTCATATGGGTGAGACCCTATGGCAATGAATGAATGCAAATGCTGAAGTATTTTACTTCATATATGAAGCCTTCATATATATGAAGCCTAAAGAGTCATGGGTTGTTTTTTAAAAACATTTATTTTTTAAAAGGCACCAAACATTTGGAGCAGCATCAGGACTCAAATGAAACTCCAGCAAACCTCCATTAAGCAGTAGAATCTGGAAGTATTTGGACATCCCAACTAAGCAAAATTGTTTCACGTGTTCATTGTATACTGACATAGTCTAACACACAAAACCTTTCAAAAAGTTTAAGGCTGCAAAACCAGCTGATGAAGTTATGAAAGATGCCATAAATCAACACCATCAGGGTAGAACCTGCCCTATTTGCAATTTAGAAACTAAAATCATATTCCATCTATAGCATTTTTGAGATGTCTGAAGAACTTGGCACCAGAACTGAAGCATTAAAGTCTATTTCAGAGCTGTTGCATGAGTAAGGGGAGGATTCTCTAGCAATCACCATGGGCTAGCACAGGAGGTGGAACAAGCAGCACTCATCCATAGACTTCAGAGATAGCCTGCAAAGAGCAAGAATGTATTAGCTTTCATAACACATATTGGTGGTGTTCTCCAGAGCAGTCAGAATCAGTCTTTCCACTCCATCCTTATTTTAATACAGGCTGTGCTCAAGACGTCCTCACAGCTCTCACTGTACTCCAGCCCCTTTAAGCAAAACTGCCACCACTGCTTTATCTCACTTCACCTCTGTCTCCTGTTCTATCATATTCTTCCTTCTGGCTGTCATCCAAATTTTTCCCACAAGGCTCTTCTCCCTTGCCTGCTCAACTCCCTGAGGCTATGTCTACATGAGGAAGTAGAAGATTCGTAGGGTGAATCAGACCTGAAGTCCACGCTATGTACATTTTATATCAGTATTTCACTACTGAAGCAAGTATGTGACTCTAAATAGCGTCTTACACTTCCTGATGGGAAATCTGTAATATTCTTTTCACTTGCTTTTTCTATAATATGTAGCAGTTATTTACTATGATGTGCTTCTGACTAGAAAGAACACCACTAGCAAGTTACACTCAAATAAATTATGTCCTGATACATCTGCATTTTACCATTTGTCTTTTAGTTTGCTTGCTTTGTTAAAAGCCCAGTAAGATACTTGCTACTCCAAAGTTGAGAACAGCTTGGGAAAAAACACCAGCTTTCATTTGATTTTATGGTTTTATGTGGTTAAGTGGTCTAAGGAGAAAAATTATTTTTAAAAAACCCTAAGTTGTTTTAGAAGTGTCATACAGGGAAAATGCCATTCTATTTTCTAATAGAGTATTTGCACATGTGAAAAAGTAGATCAGTATTACCTTATGATTCCAGCTCAATTTCATTTTAAATATTTGTCATTGGTAATGTGTCTCCTTTAGTGTCCCTGTCAGATCTTTCCCATTCCAGCCTTATCAGAAAAAAAAAAAAAAAAATCCCTCTTTTCCCACTCCTCAATTCAGTTTAATCATTTTTTCCTCACTGCCTACTCCCATCTTCTTCCTCATTCTCTAGTTGCCTTCATATACCCACAGCAACTCTACTCTTTTATTTCCTATTCAAGTTCCCCAAGAAAATATTATGAAGGAAAATTGGTGCATTACAGATTAAGAATGTTACCTCTGTTATCTCTGTTACATTTAAGAAAAATTATACCAAAGAAAGAAGAAATTTCACCTTCCTACATCATGAAAGAGGTTCATATGTAAAGTCTTGAGGAAGTCTGGGTTAGAATTTTCATATATCCTATTCTGTGTTTTTAAACAATCTTAAACAATTTAAAGCTTGATATGCTCAAAGAGCTGTAAGGCTTTACTTTTTATATTCTAAATAGCAGTACTGATTTCTTTAAGAGATTTTGATTTCTAAGCCTAATAGTGAAATAAGATTGATGCTGTATTTTGTTTACTAAATATACATTTTTCTCTCGAAAAATCAACACATCTGCAGATGTATATGGGTGCACATACATGGCTGTATGATTTGTACATCATATTTTAAGATACTCACTGTTATATACTTTTGTCACATTCCTCCAAAATCATTGTGTTTTCAGGTACAAAATGTGAAAAAAATACTAATTTTCTCCAATATCTGTGGCTTTTTGCTTATGTTTTCTATGCTTGTGTAACTAAATAAATCATGCACTACACTGCAATATTGATTCCCGGGAAGCTGGAAGTTTGGAAGAGATGTTTACGCCAACTTGCAACACCTATAAGGCATTTCTTTATGTGTCACATAAATATATTCAGTTAATAGTTCTGCTAATTTTCAAGAAAAATCATGAACAACATAGTTTATTTGCACATTTTGTAAAGGCTAGCACATTTATTTAATGATATTCCAGATTTTTTAAAAAAATCCATGTCCTATTTTGACACTTGGGTAAGTTGTCAATATTACTTCAACAATATTTTTGAGAACCAAGTAAAACAAATTCAAATGGGAAAGAAAAAAAAAAAAAATAGATGCAGTCATCTAAGCATTGCTTAGCCCATTCTCCCACTACAGAGCTCTGAGAAAAGGTGAAAAGAATATCTGATGAGAGCTTTAATGTAAGGGTGGTGAGGCACTGTAACAGATTGCCCAGAGAAGTTGTGGATGCCCCCTCCCTGGCAGTGTTCAAGGCCAGACTGAATTTTAGAAACCTGGTCTAGTGAAAGGTGTCCCTGCCCATGGCACAGGGGTTGGAGCTAAGATGATCTTTAACATCCCTTCTAAAGCAAACTACTCCGTTACTCTATGATTACCAGAGTTCAAAACCCACACCTTTTTGTCATTAAATTTCAACAGTGACAAGACACTTATCACTCAGACCTCAGAAAGATTCTGAATGAGGGTGCTTTACTGCTCTTCAGTTACTTTGTACTTTTTATATATACATATATACACACATGCTCCTTTATGTGTATGTATATACATACATTCACTCCTTTATTCCCACCTTTCTCTCATACATTTCTTAAAACCAACTCCACTTCCTAAATCCGCTGAGAAGTATTTGAGTATAACTTAAAGGTTATATTGTTATACTTTCAAAAGTCAATAGGCACACCAAAGTGAAGGCTGAACTTTTAGGTTTATAGTAATGGTTATCTCATCACTGCTCTTTATGGTCCCATACAGATATGACAGAAAAATTACTTTCCAGTTCAATAGAGGCATAGAAATAATTATCCACTTCTAAATCTATTTAGTTTTAAAATATTTTCTACATGAAAAAAAATCAAATATTAACATTTAAATATTAGACTCAGTAATTTGCGAGATTAACAGTTTACCAAGGAATTCCATGTCATCAGTGATATCCACGCTATCTAAAGGAAAGTTAGGGTGGAAAAAAAAGAAAAAAATAAAGATTCCTGCACTTTCACAGATGATAATCCTATGTAAATTGACTATGATGAATGTTGGATATGAAGTGACTGAGATTTTAATGCTACTCTCAGCAATTAAACTGAAGAGTTAAATAGCAGTTCTAAAGTTACTGAAGCATAACTCAAGGAAGTAATAAGGTAAGACAAAAATGTTACTTCAAATTTATGACAGACACAGCTCATATCTATAGGGATATTATTTTGGGATCCTTTTTTCCAGTTCTATTTCTTAGACAAGGATGAGCATAACTATTATTTTCCTTATTTTTTGTGCAGTGATAAGCCAGACTGTCAACTGCTTATTGCACTTCTTCAGAATGTGGAATGTTCAAGATTTGGGGTCCTAACCTTGCTAAAACTGATTTTACTTCCATCCCATCTGCACTGGAAGTGTACCTAGAAAGGTGTAATGGTTTAAGCCCAAAAGGAAGCTGAGCAACATGCAGCTGCTCCCTTATTCCTTCCCCCTGCAGGATGGGGAGAAAAAATAAAACAAAAGGCTTGGGAACCGAGATAAGGACAAGGAGGGATTATTCACCCATTATGGTCACAGGCAATAGACTCAACTTGGGAAAGAAAAAAAGAAAAATTTAATTTGAAAACCACCACCACCAATTTACCAAAAAGTGTGAGAAATACAACCATATGTTAAAAACACCTTCCTCACCACACCTCCCTTCTTCCCGCATTCAGCTTTGCTCCCCATTTCTCTGCTACTTCACGTCCAGCAGCACAGGGGGGCAGGGGATAGGGGTTGTGGTCAGTTCATCACCTGTTGTTGCTGCCACACCTTCCTCCTCAGGGGGAGAACCCCCCACACTCTTCCCCTGCTCCAGCAAGGGGTCCCTCTCACAGGGGATAGTCCTCCATGAACTTCTCCAGTGTGAGTCCTTTACAGGGGCTGCAGCTCTTCACGAATCACTTCTGTGTGGGTCCCTTCTGTTGGCTGCAGTCCTCCCAGCAACAGACTGCTCTAGCACAGGCTTCCCTCAGGTGCAGCCACCTGCTCCAGCGTGGGGTCCTCCCTGGGCTGCAGGTGGAGATCTGCTCCACCACTGACCTCCATGGAATGCAGGGGGACAGCCTGCCTTCTCACCATGGGCTTCAGGGGACTCTCTGCTCCAGAACACCCTCCCCTCCAACAAACCTTTCTTCAACTATGTCAGTGTTTGCATAGGTATTTCCCTCACCACTCCCCCCACTCCCAGGTTCCCCTTCTTATATATGTTATCAGAGGCAAAAACAGTGTCACTGATGGGCTCAGCTTTGGCCAGAGGTGGGTCTGACTTGGAGCTAGGGAGCTTCTAGAAGTTTCTCACAGAAGCCACCTCTGTTGCCCTCTCCCCTGCTACCAAAGAACCCTGCCACACACAAACCCAACACAAATGGTTTCTGTTTGTATTTTTAAAGACCATCTGCAGAACACAGCTGTCATTTTAATGGATTTTTTAGGGGTTTTCTACTGACTCATTTGCATCTCTCTCATGCTGTTTATATGTTGGTTAAATGATTTTTGACACAATCATGTTAGAAATGCTCAGTATTTATGTCTATATATTGTGCACATAGAGAGAGACATGGCCTACTAAAACCAAATCACTTTACTAACAGTCTAAGATTTTTCAGTTTTGACACTGATTTAATCAGCAACATAATTTCCCTTGTTTTCCAAAGGAGTAAGAATAGAGAAGCGCACAACAGGAAACATACAGGAAAACTCAGGCCACAGCATAACATACTGACATACATTTACTGATATGAACATTACGGTAAACCCATGAAAAGCATTTATCTATTGACAAGTTTTACCCAACTGCTGCAGTAACTGCCTGTAGCAATGCTAACACAGTATCTCAACAGACCCGGCACATTAAACATTAAATAGGGACAGTCAAAATAAATTGGAAGATTTCCAAAGCCCATGGTTTGACCTGAAGGTTATTTATTAAGATTTATTATTTCCTCTGGGGGAAGACAAAACCAAATTTAAGTATTGGCTGAGGTGCTATTGTCAAACTTACTTGTTATAAAGAGCTCAGCGTACGTACTAGTGATTACATGGCTATTTCCTAAAGGCAGAGGGTGTTTTATATGCAAGAGAAACAAGTCAAACGAAAACTGGCAAAACCACAAATTATTACATCAACTTTAACAAAGGTGTCTAAATCAAGAGCATTCATAAGGAAATTGTTTTTCTTAAGCTTCAAAAGAAAAGGTAGAGCACATTTTATCTGGAGAAAAAAAAAAAAAGGAAAAAAGATTTTCAGAACTGGAAAACAGAGGGGTAACATGCTAGATACTCAGGCTACTTTGATGTAACAGCATCAGACAGTCTAGGAACATTGGTCATGTCATTTTCTTTAGCCTCAAAGGCAAAATATTCCTTGAGATTCTTGGAAGAGAAGCACTAAAATGAAAATGAACTGTTATTAAATAAAATCTAGAATTGTTACACCATTTTATTAATCCTTTTGGTGACCATGTTTTCCACCTGTGTAATCAAAAGTTTTATTTTGTTAGAAGCTAGTTGTGTTATAAACTTAATCTTGCCTAGTTTTAAAAGTGAGTAAAGATGAAACTAACTAATAAGGATATGTTGTTTGTTGTGAGGTTTTTTGTTTTTTGTTTTTTTGGGGGGTTTTTTAAAGCCTTTGTAACCCATTAAACTGTGCATACAAAAACCTGAGACAAATCTGAAAGATCAAGGTATTGGGGTAAGCCTTCTTTCAAACTCCAGATATCAGCATCAAGTGACAGATTTTGTGAGAAAAAGCCCTTCCTATCTGGCAAGCACAAGCCAGCACCTCTCTGGCAAGAAGCTGATGGCAGAAATATAGCTGAATGCTCTGAACATTTACCAAGATCATCCTTATGATCAAAAAAGGAAGAACAGAATAGCCAAATAAAAGCACAGAAATGAATATTAATGTTAAATCTGCTACAAGATAGAAATCATAGGTGTCCTCCTCACAACTCCTAATCCTCCTCTCAGATTCCCCTTCTTAAATATGTTATCACAGAGGCACATCCACTGTCCCAAATTGGCTTGGCTTTGGCCAGAGGTGGGTCTGACTTGGAGCCAGGGAAGCTTTTAGAAGCTTCTCAAAGGAGCCACCTCTGTAGCCCCCTCCCTTGCTACAAAAACCAGGCCATACACAAACCCAATACACACTGAGACAGGTTTCCCAGGGAGGTTGTACAGCTTGTGTCCTTGGATATATTCAAAACTCTTGCTGAACAAACAGAGATGACCGGACATGCTTTGAGCTTCAGAGACCCTCTGCAACTAAAGACTTCTGCATTTGTATAATTCTGTTTCTCACTAAGTATGCAAGTAATTTTCTCCAAATCACTCTATTAAGAGAAGAAAGACAAAATAATTGGAGAACTGAGCAGAGAAGCACAGGAGAAGTGAGAACTGGTTGCTTAGAGGTAATTGCTTAATTATTATCAGAACCACCAGATAAGAAGTGTTGACAGTAAAGACAGTAAATTAGGCTGTTTATTCAGTAGTATTTCTGGTGAAAATTTATTACTATGCTCTTGGTAGAATTAAATCTAAGGCCAGACTGAAAGGCAAGGAATTAAATTCACAAAAGCAAAGCAGGAAACACTAAAAGGGAAGAAGTACAGGGAGAGACATACAGAGTAATTAAGATTCAAAGTTCTTCTTAGATTAATATAAAACACATCATGTTTTCATATAGAGAGACAAGTAGAGGGAACAAAGCCAGTGGAAAGAGACTGAAGTCAAATTAAGATGGCAACCAGCATGGCACAAAGGTGAACTGGTAGAGAAGGAAACATACAGTCAGTGCCTGGGGTGATATGTGATGGAGGAATAAATTTATTGGAGATGGCACTGACTAGTGACATATGGAAAAAAAGATAAAACCAACAAAGACGTCCTTATGCTAAAGTAGGTCATATTCATTGAGTCAATATGACAAAGTGATACTAAAGAATAAATAAAATCCACTACGTGTTGATAGAATACAATTTGTATCAGTTAAGAAAACATTTACTTAACTGGATAGGTTATAGTACAGTATTATACCTGTGTAATATATTGTTTCATTCCATATTGGAGCTCTTTGATATCTCGTTTTTCACATGAAAGGTTTTTTGCATGCTTTATAGATAATGACTCAACTGGCTACAAAAATTCTTCTAGCAATCCCATGCCTTCCAGCACCCTCTAGTAGAATTAAATGCCTTTGATGTGAGAATTGAAAATGGGTTTAGAGAACGAGGCAGGTCATTAGTCTAAAAAATGATAAATTATATTTTTAAACAATTGACAATGATCTAGGCAGTACATTGTCTATACATGTTTTGGATGACAGAAATCAGATGTGTTGAATCAGAGCTTCTAACAGCCTGACCAGGGTCCTAAGAATCATGAGGTATGCTTAGCTTTCCATCACCGTTCCTTATTCACTCCTACATAGAGTAGGGTTTAATTAGTGAAACTACCTGCTCTCTCATCAGGCCTCTATAGCCTGAAGTAGTTCTCTGAGTTCCTTACAACTACACGTAGCTTTGAATGAATGTCAGGTGTTGCAGGTTAGACTTTCCACAAAGTTCTTTTTCTGCTGTCTTTATTTTAATCTTTAAAAATATTTATCCAGAGCCTCAGAAAAGGACTAATTATGAAAAATCCTCTTTGATTTAACACAAGAAAATTAACTAAGTTCATGATAATGGGCATCTGCCTGACACTTAAATACATGGGGTTTCTTTTAAATGCAGATACAAGACTAGGCCTTCATAAGTTTTCACAACTGTAACACATTATTAATATGTTTGGAAATCCTCCTCACGCCCTCACATCCCCTTGATTCTTCATCCCTATCATCTCATAGAAGAGGCATACTCAAGATTTTCTATACAGCCTTTTTTGCAACTTTGGTGTGTGCTCTTCAACACAGAGTTAGAATTTGGGAAAGACAAACCTCAGCTGATGTAATACAGTACAGCTCTGCCCTCTTAAATGGAACAGACATTTACATCAGTCAAGTATCTTCTAGGTCTCTCCTATTTTTCTGAAGATGCATGCAGCTGCTTTCTTCTTATTATTTGTTTTTCAGTCAGCATTAGAAATATTACATTTTAAATTTAGGATCATCTCAGCCACAGGTACTGTACAGATATGTTAATAAAAATTGTCAATTTTCTTTTTATCATGCCAGTCTGAAGAGATAAGCAACACAGTCTTTGGAGGGAGAGAAATTAGGGGATTAGTTCTGTAATCCTTTGTAGAATATTGTTGCTCAGCAGCTTCTCTGTGAATCAGGGAAGGTGACCCTGCTATCATCACAGCTCATCGAATTTCACTTAATGAGAACTCAAGAGGGCACTGGTGAGAAATATGGTATAGAGGGATAACTGGAAGGAATTTGATGATACTACTTTACAAATTGTATCTAGTGTTATTCAATTACTTTGATATGTTGAAATCTCAGAGGAAAAACTAAGCAAGGCAAGATTTATAGGGAGAAGAGACATATCTCAACTAATATTGGTCAATACACACAAGCAAACTTTCAGGTCAGAGGACTGTATCTGATATTTTCTCCCCTTCCTCCAAACCACATCAGCTGGTCTAGCAGTCTCTTCCTGAAAGCTAATTCTTTCCTTATATATTATGATAGCCACAGCATCACCACAGCAACTGAAGGGAGAGTTGCTAAAAATGTGTATAATTGACTCATTCATTCATTCAAACTAATTTACAAAAAGTAGTTAGAACAAAGAGAAGAGATGTCACTGCCACACACCTCTCTACATTCTCCTGTAAAGAGAGTTCACACATTCACCTGGCACTTTTACTATCAGCAGAACCGAGAAGTTTTAACTAATGTAATTGTAAAAGATACTCATTTATTGGAAACTAAATAGTGTAAATACATGTTAAAATGGTTGGTTTTTACCTTATCAAGATTTGTTTCTAGTCTCCTGTATACAATAGTTGTAAGACAGATTTTTCATTATAAAAAAATTCTCCACTAAAATTTAATGAAGTATTTAAAACAAAAGCACATTTTGGCATTGCAATTAGTTGAAAAGAAAATGTTTTTCCTCTAGCCCCAGAGAGCATGAAATTCTAGTCTTCATAATGTTGTGTGTGATACATGATATGAGTTCACATAGTTCCAACAAAACAGTGAAGGAAGACACGGTTAGAAAGCTTCAGTGACCCTTGGAAAAGTGATTCAATAAGAGTGGGGGTTTTTTGCACAGTAATACAGGGTCTCAGTTCAGCTGTAATTTTTCATAGGGACTTTCTTAATAAAAAAAATAAATCTATTTAACTGGAAATTACATGAAGAGCAATTTAATTTTGTCTATTGAATACTATGATTTTTTGCAACATAGGCATTTCCAAAAAGTTTGTTCTGCTACCAAACTTGCTTATATGAGGAAAAAAACTTGAAATTAAGTTTTATTTCTCTAACCTCACACATATTAACACATGCCCCAAAAGGGTTATTATATTATGTCTCCTCTATTAGGCACAGAGGCTTAGGCTAGTCTTTCTAACTTGACTACAGACTCTTCAAGAATAAATTTGACTACTGTGTTCATGCACTAGAACTTTGGTGTCATGGTTTTGATGCTACATGTTCAACAAACCACATCATGTCTATCTATCATACTCAAATACCAACTTTAGTTTCACAGGCATAATTAACTGTTAAAGCTTTTAGTCACCAGCTGGAGTTAAAATTGTTTGTATATTGTTATTTTTCCGTATGAGATCTCAAATGCTGAATTATATGGCATCAAGTATGACATGCCATGATTCTTTTGTGCTTTTTTTCTTTTAAAAAATGTAGAAAAACAAATTTTCTTTCCAAAATCATCCCAGTGTCACTGTCTAAAAGTTTTTGAAGCCCAATATATTGGACTGAATTTTGAGCAGAAAATGCTTTTGGCCCCCATGGTACAAGGGTGGCTTTCTGAAGCCACCATCTGCAGTTCTGAAAGCACTTGAAAGGTGTTGCTCTTTTTTGATAGTAGCTTGTGTGATAAGTACGCCAATTAATTGCAGAAACCTGCAAGCAAATCTTCAAACTGATGCCATGCATAATCCGTAATTGCTTAATAGTCTTTTGGCTCAATTCAGATAAGACTCCCTGAGGACTTTTTCTCCCAGTCACAAGAACTCTGTAGTACACAGTGTTTTCGTTTGAACAGACTGACTGGAGGGCTACAAGTGCCCTCCTCTGGATATCTGATGCTACTCCAGTTTATTCAAGGAGTAGCACAGATGACTGACTCGTGACCAGGTGTCTAAAACACCCTGTGCTGAAGTGTTTTGCATTATATATCCCTTGTGTGAAAGTGAAAAGATTTATTGAAATGTAACCTTGCTAGTGCAAGCTACACAGACTAAAGAGCATTAGCAAAATAATTTAATAAGAAAATACCTAGCTGTGTAATTTAGCAGAGCTTTAGTGTCACTTACAGATAATTTCTCTGTGAGTATGTTTCTTAACTAACTGAGCACAGAAAATTGATCTTTAATCCTATCATTTTCAAGCAGGATTTAGATTAATAATACACCTCTTCCTTTTTTTCCTCCAAGTCCGAAAAGAAGTTTTCCAATTGTTTGTTTTATAATATCAGTAAGGATAATCTGTACATAAAGGAAACCATTAGAATGTCAAAATCCAAACATTAGTAAAGCTTATACAGAGCTACCAATTCACAGTGAGGCAGATAACAAGTTCCTGATTCCCAGCTGCGCTGGAAGCATTCAGAGTTCTGAAGTGCATCAAAGCACATCTATAAATCAGTATGTGCCTAAATATGGATTTAAGATGTTTACTCTGTTTAGGTATATGCATTTCACAATCCAGGCACATACATTCACATACGTTAAAGATTAAAATTAATGCTGTGCATGGCAGCACAATTTGCATGTTAATGATTACACAGCTATCCAAAGGAACATGGTAGACATGGTTTTATGCTATTATCAGAAGCTTACAGAAAGTTATGCACAAAATGGAAGCAAAATTGAGTTTCAACCTGAAGCACTGATCATATTCCACTTCAGCTATTTTAAAAACTCAGCTTTCCAATTTGAAATAACAACCAGAACACGCACATGAGCTCTGACCAAGTTACCTCTCATACTCCACGTGGCTTGTGCCTATTAGTAGATTAAATGATATTTGGGGAAAACAAGACCTAAGAATTCTATATTTTATTTTGTTCATCATAAGTACATATTATTCAGATTCAGCACATGCAGTGCAGCAACCCTTCCAAGACCCACTCATGTTAGAAAAACCTATCTCCGTTTCCAATTTATAGAATAAAGGGAGATTTTAACCTTCTCAGTTTAATAAGGGAACATCTGTAAGGAACTGAAAGAAGTAATGCCTCAAACATCCATCAACACCAAAAACCTCAAGGACAAGCTGTGGCCTTTGGATTAGTCTAAGGAATGTCACCCAAGGAAGCAGGAATGTATCGAAGGATGCACCCCCCCACTCCCTTGCAGTTACATTGACAAACTCCTTAGATAAGCCTCAGAGGGCTCACATGGACTGAGTGAAACCAAATGCTTCTATTGTGTACACCAGACCCCATGCATGTATTGCTAATGAACTGATAAGAGGTGAGCATTTCTGCCCCAGAAGCTGGATGATTGTGCAAGAAGCCTGAAGTGAGCAAAAACCTGTGGGACCAGTAGGAAAACTAAAGGTGGACAGGTACGTTGATCAGCTGATACGATGAACAAAAGGCAACTTTGCTGTGTGTGCACCCACCATAGAAGCTAGATCCAGGTGCACCCACCACCCAAGATTACCAGACCTGAGACAACACTGAATCCAGGGGTGGTAATCTGGATTTGACCCTCTCCTTTCTTTTTCTTTCTTATAGATTTATAAGAGACCACATTATTTATTATCCTTTTCCAAGTTTATGTTGTCCTCTATCGTAAGTAAAACATTCTAACTGGTTGTTCGGTGTTGTTTCACCTTAATTTAACCCGAGGGGATCACACAACTGTTATGATTTTCTGAGCGTCCAGTTCATGACAGTATCCAAAGTCAAAAAGAAAAGGATGGAAATCAGTTTGAATCTGACAGTATCTCAAGGCAAGTGTGACTACTCTCATCAAGTGTTTTGCAGTTTTTCTCATGTCACTTCAAGGTGCAAGTCTGGAAATCAACACAGAAACAGAAAAGTTCCTTCCATCATCACTAAGTGACATGGGGAAACCATCCAGCTCTACTGTTCTCTATCGCATAGTTCAGTACCAGAGATTTCAAGTGTTGAAACTCTGTTGCACAGTAGGATAAATACTTAAAGTCTTATATAAAGTATACTTAAACATTTTTAAAACCCTCTGCCTAGATTTTGTTTTCTCACTTTCTGGAAAAAAAGAGAGCTCTCAGATCTATTGCTACTGCAAGTCACTATGGGTTTATAGGAAACAGAGTCAGGAGAAAAGGAATGATCCAGCCACCTGAAAGGTAATTTTCAGCTTGAACTGTAAATTGTTCTAGAAAACCCTGACCCACAGCACAAAGCATTGCATTAAGCAGTGATGCCACGCAAAAAGTAAACAAAAGTGCCAACAGAGGCGTCATGAAAGACATACTGGTTATTTGTTGCAGTCTGGTTTTCAGATAACTTGCACAGGAACCAAATATTAGAGCAAAAAGTTCAAATCAACATTCAGATTCTTCAGCCCAGGTGTGTGTTTCAATTTTTTTTCTATGAAAATTTGTTGAGAAATGTGAATTCATTCCTTGGAGAAGTATTTCCTGTCAAAGCCTGAAAGTTCATACAAATGGACTCAATAAATCATTCCTTTCTTTTTCTCCGCTCACATTGGTTATACCAATTTATGTTGCTGTCTGTAGGTGAGTGGAAAACATGACGCATACATGATGCCAGAAAACAAAGAAGAACTAGCCATTGTGGACATGATGGCAAATGTGGAAATTCCAACCCACACCCGTGTGCAACCACTAGAGAAGAGAACACCAAGGCACTCACCACCTTCCTTTCACCTGGTACACAGACCTACTTGCAGATGTATGGCCCCTATTTATCAGGATTTGCACACAATGATTTTCTTGTTATCCTCAACATTAGACACACATTTAATACAAGTAGTCCACGATTATCTATGCTTTAATGATTTTTCACCAAATATGAAAGTTTGTGGCCTCTCAGATCAAATAGCTTGCTCATACTTATAACCTCTCTAGATCTCTGAACCAAATTCATTGGTCTGTATTGCTTCTTGGTACATCTTTATCTGAGGAAACTCATTAACATGCTGGTTACATCACTTGCTAATCACTAATGAAAATGTTAAAATAGATCAGACATAAAATTGATCTCTGTGACACCTCACTACACACTCCTCACCCTCCACATCCCTGCTCAATATACTGTTGCTTATCATTATCTTTTGTTTATGGTCTTTTGGACAGTTTTCAACACCTGTGTTATTCAAGTCAAGTTTATGAGACTTTGCAAACCATTATTTTATTAATTCCTATCACAAACACTTCATTAAATTCTACATACGTTGTTTCTTGTATTCTTACATTCCTTTTGTCATTTATTAGATTATTTTAAAATTACATATGCCTGATATTCTTCGTTCTTTCCCTAGTCTATTGCTCAGTAAGCTTTGAGTATTTGCTAAAGCAATATTTGTTTCAGTATGTTACTAAGACTTAAGGTTAGTATCCTTGCACAGTGGTATAATTTTCAGGATCATGCTTTCAATCAGCAGCACATTTTTCTTATCTCTGTGGCAGTTTCTCAGTTTTCCATGACTTTTCATAAATTACTGTAAGTGGTCCAGTGACCATCCTTCAGATTCTGGTCTGCATATGATTAGAATAGCCAAACTGTACTTTTTCCCCCTGGAATATTTTCTTAGCAGTTCTGGTTTGCTTCCTTCCTAAACCCCTCCTTAGACAAAACCCCACATTGGAAACAGCATTTATTTATTATGGAATGTGTTAAGCCCTTTCATTTCTGTTTATCTTTCACTGGCTCTATGCTGATGTTAATAGCAATAATAATACATTTCCTTCCTTTCTACAGAAAGAAACAGAAGACTACTGGTTTTATATATAGTTGCTTAAACATAACTTAAAAATCCACTGGTACACAGCACAAATCATGCAGCACAAGTCCGCAGAGAAAGCTTTTGTCCGGCCCATTTTTTAAGCAAAAAATAACTACATTTTCAGAAATGTTCCTGAATGACTACTTATTTTATAAATCCCCTAAGAAACATTAATCAAACATCTTTTACTTAACTATATAATAGTCATCAATATATGTAACCAATACTTTGATACCAAGCTAACACTATTTGCTATGTTGGAATTGGCCAGAGTCATTGACTTTTCCATGTGCAAAGAAAGTTATTCTTGTCCAACAAAGATCATACACACTCTTAAATAAAAATGAATTGCAGCTAGATCTGATTTTGTGAGCTTTCAGGTAATACTATTAATTTCCTGACACTGTGGAACTGATTCAGTAGATAATATGAAGGCAATTCTGGAGCAAATATACCTTTAAAAGGCAAAATTCAGGAAAGAGATGTATCTTTTATATAGCTAGGTATTCAGCACATGACATGTCAAAAAGAACTTAATCAGTGGATCTTTCTATGGATTATAATTACCATTTAGTAATTCATAAAATGCTACTAACTGTAAGATTTAAAACACATCCACACAAGGAAAGTCACTGATGCTATAACTATACATGACAAAAAGCACAAACCTATTTTGTTTCCTATATACAGCAAAACCACCAAAACCAAGGAGAGAACAAGCCTGAATCTAGAAGAATTATTTCATAAATATTATTTTACACTGCAAATAATTTTCTTTTTAATTACCTAAAGTCTAGATGTTTATTCCAATATGATCATTTGGCTAACTCTATGCTGAAGTTCATTCTGAGCTGGCTGAGCAAAAGGCGGGTGCCCAAATGCAAGCTGCTCATGCTGCTTCAGCTCTCTGTACAAGCTGTTACATATGCCAGGGGACCACAGAAAAGTCTGCACTCTCCTGGAGTGATAGATGGAACCATACATGCAACTCTAGGACCTTAAGAAGGTCAAAAGACCTTTGCACCAAAAAGCAGATAGTAGAGGGCAAGCTAAAACTAGATGCCTTTTTTTTTAACATGGCTACAGACAGGTGAAAGTCATTTTATTCCATGTATAGTACTCCATATAAGCAAAACAGAAGACGAATCGAACACAAGTTTGAAAACAGATGCAGAAATAATTGAAATGTAATTTTGAATGTGAAAATTTGCAGAACTTGTAGGGTATTGTTGCATGGAAGTCTTGTTTTAGGGTACCTAGAAGAAGATCAGAAACTATCCTTTGGCAACATGTACATTTCAAAGTACTGAAATAGCGCAAACTCTCTTGGTTAAAACTCTGGTTTATTTCTAAAAATTTCCTTAGTCTTTTGAGCCTAGTTTAGCTTTAGAAACTTAGCTTGAATTTGGTGATAATTTTAAACTATTAATAAAAAAATTATGTCTTTGAATGGGAGTTTTTATTAAAGGACCTTTTCTCTTGAGGGAAGCTTATACATGAGTAGAGAAGCCACCATTAATGAAATGCAAATTTTATCTATTTGCATTTCTGAATTCCTTTTTCTTATGTTTTAATTAAAATTCTTTTCTCCACTTTTTGCTTTCATTATGATCACAATTTGACATGCAGCTGGCAATAACTGATTTTCATTTTAAGCTGTTTATAATCTCACCCCCAACTGTCATCTGTTACTTGCATTTCTTATGGTCTCTTTGGAGCAAATAACAAGTATTCCTGTCTTTACAGGCAACACCGGGAGTATTGTGGGAGCTACCAAAGTACACACTAATGACGACAGGAGTAATAACTTAATCTGAGCTATTTTCTCTTATCTGCTCTTCAGAATCAGTTCACCCATCTAACAGTAGCACTTTACTAACATCCACCAATGAGCTGCCAAAATATTTAACCTAAAATTGACAAACACATCTTGGCTGCACACACTTAAGTATTAAAAATCTGGAAAGCAAGCCATATGCTGCCTGTGTGCATTTTATATATACACAGCCATGAAGCCTCATTATATGCATTAGTATCAGCCTAAAAGCATTTCTCACACTCAATAAAGTTTAGGCCAGTAAAATCAGTATCACATAAAAGCAGTCACCTGTATTCACAGATATAAGATTTCAAATAAAAGCATCAAAAGGTCTGAAACTTTCAACATAGTCAACAAGCAACATTAGGAAGAGACAGAAATCTATGTCCAAAGTAGCCACCAAAGTGATACTTTTTTGAACTACCAGCCACAGAGTGCAAGGAACTGCTGTGAAGCAATATAATTCCTGACTGTATAGAGTACTTAAATAGAGAAAGAAACCCACACTAGACACTCAGTGCCAAACGAAATTTATTTTTCTTTAAAAAATGCACTAGAAGAGCTTTCCAGTTTATTTTAATCTACTACTACTACTAGTTGCATCTGCATAGTAGATAAAGGCCCAGTACAGCGAAGAATACATAATAATGAAATTAGAAACTTATTTTGCTTACAAGCTGAAGTGTCAAAGACAACCACAATTGCAGTGTTCTTTTTTGTTTGACACTAAAGCCTTGAACTCCTTACATTAGAAGAACATTTTTAATGTGTTTAATAGAAATATACATGCATCTGTGCATAAGATGTCCAAGTTGCTGCATATATAATATTTATTTCTTATAATTGTTCCTAAGAGGGCTGTAACAAGTTACAAGCCCATGGGTATACTCACACAGAATCAGGAATCCATGCCTATTTCTACCATGGGGACTTTTTCCTCCCCTCTAATAAATAAATAAATAAATAAATAAATAAATAAATAAATAAATAAATAAATCTTTTACACAGAAATTCCAGTTAAAAATTTTAAAAATTCAGCCTGTCTACAGAACACAGTAGCTGCTAGTAACTAGCATCTTTGAGGCATGACAGTGAAAACATAAGCAATTCAGTCAGGGTAGAATCCAGAGTTCCAAAACTTTGGTAAAATTCCTAGGGTGAGATTGGGCCCTTTGCCATGTCAGGTCTTGTTTCATGATCATACTATTCTGTTATGCAAATAGCAACTTTTACCAAGGCCTTCTTCAGGTATCAATCCTTAGCAAAACAAACAAAAAATATTCTGGAAAAACAAAGACGTATCTCTTCAACTCAACACACAGAAAGACCAAGTCTGTTGAGAAAGAGTCAGCACAGCTATTGTAAAGAGAAACCCTTCTTACAAACGTTCTAGGGATCTCATTAGTAAGCAGATATTTAAGGGGATCAAAAGGGAAAAAAATTATCAGGATCTTTAAGGAGCCTCTGACAAGTTTTCACATCAGAGATTAGCAGATAAAGTTACCACTGGACTGAATAAGGAGTTGGAGATAGGAAACTGGACAAAAAGAAGGAAGCAAACAGCAAGACTTAATAGCCACTTTTCTGTGACCATGGAGATGAGTCAGAAGGACATCCACCATAAGTCACTTCTGGCACTGGTTTTATTCAACATCAGTGACTTAAGAAGTGATTTACATAGTGAACACACAATAGGCAGATGATACTAAGCTCTTCATGTTGGTAGTAAGGAAGGGGGGGAAGGGATAATCAGGCTTGCTAGAGATAAGCCTGTGGGGTGGCATGCCAAAGTTTGAGGGATGATGTGCTAGCAAGGTCCTTTGGTCTGCCATCTCAGTGGAGGTAGGGAATGGAGACCTAGACAGCAGCAAAGAGGCAAGGGTTATTGATGTGTGAGAAACCACAGAAGCACCTGAGAATGGTCACATAGGAATTAGAACTTCTGCCCCCCAAAAGGTGATGGGATCAATAACTCAGCTGAAGTGCAGCTACACCAGTGCACACAGCATGGGCAACAAACAGGAGCGAGAAGCCACTGTGCAGCAGGAAAACTGATATAATCACCATCACAGAAACATGGTAGGGTGACTTGCATAACTGGCATGCTGCAATGGATGGCTATAAACTCTTCAGAAGGGATAGGCAAGGAAGGATTGCTGGTGAGGTAGCCCTGTATGTTAAGGTGTGTTTTGACTGCCTAAAGCTTAATGATGGTCAAGGTAGGGTTGAGTATTTATGAGTAAGAACCAGAGAGAAGGCCAACAAGGCATATTTCATAGTGGAAGTCTGTTATAGAACACCCAACCAGGATGAAGAGGCAGACAAAATACTCTATAAGCAGATGGGAGACGTCTCAGAATGCTAGGCCTTGTTCTCCTGGGAAACTTCCATTTACCAGATGTCTGCTAGAAATACAATAAAGCAGAGAGGAAAGAGAGTCTAGGAGGTTCCTGGAGTGCATGGAAGATAACGTCGAGACACAGCTGATCTGTGAGCCATCTAGGGAAGGCACCCTGCTGAACCTATTGTTCACTAAGAGAGGACTTGTGGGTGATGTGATGGTTGGAGGCCATCCTGGGCATAGCATTCACGAATTAAGTGTTTCTATTCTTGGGAGAAGTAAGGAGGAGGATTAGCAGGACTGCAACCTTGGACTTCCAGAGGGCAGACTTTGGCCTGTTTAGGAGACTGGCTGCCAGAATCCCTTAGAAGACAGTCCTGAAGGGCAAAGGTGTCCATGAAGGCTGGACATTCTTCAAGAAGGAAATCTTAAAGGCACAGGAGCAGGCCATCCACATGTGCCAAAAGATGAGCCAGCAGGGAATAAGATCAGCCTGACTGAACAGAGAGCTTTGGCTGGAACTCAGTAATAAAAGGAGAGTTTATGACCTTTGGAAGAAGGAGCAGGCAACTCAGGAGGACTACAAGGATGCCATGAGGTTATGGATGGAGAAAGTTAGGACACCCAAAGACCAACTAATCTGGTTCCTGCTGTAAAAGACCATTTTAAAAAATCTTTCCACAAATATATTAGCAACAAAAGGAGGGCAAAGGAGAATGTCCATACATTATTGGATGGAGGGGGAAACACAGTGACAAAGGATGAGGAAAAGGCTAAGGCAATGTCTTATTTGGCTCAGTCTGTAACAGTAAGACCAGTTCTTTTCTGGGTACCCAACCCCCTGAGTTAGATGACAGGGAGCAGAATGAAGCCCCCATAATCCAAGGGGAAATAGTTAGCAACCTGCTACACCACTGAGATACATACAAGTCCATGGGGCCAGATGGAATCTGCCCAAGGGTACTGAGGGAGTTGGCAGAAGTGCTCAGCAAGCCACTTTCAAATAATTTATCAGCAGTTCTGGCTAACCAGGGAGGTCCCAGGTGACTTCAAGTTAGCAAATGTGATTCCCATCTAAAAGAAGGGCCAGAAGGAGTATCTGGGGAACTACAGGCCTGTCAGCCTGACCTCAGTGACAGGGAAGGTTATGGACCAGATCCTCTTGAGCACCACCACGCAGCATGTACAGGTCAGCCAGGTGATCAGGCCCAGTCAGGATGGGTTTATGAAAAGGTAACCTGATCTCTTTCTGCGGCAATGTGACCCACTTAGTGGATGAAGGAAGGGCTGTGGATGTTGTCTACCTAGACTTTAGTAAAGCATTTGAGACTGTTTCCCACACAAAAAAAAATAAGAAACACCACACCTGTCTAGATGGCCAGGCCCAAAGAGTTGTGGTGAATGGAGTTAAACACATTTGGTGGCCGGTCACAAGTGGTATTCCCCAGGGCTCAGTACTGGGGCCAGTTCTGTTTAATATCTTTATCAATAACCCCCCCTGGATGAGGGAATCAAGTAAACTCAGTAAGCTTGCAAATGACACCAAGTCTGGCAGGAATGTTGATCTGCTAGAGGGAGGGAAGGCTCTAAAGAATGATCTGGACAGGCTGGATTGATGGGCTGAGGCCAATTTCATGAGTTTCAACAAGGCCCACTGCTGGATCCTGTGCTGGTATCACAACAACCCCATGCAACACTACAAGCTTGGGGAAGACTGGCTGGAAAGCTGCCTGGCAGCAAAGGCGCTGGGGGTGTTGATTGACAGCCAGCCGAACAGGAGATGGCAGTGTGCCCAGGTGGCCAAGGCGACCAATAGCATCCCAGCTTGTATCAGAAATAGTGTGACCAGCAGGGACAGGGAAGTGATCTTATCCCTGTACTTGGCACCAGTGAGCCTGCACCTTGAATACTGTGTTCAGTTTAGGGCCCCTCACTACAAAGACAGACATTGAGCTGTTGGAGCATTGTAAGAAACTAAAGGAAATAATGCCTCAAATGTTCATCAATACAAAAAACCTCAAGGACAAGCTTTGTGATTTGTCTATGGAACACCACCCAAGGAAGCACAGCATGTATCAAAGGATGCACATCCCCACTCCATTTCAGTTATATTGCCAAACTCCTAGGATAAGCCTCAAGGGGGGGAGATTGTAGCCTTGTAGCCCATACCAATGTTTGATCATTAATCACTGGCTCCATTGTCTAAGCCTGATAGAATGCAGGCCTTGCTAAACAACTTCATCATTGAAGAGGTGATAAAGGACTGATGAAAGGCAAGCACCCTGAAACAACTGAACAACTGGGGTTGTTTAGCCTAAAGAACAGGAAGCTGAGGGGAGACCTTATCACTCTCTACAACCACCTGAAAGGAGTTTGTAGAAATGTGTGTGTCAGTCTCTTCTCCCATGTAACAAATAGATAGGGCAAGATGAAGTGGCTTAAGTTGCAGCAGGGAAGGTTTAGACTGGATATTAGAAAAAATTTCTTCACTGGAAGGGTTATCGAGCATTGGAACAGGCTGCCCAGCGAAGTGGTTGAGTCAACATCCCTGGAGGTATTTAAAAGATGTGGCGATGTGGTGCTTCAGGACATGATTTAGTGGTAGACTTCACAGTGCTAGGTTAACAATTGGACTTGATGATCTTAAAGGTTTTTTCCAACCTAAACAATTCATGAAATTGAGCATGCAAAAGATAACAGATGAGTTTCCAAATTCATAAATGTGTGTTGCGGTTGAACGCCAGCCAGCTAAGCTCCACACAGCCACTCACTCACTCCTCCCCAACCCAAGCAGGATGGTGAGGATAATCAGAAAAAAAGCTTAACACTCATGGGTTGAGATAACATAAGTTTAGTAACTGAAATAATAAAAGTATGAAAAGAAAGATAACAAAAAGAAGATAAATAAAACTCAAGATAGACAAGTGATGCCGAATGTAATTACTCACCACCCACTGACCAATGTCCAGCCAGTCCATGAGCAGGGATCAGGTCCCCTCCTGCCAACTCCCCCCAGTTTATATATTGAGCATGATGGCATATGGTATGGAATATGCCTCTGGCTAGTTTGGGTCAACTGTCCTGGCTGTGCTCCCTCCTAGCTTCCTGTGCATCATCTCAGTGGCAGAACATGGGAAACTGAAGAGTCCTGGACTCTGAGGATAAGCACCACTTAGCAACAACTAAAACATCAGTGTATTATCAACATTATTCTCATACTAAATCCAAAACACAGCACTTTACCAGCTACTAGGAAGAAAATTAATTCTACCCCAGCTGAAACTGGGACAATGCATAGAAGCAATAGTATCACAAATCCAGATCTGAAAGTGACAACACAGGAAACGGTTTCTAGAGTCATCATTGATGTTTCTTGGATGTCAACAGCTCAACATATAGCAAGCAGGACTCAACGTGAAACAACTAAGCACTGGGCATCCCTCAGGAAAGTTCTTAAGAATAAGGTAAATAATACATTTATAAAAGATCCCTCCAGAAAACCTTAGCAAGCCAATATCCTGAGCAGCACATGCAACTCCACATCTCAGGAAGGACACAGTTGAATTAGACTCCAAAGTACAGGGGACTCCAAAGAAGTACAGATAAGGGCAACTCAAATGATTAAAGGCTTGCAGAAGTTGCCCTATAAGAAAAGACTGAGAAGACTGACTCCTTAATTTGAAGAAACACTACAAAGGGAATATGATTAAGCTTTAAAAGTCTCTGAATTTTGTGAATAAGTACAGAACCATTACTCACTAAAATGTATAGTACTAGAACTAAGAAACAGTTGTTAAAGCTAGCAAGAGATGATTTTAAAGAAGGTAAAATAAAACACCATACAGATACAGTAGTACACTCCATAATTTGTTACTACATCTCAAGGTTATGGATGTAAACAGTATCAGTAAATTAAAAAACAGTACACAAAACCCCCGCCCAGTCAATGGGTGCATAAAAGGAAATTAAAAGGCATAAACAAGAGCTTACCTACTAGCACTCCCAAAATAGCCATTCTAGTATACTGAAGAAGAGGAAGAATAGAATGCTGTTCCCAAAATAGCACTTCCCATCTCCACTCTCTCAGCTGGAGAATGCTAAGCTGGATGGCCCATTGGTCTGACTCAGCTGGGCCTTCTTATGCCCTAATTTGCTTTATCTTTCACCCTGCGAAATTCTGTTCTTTTGTTGCAATTACGAAAATTCAATTATTAATAAAAGCAAACCCATGTTTATCAGGAAATGTGTTAACTGAGTTAAGGTAATATACAGTACTTCAAAAGAAAATGGCAGAATTTACTTACTATAAGGAATAAAAATATTGTATTTAAATTTGTTAATCATATTAAGTTTGAATATAAATCATATCTGCATTTCTTCAGAAACAGCTGATTTTCGCAAAGACACTTCTTTTTACCAACACTGGACACTTAAGATTCAGCAGGACAGGGTGCTGGGCCATCTTGTCTAGACTGTGCCTTTTCCAAGAAATGTTGGACCAGCTGACCCTTGAGGTCCCTTCCAACCTGGTATTCTATGATTCTATGAACTGTTAATTAACAGTAGATTCTTTAAGTATCATATACAAAACTTCATGATTCTGCACTGACTTTGGAAGACATAAAATTGTTAAATTCTACCTTGTGTATCACTGCATGGGGTTATTGGGTCTTATGCCTATGAAAAAGAGGAAATCTATCAGAAAACACCATCTCCTAAAGCATTTTTCACTGAATAAACTGAAATAAATGTAGGAATGAGCACAACCTGTTCATGACATGACCATACTTCTAAAAAAAAAAAAGTCACAGATATTTCTGACTTTTACAGACATCCTCTTAGGGCCTATGAAGTAACTAAAGTTGGCTAGAGTTTTCTCTTAAAAGGATGAAATTCAATTCTATACTTGTGATATTGGTCTGCAGTGTTCTCTCAGAGATAAATATTTTCAGAGGGATAACAACTGTTTGCCTAGTAAAGAGTAAAACACAAAAATTATACTCAGACAAAAAAAAACCCTTCTGGTCTCTTATGTGGGCTAAAAAATCAGAAACAATCAAATTTGGTCCAGATTAACAGTATTCCCCAGTTTTTCAGGTCATAAATATGTCCTTTGTTTTCCATACTGCATATTGCAGGAAAGTCTTCAACATGCATTAGTTCTATGTGTACAGTGATAGTATGAAAGTACCACATACAAATGGTAGATGACAGGGTTAGCTAAAATAAAACAACAACCCTGCAGTTCGAACCACAGAAAGGCACTTTTTTGCACAAGACTATGGAAATTCTCCCAACACCAATCTTGAATTTTATCGGGGGCAGGGGTGGGGTTGGGAGGGGGCTGGGGAAGCTCTACTAAAGAGTTAGATATTTGGTGGTGAACCTTTGTCTTCTTATATACGATGTACAATTTTTTAAAAAAATAATTTCTTTTATAGACACTAAGCCAAATCCTCTTCAGCACCAGTGGCTTATCACTGCTGGAACTAGAGAGTATAGGGCCACTGTTTAAACCCTCTTCTCCTAGTTGTTTGCACCTGAAATTGTTAAAAAGTGGAAAACAGTAAGCTCTGCATCAGCAACCAATACCACAGATTGCTAGCTGATATAGTGATCTCTGTTGCAAACAGTTTCACTCGCTTTTACTGGGGTCTATACATACCTAAACTCACTGAACTACTTTTAGTTCTAAGTACTAAATTGGGTAGAAGTTTCAGGACCAGATATCTGGTAGAATGATTCAAGTTCAAGTGCTTCTGCAGAGCTGGCAAAACTGATCTTCTTGCAGTCAGACCCTTGGCAAGTCAGAATACACAAAGAAGGAACTTTAAAGTCAAAAAAGAGACTTGATGTTACATATTTCAAGAAGCAGCCCAAGAAGCCTAGAAGAACAAAGCCCAAACATTGTGGTTTGATAGGAAATTAAAGATAAGAAAGACCAATTAAACACTCATTAATTCATAGATGAAGGTGGGATCTTAAATCCAACAATTCTGGTTGTGTTTACAACAGGAGATTTTACTTCAGTCACTCAGATATCCTGAAATATTCTGCAGATCATGAATTCTAACATGTAGCCATTGAACTATGTCAGAGACATAAAAACACATGTTAAGTACTAATTGAAATTAGGTTGGGTCAGAAAGTTTCAAGAAAAATAGGCTCTATCACTGAGCTCAACCCTGAAAATTGCAGTCTTTCTCAGCAGTGTACCACGATAAGGAACATGTTCTTTAGCTTCTTCATTTTAATTTAAGTAACACATATACAGCATGAGATATAAAGAAGAACAGGTATTATACTATTTGATTCTGGCATTTCTAAATTTTCAAATGAAAAAAAAAGGGGCCATTTGAGAACACTTGCTTTAATGAACAAAGCGGTTTATTACAGTCCTGTGACATTGGTTAGCAATCAGCAGTTAAATCATCAGAAATCATTGAGCCAGCATATAATTAGGGTGAAGAACGCAACTGTGCATAAAGCCCATAATTAGGCCTATGTAAGCTGAAACAGGCAAAGCCATTAAAATCAGTCAATGTTTAAATCAGACGGACACTGCACCTACTCACTAAGTTTTTGCATATGATGTCAAAGTTACATAGGCAAATTGCAGCTCATACACCGAGCAGGTATTTTGCAGGAAACCATGCTTAGTTAGCTCTACACTGACTCAAAAAGACCACCTACCGTGTTTCAAGTACTGTAGCAATGCCCTGCGAAAAGATAGCATAGAACAGTGAATGCGCCAGTAGCCTTTTGAATGAAATAATCCAAGTTTACAAAAATACAGCCAATTAGCGCAAATTGTTTACTAGTATTGTTTTTAATATCTTGAATTGTTTATTGTAATGACTTGTCTTTGTATATCCTTTGTAATTACTAATTTTACTTCCATGTTCCAGTTCCTTTTTGCATGTTTCTCTGCTTCAGTAATAATTTGTGAATTCAATTATCAGCATAGTTCATCTGTGCAATTGCCCTTTCAGAGCAAACACACAGTGCTACCTCCAAAGTAACTGGAGAATCTCTTTTGAGAAGATCTGGGTTTTGTCTGAAGCTTTTCTACATACAACATACAAGAAGAATTCCTTTAATCCATAAATAATGTGTCAAAAAACACCTCCAAATCCTGGCAAAATTTAAACAGAAGTTATTTACAACAGACTAAGGACTTTAATTATGCCATTTCTTTAATGGGAAGTATGATTCCTGGGCAGACTTGTGTCATTTAAACACAAAGATTTGCAGAATATACTTTTTGCGGTCCTATATACTGAGGTCCAAGGACTATGAATTATTGCAATAACTGTATATATACTTCCTTACTTTTCCCTGGAAAGCAAAATTTCTCTTACATGAAAAAGAATTACAGTATTAAGTATATGGACTGAGTTACACACTGAGAAACAAAAAAACAAAACCCAAACCTCATCCAAACTGATATAAAAAACCCCCTTTTTCACTGTTAGGACAGTCCAACAGGGAAGGAGGTTTCCCAGAGAGCTTGTGCAAAATCCAACTGGGTAAAGCCCTGAGCAACCTTATCTGATCTCCTTTCATAAATCTGTGCTGAGGACCTGAGGTCCCTTCAAACCTGAGTTACTCTACACTCTGTCTAACATCAAAAAAGAGGGTGAAAATACTGTTTTCCTTTTGAGGATGTTTTATACCTGTTTCATTTTGACCAAAATTTTAATATAAAGTTTGTATACTTATTTTTTCATTACATTTAAGAGTGAAAGGAAACACTGCTTACAGCTCGGCCAGAGATACTAGCAGCACAGATACGTGAGTATGCAACATGTTCTACAGTTCCTTTATTTTACTGACGAAGTTAGAGCAATTTCTTTGCAGGAAATCTGTTTATCTGCTTTATGCCAAAAATCAGGAGGCAAACTGTAATATTGAAAGTAAACTAGCAGGAACATAGAGTTCTTCTGACAGTGATAAAAAACTGGTAAAAAACATGGGAATTATGCCTGTGGCTATCAATCTGGTACTGAATCCTAAATAATTTAAATTCATCTTCCATAGTTTCTGTAAATCTGCCTCTATACCTGGCTAAACAAAAGCTTAATAGAGTACCCACTGGACACAGAAAGACAGTACTTCATTAATTTCAATGTGTTTAATGTGTTTTAGTATGTTAGCTCTACAGCAATGATGTTCAGCTCGGAAAGATTCACTCAGTAAATGCCGTACATATTTTCTTGGCTCATAAAGAGCTACACAGTACTGCAGGGAGCATACTGTACAGTTATTAAATGCTATTATGAGCTGTCATATTACTGCTGAAATCTGCACAAAGCAAGAAAATTAAGAACCCTCAATATTTTGAACTTTAAAATTATACAGTATTTTAGTAGCTACACTTTCACTTCATAAATCCAAAAGGTCTCCATAGCTAGAACCTACATATAATCACAGCCCAAGTTGAAAATATTATAGTAAATGTGACAAGATAGATGATAAATGTAGTGTTACAGTTCAAGGATTTACAGTCACGATGTGAATACATTATGTACAGTGACAATTTTCATAATTTATTCATCATTTTAGGAATACTATGAAAAATATAGACACTTTAAAAATCAAATTGATGATATGTGCATCACTGAGTAGTTGAAACATGTATCTACTACGTGTTTTCATGTGCCTCCATGTATTATTTTGCTGAGGGCCAGATTCCAGGATAGTAGCACTCCGATTTTCTTATTGGTGAGGTTCACACTTTAGTCATTTTATTGAAAGCACTCATAAAAGTTTGGATTTTCTAAGATCTTTCGTAGCATCTGCCACTGGGTATCAGTGATATTCACAAACAATCTACAGAGACAGTTTACTGAAATTATGCATTAATAAGCTCATTGTGGAAGTATGAACCGAAAAAAGAAACAGGTTTATATTAAGGACTGGAGAAGACACATTATTGTTTCCTTCCATCTTCCTTGTCAAGACTTGGTATCACATTAGAGGATGCCGTGTCAGCTCTCTGGTCTGCATGACCAAAAAAAAAACCGTCACAGAGAGGCAAATGGTGCGCATTGTACCACACAGCTGCAGTACTTTACATCAAGAGCTGTGATCTTGGATGCTACAAGAGGGAGCCTCTATGGACTGTGTGAATTTACATAATATAGAATTCACATACATACCTAGGAACAAAGGATACAAGTTAAATACAGACTAAACAGAGAAAAGACTGAATTAGTGCTATGGAAAGCACTGGCCAACAATGAAAGATGCTTATGAACCCATCATTCATGAAATGCCATCATGAAAAGGACTAATACAACCTTTGCATACTCACACAAAACCACATACATATATAAATATATATATATATAAATATATAAATATATTTGCATCTATATACTCTGAGTTAGAACCTTTTCTGCTCATCGGAAATATCTCAAGAGTTCTGGTGTTCCTTTCTCAAAATGGATGCTGAAGGACTGTGAACCACACAGAAAGAAAGGCAGAAATAAATTTTGAATACCTGAGAGCCTGTTTTACAATTAAAGATTCAAAGAGCTCAAGCTGTTCCTTTTAACAAAAAGTATGAGGAACAACTTGATTACTCTATGAAAGTATCTCCACAGAGAGAAAAAACTAGGTGGTAAAGAGCTCTTTAATCTAGCTGAGAAAATGAAACAAGAAGCAAAGGTTAGAAGCTAAAGTGACACATATTAAAATTAGAAATTAGACACACATTTCTACCACAACCAATTAGCAAGTACATTTGTACATTCTCTTCCTATTGACGCCTTTTGAAGAGCATTTTTTGATCTGAAAAGACACAATTTTATGTGAACATCTGATCACACTTCCTGCTGTTTCTCTTACAGATTAAAATGTAAGAACTGATTATATAAAATGAATGGCCATCTACTATAGAAGGGACAGGGAGGAGGAATGCCATTTTTTCCTCCCCATGACAGAAGAACAAGCAACTTCATCAAATGCTAACTTACGTATAGTGAAACTTAGTTCAAAGGAGTCAACCAATTTATCAGCTGTGTTCCCATAGAAAGAAGGTCACTGAGAACAGATTAAAGCCTCAAGTTCTGAGCTGCTTAGGATCTGGGTTATTGTAGTCTTACAATTTTAGCTCTAAATGAGTGTCTAGCAAGTTTTTAAGTACTTTCTGACTGTTACTCTCAAAAACAGAAGTGTAAACTCTTAATATCTTTTATTAAAAACTTCTGCCATTTAATGTCAGTCATTTTGTGTTCTGAATCTAACAAAAGACACCATAATGGAATGACTCACCAGTGACTGAACAAACTGAAAAAATAGTCAAGCCTTCAGTAATATTAGGCAGACAACATGAACAGATTATATTCTAAACTGAAAACTGTAACAAGAATAATAATTGAAGTCAATTGCCATATCCAAAGTAATATAATACATGAAAGTGTTCTAGATAAAAGGTTTCTAGTCATTTCGCAAGTACACTTACAGGCTTAAAATAAGATGATGAACTAAAAGCACCTTCTTTAAAGAACAGTAGAGTAGACAATTTTTGATTAACTGGCCATTTACTATATGCTAAGTATGGAAAGATGGACACTAAGGAATTAATGGTATTCCACAGATTCCTAACTTTATGGTTGAAGAATCTAGAGTAAATTGCTTGAATCATTTTATTGATTGCATGCTTTTTTTCTTTATAATTTTTGTGTATCGTTGACTACATTTGTCTTCCTGGTTAAAATAATCTTATTCTATCACCAATGGTGGGAAAAACAACCTTTTTCATCTTGTTCCACCAGAAAAATATTGTGTACATATCCCAGCCTATTTAATCTCTTTTTTGCTTCTTTTTCCCATAAATTATCCATTAGATGAATTAATATTTTACTACACAACTAAACAAAAGCTAAAATCTGTTGTTTCTAAGTTAGCCAAAGGAAATTTATTCAACCGTAATGTGTAATCTCTAAAAATTATCTCTATAAACTATTTTAATTCTATAATTTGCTGTCTTTTCACAGTTATCCCAATAAATATGAATTTTACACTTTTACAAAGTTTTGACTCAGTGGTTATTCAGCCATATATTTCACTGGCTTTCTTGAGTTATACAGTCAATGAACTGCTTGACATGAAAGTCACTATTGCTCAAGTCACTGTTGCTCAAGTGTGCCTCCCCTGCAGCTGCCTGCTCGTGTGGAGCTTCTGACATTCCAGATATACCAATAAGCCAACACTGAATGTCAGTCAAGATCTGTCTTAGCAAAAAAAATGCATATATTCTTATACAGAGAAAAAAAACTTCAAAATTGTGTCTCTTTTGCTCTTTCTCAATGATCTGCCTGGAGTCTTAAGACAGCAGAACTACGCAAAACAGAAAATAGCAAGAGAAGCAAGTTTTGCCATTTGTGAAATAATGTTTGTCACTGTAATTTGTCTAGTGTTAGTGAATTACATGAAAACAATCAAAGAGAAACACAAAATTTTGGCAAACTGTGACAATAATTTCAAAAACTTTGACATATGGTCATCATGAGAAATGTGCATGTTGTATGTGGGGAATTACGCTTTGGTTTAAAAATCCTCAGTGGAAGAATGCAATGCACCTTAGCACTCTGGAGTTTGCTTTGTCTTGATTCATTTTGTTCCAGAATCTTGCCAGAAAGAGCAAGATTATCAAACAATGATTTTTAAATTGTTTCAATAAAAATTGTACCAAAATTATATCTTAGAAAATTCAATTCTTTTCTAATATAAATTACAAAGACTGAACAGTGAAGAAAAAAAAAAAATTAAAAAAAAATCTTGCTATCTCTTTAAGTGAGTAGCTTTATTGATTAGTACTATATAGTTATTACTGATACCTCCATCAAACTCAAGAAATCCATGGGTTTGGGGTGTGGTGGCTTGGCCTTGGCTGGATCCCAGGTGTCCACCAAAACTGTTCTATCACTCCCCTCCTCATCTGGGAGAAAATATAATGAAAGGCTCATGGGTCAATATAAAGACAGGGAGAGATCACTCACCAGTTGTCACGGGCAAAACAGACTTGTCTTGGGGAAATTAATTTATTACCAATCAAATCAGTAGAGTAATGAGAAATAAAAACTAAATCTTAAAACATCTTCCCCCC
>NW_020799098.1:31088812-31092305 GCF_003259725.1 Athene cunicularia
CCCCCCCCTCCCTTCTTTCCAAGCTCAACTTTACTCCTAATTTCCCTATCTTCTTCCCCACCAGCAGCATCAGGGGATGGGGAATGGGGGTTGTGGGCAGTTCATCACCCGCTGTTTCTGCTGCTCCTTCCTCCTCAGGGGAAGAACTCCTCACACTCTTCCCTTGCTCCAGAGTGGGGTCCCTCTCACAGGAGACAGTCCTCCATGAACTTCTCCAATGTGACTATTTCCCATGGGCTGCAGTTCTTCACAGACTGCTCCAGCGTGGGTCCCCCAAGGGGCCACAAGTTCTGCCAGCAAACCTGCTCCAGTGGGGGATCTTCTCTCCATGCATCCAAACAGGTGCTGCCAGGGTCTGCTCCAGCATGGGCTTCCCACACCTCCTTCGGGCATTCACTTGCTCAGGCGAGGGAACCTCCCAGGCTACAGGTGATCTGCTCCCCCGTTAAGCCCCGCAGGCTGCAGGGCACAGCTGCCCCACCATGGGCTGCACCGCGGGCTGCAGGGGAACCTCTGCTCTGAGCCTGGAGCACCTCCTCCCCCTCTTCCTTCACTGGCCTTGGTCTCTGCAGAGGTGTTTCTCTCACATACTCTCATTCCTCTCCAGCTGCTGTTGCACAGGTTTTTTTTCCCCTTCTTATATATGTTATCACAGAGGCACTACCACCATCACTAATGGGCTCAACCTTGGCCAGTGATAGGTCCATCCTGGAGCTGTCTGGTATTGGCTCTGTTGGACATAGAGGAAGCTTCTAGCACTGCTCACAGAAGCATGTAATATTTCTCATGGGATAGGAATTGGGTATTTTTTGAACTTGGATAAATGCCACAAAAGTCTAGTTTAATATCTGTGACTCTGGAAAGAAATATGCCAGTCTGTTCAAAAAAGCAACAAAAAAGAAAAAAGCCAAAACCAAATCAGTTTCTAGCAGATGATCAAGTTTTCAACCACCTGTCAAACTACACTTAAGTCACCAAAGGGGTCGACTGCTTGTGATAATGGGCCTGCTCCTCCCCTTTAAAGAAAGAACTTAAGTGATTATACCAAGCTTGATGCTCTATCAGAGACATTCTCCAATCTCTCACAATTTCTGTATTTCTGAAAAGGAAATTCAATAGTAATCATCAGTTAACGATGTCTCCAAAGTCAAAGAAAGGTATCTCCATGCTGACATCATTTTGTTCTGTACTAGGGAAGAATATATATGGAACAAGGCTGACCCATGGTGCTGTGTGGAATGAATAGCCTAATCGACATAGTAAGACATACCAAGTTCACATAAAGAAATTTGCTCCAGGCTCATGATTCACAGTAATGGTACTTACAGCACCAGGTCTTCTGACTTCCTCACTTATAATTATCCACTTTTCATCCATCTGTGGGGAACAGAGTCCATAAATGAGAAATTCAGTCTTGTGGAGTGTTTTAATTCATTATTTCCATAAAAGAGGAATCTTGTTGTAAAAGGTTTCTCTCCCTTTCTATCCTTGATACCATATTCCCACTGCCTCAGGAAGCAAAATGTATTCAGTTTCCTGCTAAAGACAGCAAGAGAGTGTGATATTACACAGAAGTCCTACTCTGCATCAGAAAATCGTGTGACTTTTATTTTGTTTTTGTTGTTACTCCTCACCATTTTTCAGAAATGTGCTTCTAAAACTCATGTTCTATATAGGTTTACTGGACAAGTATATTTTCTCTGCCTAGGCATTTATCACAACTATGTGCAAGAAGTGGTATCTGGGACGAAATATGTGAAGAGCAAGCATGTGAGATGCTGACATGCATGTGAGGCGGTTATAAGGACTTAGTTCTACAACGTCCTCTCCTGCCTGGGCACATGGGGACAGAGAGGATTTAGAAAATAGGGAAAATATGAGGTGGGTGTGCACTGAATGGCAGGCTTAGTACTGGCCTGCAGTTCTGGTTTCAGAGATACAGGGGGAAAGCATAAGGATAGAAGAGCTACAGTGATCTTGGGAGAACAGAATAAAATAAAGAACCAGAGAGGGTGGGTTTAGATGTCAGTGCTGGATCTGAGAGGTTGAAGAATGGACATTCCCCTCATTTGTTTAATTTCTCTAGAATTTTCACAATTGTAAATTATAGACAATCTTAGATCTAAGCACCGTTTGAGTACACTGCAGTGGAGTATATGAAAATATAATTTCCCAAGGTAATCTTGCCAAAGAAACAAACTTCTTTCTAAAGTGGCAAAAAAATCAAGGAAGGTTGAAAACATGTTCAAGGAAGAATAAAATGTTGAAGTAATACAGTCTGAAGGAAACTGTAAGATCAGAAAGGTGTCATACGTTCAGAGTTTCAATTTGTACTCCATTTTGAAGGCCATTCAGCTCCATTTTCTGCTTTTAATACATTTTGACTAGAAACATAAATCAACTGACAGAAACAAACTCAAGTGTGCTGAGACTTGGATTTTATAGAAATATTGATAAAAACAGCGGGCATTCCTGCTGGAACACTGGCATTTGGCCTGGGAGACAGTATTTTGAAAAATTTCGCAGATTCTTCATACATCTAAAGACATATTGTTGTGCTGAAAGTAATAAACGCATAAAGACGCATAAAGGAGGGGAAAAAAAAAAAAAAAAAAAAAAAAAAAAAAAAGGATTCTCCCAATGGAAACCACAAAACAACAGTTTTTCGTACAATATTCCAAGGGTGTAACTTGCTGAAGACTGGGCTAACCTCAGAGCCATGGTTAAGTTTTAAGAAGAGAGATCAGCAAAGACAAAGTAATGTCTTTATAGATCTCTCTGAGCTGTTCCTATCATGCAGAAGGGACTGTGTAGGAAAAACCTGTGCTGACATTTGATGTCAGTTAACTGGCAGACCATAAGATGAATTACATAGTATGAAAGATTAAGTTATTCAAGGAGGGTTGTAATTAAAAAAAAAAAAATGCTTAAAACAAAAAGCATGTAAATATTTTGAACTAGTGGGTTCTGCTTGCTTCTTTTTTAAGATTACTCTTTCTTTTATGTAATTCCATGCCAGAATACCTGTATTTACTAACCATACAAAATAGAACTGGAAATATCTCATAAGATCTTTCACAGAATCACAGAATCAACTAGGTTGGAAAGGAACTTGATGATCTTTATCTAGTTCTTCTTCATAAATCAGTGTCAACTGCATCAAAATCATCCTCAGAGGCCTTTGTGTAACCCAGATGTCAAAAACTCCAGTGATGAATACTCCACAACTGCTCTCTTCAGTCTATCCCAGATCTTAGAAAATATTTCTTAATGTCTACAGATCTCTTGTTGCAAGATTAGTTGCTTTTTTCTTGTCATTGGATGAAGGAAACAGAGTATTTCCTTCCTCCTCAGGTCACATTTTCTAGACCTCTGATCACTCTCTATGCTTTTGTCTACAGTCCCTTAGTCCCTTTAGCTGGCTGATATTTTGTTTGGAGTGCAATAATCAGACGAGGATAACAGATGTTTAGGGTTTTTTCTCTTCCCCCCC
>NW_020799098.1:31092355-31099751 GCF_003259725.1 Athene cunicularia
TTCTTTTTTTTTTTTTTCTGAAACTTTTGCCTAGCTAGCCATTTTCTATCTTTCATTGCTCAGCTGATTATTCTTACTGAAGTGCAGTAATTTGCATTTGTCCTGCTTGAACTGCATCCTGCTTTTCAGACCAAATCACCAATTAACGAGATTGTTTTAAATCTTAAACCTCTCTTCCAAAGTGCTTGCAGATATGTCCCCATCCGTTTTCACTTTATATAAAAGAACACGTCATTTTACACCATTCTGAGATGATTTTCCGTGGCTTCCTTTGGTTTAATAAGTCCCATGCAAGAATTTTTCACTTTACCACACTGAAGTATTGGTTTCCACCACAATTCTGCATTTTGGGGGGCTTAATGAAGGTACCATTGCAATTATTTTGCATATTTTGGCTACATATTTTGGCTGCTAGGGCAAGGAATAACATTATTTCCATCAATAACATTTAGCTATTTCACTAGAAAACTCCAAAATAGATAGAAATTCAGATTTGAATGTAATAAACACTTGCTTAAAATTCACAGCCAGAAGAAAACTTGTTTTTTCCTAGTACCATCTAGAACATACATTTGGATTTTCAAGCAGCATGAGTTACACTGCAGAAAGAAAAAATATGAAAGACAAAATGTACTGAATAATAAACCAGGTGTATGTTGAAAGACAAAGAGAACAAGAGCACAACAAAGCCTCGTTTTAATAGCCTAATATAAACATTTATATTTTGCATAAGGATTAATGGATTAAGCTACTTTCACATGAAGGAAAAAAAATGCAGTTTATGACCTAGTGTTAGACAACACTAAATGGCTTAATCTGGTTTTCTCTGAAGGTAAAGCTGTGTTTAGTAATGGATTTAAGAAGTATGTTCAGAGTTTCTTAATTATTTTTATTAACACATGAACTATAAAAAAAATTTGGTACACATGTGTATGTATAACCCTTTATGACTGGCATTTCCACTCCAGTATTGCATGGGATTACTTTTCTTTTTAAATAGAAAGGAAAAGTACCCTGTGCCAACATAAGATATAGTGAGACAGTTTTCCTAATACTGTTCTTGAATGCAGTAACTTGATTCCTTATGACAAAGTGATGATATGTGAACACCAATTAACATATAAATTAGCAAACTCATGCTGAGAAAAACCAAACTGCTTACAGCCCATAACAATATCCTGGGCTTCAGGCTATCTTGTCTCTGCATCTTAGTACCTCTTTGTGAGACAGCACATAGCAAATAAAAGGGCAATATAATTTCTGTGTTGTGTTCAATAGAAAATTTAGAAATGCTGTGTAATACTCCAGATATATTCTGTGGTGTAAAAGAGAATTATTGAAGTGTAACAGCTCAGAATTTTAAGACAAATAAGCAAGTTCTGTCAGCAGAGTGGAACACTCAGTTTACCTTTGAGCTTTGACTACATAATCCTTCCATTTTATCGTGCATTTGTTGAATACAATGTCTTGCCACGAGTCAAACAATTAGTTTGGAATAATTAGTTTGGAACTTGCTTTGGCTTCAGCTAGACAGTATCTAAATTAGAACTCAGCTGCATAAACATCATTATAAATTTGGCTATATTATAAAAATAATGGGGGGATGTAATGTAGTGCAGAAGTAGTATACTGTAAAAAGCATCACTTGTGACACATCAAAAACATAAGCCAAAATGAACTAAGCAGAAATATTTACAATACAAATAATGCTACTTTCCAAAAGAGCAATTTGAGAACATATATATACACTTGATGGGTTTTTTTAATTCCAGTAAAGCATAAGGAACTTTATCTGAAAATCTAAACAGGAATAGTGGTCAATCACTCAGGTGCCACTGCCGCATTGCTCAGTTCTAGAGTTCAGACTTCAGTTTTCCAAATGATTTGTCCTGAATCTCCGATTTTTTACCTTATACCAATTCACTAAGAAACTGAAAATGGACTGCATGTTTGTACTACATAAAGAGTAGGGGTTGAGTTCTTGATTTCAAGGTTTGGAGAGAAGAGATAGAGAAGATTTGTTTAAAAGATGTGCAATGAAAAAGACATGAAAATTCAAAAAAAGTGGCTTTTTTTTTTTTTCTAGAAAGTGTAAAACAGGTCTAATAAAATTTAGAAGAAATAAACCCATGTCCACTATAATTTAGTGTTAATGAAGTATAGTTAGCATCTGAATATTCTGCAAAAGCAGTAGTATTTGTAGACACAGATATTTAAAGAAAAAACAGCCCATCATCTTCCATCAGTCCACCTAATAAGACCCACCTGGGTCTACTGCTACCATCTGAGCTTCAGAGCAGACTGAATCTATATCAGCTTGACCCCTCTATGTCACTGACAGAGACAAAAACTTGTAATACACGTGAACCGAATGTTTATACTTGTAGGCTTGGTGCAACAGAAAATAACTATAGAGAAATTGATTCTGATTTTTAAGTTTTATGTACTCCAATTTCTTTCAAATAATTGAAAATTAGCTTTAGTCTTAACGGTTAAAAATCATAAGATTTTATACATGGTATTTATTTTGGTTCTCCACCTCTTATTTATTTACCTTTTTGAAGTATTACCCATATATCACAAACCAAAAAGTTCATGAAAGTAATCCTGTATGTTCTTTCAGACAAGAGATATAATCTATATTTAGCTAAAATCTAACAGTAATTGTATGGTAAGGTATAGTAAGTATATTTTTCAAACAAAATTATTGTTCCTTTTACTGGAAAGGAAATTATTTGTTTGTAAAAACAGAAAGGAAACTCTTCACTTGTGCCCCTGAGAATGCTGCTTTTCTTCAGAGTAGTTCAATGGTCCAGATAATAAAGGAATAATAAAATCACTACTGTGCATGATAGTTTTAATTATGGAATATATTACAACTCCTAAGTTATATCTTTAGGCAGCAAATACAGTGCTCTGGATTTCTGCCTAGAATACTATTACCATTTAAAAATACTTTACATTATTCTAGAAGGACAGGGGGGTTGGTTTTACTAATGAAAGATGCTATGTCTTTCTGACAAAGGAATGTCCTACAAATCTGTTTTTTAAATCTTTGTGAAACTGAATTCTTCTGAGAAAGTCAGCAAGAAGTTGGGCTTTACAACAGCTGCAATCAAATTCAAGCCATGATTGCCATTTGTATACTATACACATGCACCTGTGAAAGGTGCTATAGCTGGTTTTGAGATGGCTACTCTGCTTTCAGAAATGCAATATATTTTTCCCACAAAATCTTGGCCAAAATAAAAAGTGAGAAAATTAACTCCTCTTGCACATAGCTACTAAAAAATCTGGAGCCCATTTGAAAATGTGCTTATGGCACTTGCAAACCTTGCTTTATTTTGTTAGTTTCAGTCAGAGACTTTGAGATCACTCAATTTTTCAAGATATTTAATGTCTTAAGGAACAATTGGATTATTCTCAATGTCACAGGTTTATTTCACCCATTTACCTTATTTACTCATATTAAGCTGGTAACAAATTAAACTAAACCATAATTTATGACTGCCTTAGGCATATCATCTTGAAAGGAATTCAGTCTCAGCCTGTAAACATCAAGGGACTGACAATTCATCTCTTTCCTGGTAAGTTTACTTCCAGCAGCTCACACTCCCTTTTATAAATTCACATGCCTGATGGGGATATGTTTATGTTCATGCCCTGAGCACATATTATTATGCCCTTCTCCACTACAGTGAAGGCCTTTAATGTGCCAAAGTTACTCTGCATTCTATCAAGTCAAGTCTCAACTTTGCTTGTTAAATTAAACAGGCCAAGCCAATTCAGACTTTCACTGGGGGGTATTTTGCAAGATCCTCCCGCTTCAAGATACTTCAGCTACTGCAGGTGTTCGAAGCTGCTAGAAGAATGTTGTTCAGTTATTTAAGACCACAAAAGCAGCCACAGATGATCATAAAAGTAATGGGGTCATCACAGAAAGGTGCTTGGGAATACCATGTAAAGACAGGACAAGTATTTAGGAATATTTTCTTCAATTTCCATTCCTGGAGAAGTGAAACTGATTACATATGTTCTCTCTTTTATTCAGTTACTGTTCATGAGAGGATTTTTATTCTTAAATGTTTTAAGAATCTTTGCTGAAGGACCTCGTCAACAATATTTCAACTGGGCATACTAGAGATCTTTGAGAGATGCCTCTGGTTGCCTTACCCAGCACTGCGCCTCACCAGATAAACCGACATTGAATGGCAACCTTCCCCATGTTGTGTCTCTACCCCATCTTACAGCCTTCTGCAGATGTGGGCCTTGGAACAGCACGTGGTGTCACTACACTACCCTACACTAGCATCACATCACCTAACTTATGCGTGGAGCCAACTGGGCTTGGGAAGCATTTCAAGTATAGTTACTTTCCCTTGAAATATATAGAAGGTGAAAACTACGTGATAAATTACAATGGAATAAAAGATGAATTTGCACATGGTTAGAATAACTTATGCAGGCTACTAATGATACTGCTGTCATCCAACAGTACGGCTATTGCAGAGCTGTTCAAAAACTTTCATACAATATTCCAGCACAATTATTTGGACAAGGGTGCACTACAATGCATAAATGATCTTTTTACATGTGAATAAAGACTTTGAGCTAGCTAGATTGTTTGGTTCCAACGTGGCTAAAATATAATTATTTCACTCGCGGAAAGATTCCTATTGTGTTTCCCATAACTATGTGATACATTTTCAATGCTCTATGTGGCATCTGCATGCAGAGCACTCCTAAACAGTAATTGTTGGTATAATTCTCACACATAGCCTGTGTATGTATCACAAGCATGGGTGGATCCACTTGCTGAAGCAGAGCACTTGTTTTGCTTGCTAGAAACTGAGGGAAAAAGGAGACATAAAATCTCTATTCAGTGTACGACAGACTGAAAGTAGCTCAGTGGAAGAAAAAGAATATTTTTGATGACTTGGCTGCAAAAGCTGTAACACTGCCCCTTATTTTTATGACTAGTCTACATATTCTTCTGTCCACTGTAAGTACTGATGAGCTGTAAAATATATGCCTGTGCTTGATTTTCTGAGTTGAAGCTGAGCTGAAGCTTAATCTTGAGTTGAAGCTAGCAGCAAGAGAGAATACATCCACCACATACACCAATCCCCCATCACCTTGTTAAGGAAGACAGCCACCTCCAAGCAGAGAGGGAAGGTGCTTCAAGAGACCTGAGCCAGAGAAAGGCAGCAACAGGGACTGTCTTCCTTTATATATCATAAAGGGAATGTAATATAGCCTGAGACCTCCCTGTCTTTTCAGCAGAGCTGCTTTTACAATGTAGAATGGAAGGGTCTCTGAGTCTGGGACGGCTGAAGAGACACAGGTGCTGCACCATGGCGGGAGATTGATGCAGCAGAGCCAGAGCTGCCCTCCAACACCTCCTCCGGAGCATGAGTCTGTCTATCCCTGGCACTGCTGCTGAGCAAGATGTTGGTGGGAAACCAAGCCCTCTGCCTCTCCAGGAAAATACTGGCCAAGGAGAGATTCAATCAGAAGATCCTCACCGCCATTAATTTGCTATGGCAGTTACTAAAAACTAAGGTGTCCTTGCCTGTTATTGTCAAGACCTTCAAATTTTGACACCTATTGTCTTTGTTGTTATGCTCTCGGCTATAAAATGCCCATTATCACACACACACAAACACACACGGTGCTGCAGTAATTAGACCCACCCGATGCCCTCGTTCTATCTGTTGATTGAACTGCTGCCATTAATGAGGCTGTGTAGTAAAGAAAGCCACTAGACAGCAACAAGGTCAATGAGCAAATCTGGTACCTATCTCACCAATCATGACATAGGGAAATTTTTCCTACTTGATTCTGTGAATATTTTTTCTGTTGCAATCATGTCACAATATCAGGTTCGTATTTTCAAGTCTTGAAAATGAATATTAATCTAAAAATCTCAGCAAAGTTCTCATTTTACTGAAATTAATGAGATTGTTCTGATAAGTGCTTATGAAATCAGATGCAAATCCACAAAGACGAATTCTACAATAACATACCTTTTAAAGCACTGTTGTCAAAAAGGTAAAAAAAAAAAAAAAAGCCTAAAAAAATTACACAGGCCTATAAAAGCTGTCTCTATATGTACACATATATCCTTCTTAATACACATACTACTTAGAAAAGGGTTGAGGAATTGTACTTTGAGGAAACCAGAATTCAAAGAGAACGATGGCTTTGATTCAGCTAATATAGTAGACTATACTGAAAAACTTGACAGCAAAAATCTTTTCCTTAGGAATGTTTTTCAGAAAACTACTGAAAGGCCACAAAGCTAACCCAGAAGAGGTAAGGTAAAAAAGCAGTTGAAAATAAACAGAATCAAAGATCTTGTATTATCCTTATTATGTTCAGTTCTCTTTATCCATATCAGCTGCGAGCTATTGAAGGAAAGTCTTTTTCTGCTTATGTATTTGTAACAGCACATGATCTTCCCTTCAAATTGTGCAGATAAAGCAGATGTCTCATGCAAATCTTGCCATTTTTAGAGAAGATAGGAAACAAAAGTCTTTCCCAGAAGCAAATTTTAAATTTCCTAAAAATGTGATGCAGTGCTTTAATTTCAATTTCTGTGCCAAAGAAGCCTCAGTGGTGGAGGGACTTGAGCAAAAAGCAGGCAAGGCACCCACTAACTTAGAGGCACATCTCTTTACCATAACCTCATTCACAGCGGAGGCATGACCCACCTGATGGGTCTGCTTCTTCCACACTGCTTCTTCAGGGAGAGGGACAGGCAGGCATACATATATCCCACAGGGGGAAGAACTGCAGTAAGACCCAGAACTTAAACCTTGTGGATATGAGCCAGCAATGTGCACTCAGCTCAGAAGGCCAACTATATACTGGGCTGCGTCAAAAGAAGGGTGACCAGCAGGTCGAGGGAGATGGTTCTTCCTCTCTACTCCACTCTGGTGAAACCCCACCTGGAGTGCTGTGTCCAGTTCTGGAGTCCTCAGCACAGGAAAGTCATGGACCTGCTGGAACAGGTACAGAGGAGGCCACAAAAATGGAATGGAACACCTCTCCTGTGAAGAAAGGCTGAGAGAGTTGCGGTTGTTCAGTCTGGAGAAGAGCAGGCTTCAGGGACATCTTACTGTAGCCTTTCAGTACTTAAAGGGGGCTTATAAGAAAGATGGGGACAAACTTCTTAGTAGGGCCTGTTGTGATAGGACAAAGGGTAATGGTTTTAAACTAGAAGAGGATAAATCAGATCAGATATAAGGAGGAAATTTTTTATGATGAGAGTAGTGAAACACTGGAGCAGGTTGCCCAGAGAGGTGGTAGATGCCCCCTCCCTGGAAACATTCATAGTGAGGTTGGATGGGGCTCTGAGCAACCTGACCTAGTAGATGTCCCTACTCATTGGGGG
>NW_020799098.1:31099801-31105378 GCF_003259725.1 Athene cunicularia
GGGGGGGGGGGGGAGGGTGGGTAGACTAGCTGACCTGCTAACTTGAACTATTCTATGATTCTATCATTCTGTGATACAGTATTTTGCCACCAACTATTTTTCTTCACTGACATTTTGCTGCAGTATTAATTACTGGGCCTAGCTAGTGAGAGTCTTTCAAGACGGTTCAGAAAAGTTTCAAGACCAGTGCATTTGATGACACTACAACTTTCTAGGATTCATCATGTTCTAAATCACACCTACAGTCAGGTTTGCTGTACTGCTTTCCAGGAGTCAATAGGTAACTATATTATCTTCCATAAATATTATTCTTCCACATTACTTAAAAGTTTAAAAGGTTCAAGGCTATTTTCTTTCTCAGGAAATTATACTTTTCTTAATTTACTCTGTGACCATAAGCAGAAATACTTCCCCTACCAGCAGCATGTCACTCCCTGAATCAACACTAGGTTCCATGAAACACAAATAAAAATACATTTGGAGCTCATAATTGGCATTTTAATTTAAAAAAACCCACAAATCAAAACAAAACAAAGTTTCAGAGATCTATTCCTTTACACAGCCCTGTCAAAATTGCTAGCACTTGGTCAGAAGCATCCATTTAGTCATGATCCAGGATAGTGCTCCCAAGAACACTGATGGCTTTACTGACATCTCTGTATTTTGCTTTCCACTGCACCCTTAGCCACTTTAAATTTTACAGGCTATAAGTTCTGATACTGCAAAACATAAAAATGTGAAAATGGGCCTATCTTCTAACCTTTCAGGCTGTAGTCAGTGTATATTGGCTGAGCTGATATTTACATTTTTGACACATCAACATCCCCCTATCATCAGAATTTTGAGTGGAAGGCTATTTCTGTGCCCTGTCTTTCCCCTAGAAACTCTTTCTCCACCCAGTGACCAGCAACAAGCAGACCCATATGCATATGCCTATGTTCCTGAACAAGTGAACAAAAGAATTCAAGATCTCACAGGTTAGAAATAAAAAAAAAGACTGTAATGTATGCAAACTGCATCCCTCAATGCATATTTTTAGGTGTATACTGATTGACTTGTCTCAGTGTTTAAAATTGTCTTTAGGCAGTCAGGCCTCTTTCAAGAGCTACTGCTGATGATACTATTAACCACTGGTATTGAAATTCTGTTAGTAGCACCTGATTTATCCCAGTAAACAGCATCGCCATCTCATTCTTAGCCCTGGCCTGTGAAAATTTACAGCTTTGAGGTTTTCATTTGTTTGTTTTTTTCAGAAGAAGGTACCAATAATAGCAGGCTACCCATCAAACTGATCCTGATGTAGACTGTATATGCGGGATGCATTATAATTTTACCTCTCTTTTAAAAGGTACACTTTTTTAAAGGCATATTTTAAAAGAAAAAAAGTTATTTTAATTGGCCCTACATTAAAATAGAATAAATTGAGCAGACAGGTAATTCTTCCTCCTCCTGTCTTCTCTTCCCCTTAAAGGTTCACAGAAGGTAATTTTTTAATAAAAAACAGTGATTTTCTGTCATTAGACTTAATTGTGATATGACTTGTAGTAATATAAAGATTAGTTTTATTGAAGTGTAACAACAATCACAAAGACATCCATAGTAATCCCCGTTCAACTTTTGGATACAGGCATCTCTGAGCTCTCCATGAGATGAACAGCTGAATCCTGTGTATTCGGCCTGAGGAAGTTCAGAAAGTCAGTAACTGGATTTCTGTCGCATAGGAATATAGGATTTCCTTCATTCAATCACATTTTTGTAACTACTTCTGAGCAGGTGTTTAGGACGCAAGCCTAAAATACTAAAATAAGGAGATTCCTGATTCTTGAAAGGTGTGGTCTTGTTTACTTGCAGTTGAGAAGGCATTTTACAGGAACACATTTGACTTTTTACAAGTTTCCAACAGTGGTAAACTTTATTCCTGCTGACAGCAGAACTGCTGTGTGCAGAATAAAATTGATTGTTTTAAAAGTTTAACTCTGTTTTTTTTGTTTCATGTTTTGTCCTCTCAGGTTACATTTAAATCTTTTTCAGATAAATTCTTTTACAAAGAACAGTTCTTTCTATGTTACTGTAAAAATACATATAAGTGAACATTATAACATTTCAGGGTTAGGGAAACTGGGCTTTGAAGTGGAAAGAGGTACTTAACTTCCTCACGTAGAAAACATTCTTTTCATAGTGAAATTTTTGAAATTATTTTTTTAATTTACAAGATCAGAAAAAAATAGGCAATTTTAGATCTCTGTATTTAAACAAGACATGTAACAATAATATTAAAAGAAGAAAGAAGCAAAACCACCATCACAACCTTCTGCAGCAAACAGCAATTTTCTGTTAAATATGTACCAATCATCTGCCCTTATGCCATGATTCTTGGGTCGAATTCTGGAGTAATGTGAATAGTAGCAACTCACAGCATACACACACTCTGAAAAATATGCTGAAGGGGCACTTAACACTGTGGTTGCCCACTTCTGTTTTGTGAGTGGTGATCCAATTTGAGATGCTCCAGCTACCAGCTGCCCACTGCCAGCCCTCCAGTAGAGCTTACTACCTCTGCACTACTGCTGATTCAGCTGCATTTTACTTTGGATCTTGGTTTAAAAGTGTTTGTGCCCCCTAAAATTAAAATTTATGGCACTTTGTGATTGCTAGAAGAGTTAGGCACACTCAATCTGTGCAACTTGCTGGCAGGTCAGATAAGGGTGAGAAAAAAGCACGGAATCACACTGAAATATACTCTTATGCACATAGACAAACGTGATGACAGTCATAGAAATTGCAATTTAAGTACACTTCTGTTTTAAAGAAAAATCACACCAACACCATAACAGAAATGTGTTTGTCTATTTTATTAGTTTTAAGAGCAGACAAGCTATTTTTTCACAGATGGAAACAATATTGATACCTGTAATTGCTAGTCCCTGCTAGTATCCTTAGCTCTTTAATAAAGGGTAAGGTAGTAAAAAGGTTATTTGGCATTATGGGAAACAGAAAAGGACAGGTTTTCCCTAGAAAAATATCCATGAAATCTAAGTGGAATGGGTCCCAACTATAGAATTAGGGGAAATGTGCAATGCCTAGGAATGCAAGTTTTGATCCTCTGCTTGGATCAGAAAACTATAAAACACATCGCATACTAATTCAGTAGTAACATTCCATTGGGACAGTGAGAGAGAATTTGTCTTAACACCATCCAACTCATACTGACAAAAGCAATATCAGCTGCTTTCATAGCTTCTCAGATTTTTCTGCTTCCATCACCTCCTATACAAGCTCATGTCCACAAACACATGCTTCCTACAAATTTCCTGAGTAGTCATTTGAGTTTTCTAGCAACTATTTTTTTTCACATGCATCTAAATGTTGCACATGCCACACACACATTGTTTACTGAATGGTAACATTAGTTAGCACAAAACACTCGGTTATGCTATTTTTGAAAAATTACAAAACACAGTGCTAAATCTGTGAATAATTAAGCAACATCAGTGAGGTATCAGCATGAACAATAGTGCAGACAGCCATATAGCCATTTTGATTCAGTTTGCCACCAGATCAGCACATGATCACTGTGCTGTCATTTGTTATTTCACTGCTCAGCCTTCCCTTTCAACTTGAAATCTTTACATTCCACGTGGCTATTCTAAAAATGCGTTGGCAAGCTCTGTGTGTCTATTACAAAATAATAGCATTGTAGTCTGATGCAGAAGCATATGCCCTAAATTGAAATGAATGCTACTTAATATAATGTATAATTCTTGACATATCAGGTATTAGGCTTCAGTGCAGCTATTCTAGGCACTCCCTCTTTGCTCTGCTCATCATGCTGCAGTTTGCTGCCTACCAGATAGATTCATTCATTGATCAAGGCTTACAAAAGTCCAGGTTCAATAGGACAGACAGCACCTTGGCAAAGGGTGCCTTCTGTTTTATGCCCATCAGCAGCCTGATGGAAACTTTATCATGAGACACAGAGGCACTACCCACATACCCATAATTTTATTAAGCAATAGCACAAGTGGTCTCTGTAGACTGGGTAGATGACATATTTACATGAACAGTGAATATTATCTACCGCATCTAAATTAATACTGAACAAAATATGGAACTTAACTAGGTAGAGGTCTCTTCTGGGCAAATAGATCATTTTCCAATCACATACTCACTTGCACCTCATAATGAGTTGGGGGAGAAACGAAGGAAGGTATGAGATCATTTCTAAAAACAGTATCTCACTCCCCTGAAAATAAGATATACTTACAGAAATTAGAATGTTAATGCCAGTACTGGGGAAACAGCACACACTATCTTGTTGTTAGTCTCTGAAGAATAATATTCTTTTGCCAACTTCTTCAGGAAAACCTAATAAAACACTGATGAAACAGAATAATAATTTTCCCTGCATGAAGATTAAGTGTTAACATGAGTCTACACGATAGATTTTTTTTGCATTCATCTCATGTCTGCTCAACTGCAGAAGTCATTGGGAAATAGCATGTAGAATATTTCTAAAGTGAAGTATTATCTGAAATAGTAGATGTCAACTTGAGTCCTACAGGAAGTGACAGTCAACACCAGCTTGTTGCTAGCTATTTTTGCAACCACCTATACATTTTGAAACAGCTGAGCAGTCTTGTGTTAGCAGTGAAACCTATTGTTTGAGAAGTAATAAAAGGGAAGATAATTATTACTAATATTTACATAACAGGTACTGTATCTGAAGGCATAATTACACACAAGCCTGCATGCTGGCACCTGTCTGAACCTCCAGAGGAAACAGCTTCTGACAAAGAGGGTAAGGTCAGAACTAAGAACTAAGGGTAGATAGATGCCTGAGGTACCTCACAAACAAGCAACTCAGCTGAGTGATTTTCTATAGAGTACTTGCCATCTGTTGGTGATGACTCAAGGAAAACAAAGCACAGATGGATCTTAGTCCAAATTTTGTCTTTTTCTTTTTTGCCTGAACTCTTCTCAACTTCAGAGAGGATTAGGATTTTGTGTCACTTTGGCAGAGTGTATTTTTATAGTGAGTGGCTCCTAGTTTGTACTTATTTACAGCTAATTTTCAAATTATTGAAAGTAATAACTGATACCATGAGTTTCAGCTTTAAGGCTAAATAGTCTTAGAAAAACTTCTAGTCTCTTTATAATACATTCTGAAATGCTCTCTGCCATTTATTGGGGCATAGATCATTCAACTTCCTTCCTCACACATACATTACTCTGTGAATGTAATTTGCAACAGCCAGCCTGCTCAGCAGGTTGACTCCTGAATTAGTCAAGACAAATTACCACCAAAAAAAAAAAAAAATCATCAGACTGAAATCTTATGTATCTCCTGAAGCCTTACAATCTTGACAGGTGTTTCTCTACTGGACTGAGATTCACATTCTTAAATGTTTGACTGGACCATGATGACCAAGCAATCATTTTGAGTACAGAAAACTGGTTCAATCTTTTCTTCAGAATAGAAACAACCCCTCCAAGTTGTGCTGCAACCACCTTTTCTTGATAAAAATATATGTAGCTTAAGTTAATAGTAAAAAAAAAATAATAATCCAAAACCAACAA
>NW_020799098.1:31105428-31111408 GCF_003259725.1 Athene cunicularia
AAAAAAAAAAAAAAAAAAAAAAAAAAAAAAACAAAAAAAAAACACAAAACCACCCCACAACCCCAAACCATTCACAACCATTAAAGGGAAGACCCAGGCATTTTTACCTTCTTTGGTTACTTATCAAGTGAAAGCTATTGGGGCTACTATTGTGTGCTGAACTCATGCTTGAAAGAATTCATTGTTTGAGCACCCTCACTGGATCACAGTCCTCAGGAGAATTTGACATATCTGGTAGATTAATATCAATGCCCCTAGGCAGGATCAATCTGAAGATACTCCTCTCAGTCCAGGTGGGAAATAGGCGAGCAAATGTGTTAGTCATTAGTGTGGTGTGCCTAAGCAGCCTTACTAGGGAAAACTGGTATCTGCAGACTCTCTGTGCCCGGTGGGTAAAGTGAGGCCTTTGCAGATTGCTTCCCAGGACTGAGCCTCCCTTGCACTGCAGGAACCTTCCTTGCAGCAGCTCATAAAGGAAATAATTAATGTTCCTGGAAAACACAAGACTTCGAGCTCTCATAATGAGCCTGTTAATAGCTTGACTACTTCTAACAGTACTTAGAGCCAAACTGCATTTATGCCTTAGCCACAAGTCCAAACAGGAAAGACAGAGTGGAGAGGGGGCTCCCCAGCCCTGACCCCGCTGCCAGCACACAGGCTGGATATGCAACGCCTAGACAGACACCTTTCTGCATTCAGATTTAACACCCTTTCCAATATAAGACTTCAAATTGAACGCGAGGTAAAACCCAGATTCTGAGGCTCAGTTCTCTTTATTATAGCTAACTCCTGAAATTCTAGATTGCCTTTCAACTTTTGCCATCTCTGTTGATTTATGTGCAGAAATGTACTAGTTTATAAAGCAGCAAAGGCTCTATTTATATTTTACTTTTAGTTTAAATTGGTTTATATATGTTGACAAGTTGTTAAATGCAACTCTACGTTGAGTAAACGTGAAATCTTCCTCTAATACTGTTAATTTACTTGTCTTCAACTAGCTAAAGGGCAGAGACATTTATGGAGTTCTTTGTGCATGTGGACTAGCTTTAATTAGAAATAATATAATTTAGGATTATTTAAGTGGTTTATGGCATTTTTTTCTCAGCTACAGGTCCCAACAGACCACAATATCTCAACTATCAATGTATCAATGAGATAATTTTGCTATTTTATGTTAAATTGATTTTCCATGAAGGTCTTCCTGAATTCAAACCTGTATGGATTTTAAAGGGCTGTTGTGCCACGTAGCCACGTAACTGGGGCAACTGGACTGCTTGTGTTCAATATGAAGTTAGCAAGTTTTTCCCCTTTCTTGAATCTAGCTCAAAATACTTTATGAACAATTTTGAGTAGTAGATGATCTACATAACTGAGAAATATGAGTATCATAAACACTGATCTTGAAGAGCGAAAATAGCAAAAATACCTGTGTGGGTCTGGTTCAACAATCTACACTTTCCACCCTGATTATGGTACAAAGAACAATGCATTTAGAAAGCACAAATTCAAATTAATTGTGTTTTCGGTTTATGTACTTCCATTAAATGTACACAATTACCTTCTGACAAACTGGATAGGAGGTGATTTTTCAGTAGTGGTGACCTCTGTTTGCTAACATAATTTCTCTCTTCCAGAGTTGTAGGAGCAGGAAAGTGAAACCTATAAATTTCAGGCCATGCTGCCCAGTTGGAATGAAGAGGACTGATAAAACAGAGAAATATGGCTAAAGGACAGAATTTTATGCCTGAGGCATCCTACTGCTTGTGGCACTGATATTTAGACATATCACTGATGTACTTCTGCTGATGTAACTGCACTGATTTAACAAAGTACTGCTAATTTAAAATTGCAGAAACATACTCTGTTCTCATACAGTACTTTTCAAGCAGTGCAAATACACAGGAGTTAAATCACACAATCCTACTTAATGTGTTAGCTGGATGTATAAGAGGGAGGTACAGACAGAACATTTTTTTTCTTAGTAAAATTGTAGAACACCACAAACTTGCTTTGACTTACTCAGTACCTCTAAGTAAATCTGGCCTTGTGTGATTAGTATAAGTACTAGTAATACATTACTAGTATCAGCTAGTACATTAGTATCAGCTGCACTAATAAAGCTAACAGATAATAAAGCCTCACATTTTGCGTCTCACACTGCTGTGGCTTAGCCAACAGTTATTCCATCCTGTGACAAGGAGCAAAATCCAGTGCTTGTGAATAGCAACCTCCCAATATTTTTCTTCAAGAAGAAGGGGTTTGGTACGGAACAAGAGTTAACATGTAATATCTTAGAATTAGCAAAGGATCTGATGGCTTAGTAGATAAATGTCAACATTCTTGGGCTGTCAAGTAATTCTGTCATTACAGTGGCATTATATATGGCTGCAGCCAAAAGTACAAAAGGGCATTAAGTATGTTTCTGTAAGCTCTTTAGATGTACAGCATATTTCAAAATAAAGACAATGGTACAAATTCTAAGCCATGTTCTCCAGGTTTCTTTTGAAAGAACAGAGAAGAAAATGAGAGTATTCTCCCTATGGAGAGGCCCCTGGAACTTCCATGTCAAAGTAAGAGAAGAGTCTATTCGTAACTCAGGGTGCATTCTTTTTTGTATTTGAATTCTTATCTTTGTCCTTTGGAATGCTGGATCCTTAGAGGACACAGCAACAACTATGTTGGACATGGATTTACGAAGTTTATATAAAATATCACAAGGAGAAATGATTTCACAGGAAACGTCTCTTGTGACATTTCTGCCATAATACCTTGCAAACAATCTTTCTCATGGCCTAATCGGGAACCTCAGAAAACTGTATCAACCTGCAAACGGTTAAGGGACATATAATAAGAAAGGATGACTGGGACTTCCAAATATGTCTTCACATTAGATTGATTTATCTTTGAAAGGCTCTAGAATGAGTTATACGTTGTGTCCAAGTCTTACATTCAGACCTATAGAAACAACCCAGCTTACACTACGATCACACACTAACCTCTTCCATTTAAGGAAGACAGAAATCTGTTGCTAACTTTTAAGTAAATCGCTTACGTGTATTTTTTTAAAGTGCAGAATACAGTGGCAGAGGAAAACACAACAGTATTTATCCCCAAAGCCATGGAGAGCAGGAAGATAAAGTGCTTTTTTCCCTTTAACCAAGCCTTCAGATTTTGATGTATTTTTCATTTAAAGAGTGTTGAGCTTAGCAAAGCTGTAAGGTACAATGTCAAAAAGCTCAGGCACAAGTTAGTACTGTTTCTTGGTAGTGATAGTACAGGAATGATTTCTAAAGTGTATAGTGAGAGTACTGCCGTTGTCTTGACCTTTTTTCTATGTCTGCTGAACAACTGTATCTTATGCATAGAATTCTCTCCAGCCTCCTGGACCAGGTCTAGTCCTTACCCATGCTGGGAGATGGAGAGGAAATCCCACAACAGAAACACAGAGAAAAGGAATTTGCATGTATATTACCTTAAAACCATTTCAGCTTGACCTTTCATGAAGAATGGTTTAAAGGCTGAATTCTCTGACTGTGAATGCAAAGGTTAATTGTCTTTATCAAGTACTGTTGATAGGGCCCTTGCAAACTACGATGGTTTCTTAGGTAGAAAAGGGTAGGAAAGAACAAGTTTTGCATTAAAAAGACAAATCCCTTAGTAGCCACACTGTCTACGTCCCAAGCAGAGACATGAATAAATGAAGCAGACTTTCATAAGAATATATCGAGTGTTATAGAGTACTATACTTCTCATTATAAAATGACTAACAAAACAGAAATATAACCACCTACCTAGTCTCATCAAAAGTCCTCCCACACCACACCAAGCACATGAGTTTTCCTGGCTCTGTCTTTTTAAAAATAAATAAATAAATAAATTATAAAATTCCTCTGGGTATTAGTTCTCCTGTTAATTTAGTGAAGTGATTTACATGTTCAAGACCACTACTGAATCAACCTTTTGTTTAAACTCTTGTGGTTTCCTTGTTTGAATTTCTTTGACGAGTATTTCATAAATTACATAAATGTCATTGGAAGAGTCTTATTGCAAAACCTCAACTGTGACCAGCTTCATGCTAATGTTAAAGTAGTTTTATATCACCAGGAAATGTAAAACCATGAACAGACGATAAATATTCTCTCACAAACTGAATAAAGAAATTCCGCTACTGGTTACAAGATGATTCAGAAATAGCATACAGCATTTAAAGCTTTTTGCATATTAGAAGTGATAATTTTGACACTTAAACACACTATTAAAAATAACATGTTGGGATTGTAATGAAAAATACTCACTGAACCAGCATCTTCAAGTAGTAAGAAATGTTTCCAGAATGCTTTTTATTCCATCATGCTAACCATCTTACTGTTATCTTACATTCGATTACAAACAAATGTTCCTCCAGAAAAGTATCACAGTGTTTTACAGACTACAAGGAATACTATCTCCCACTATGTAAGAGCGTACAAAAATCATGGTTATTAAAAAAATGTCAAAGAAATGGTCATGATATACTTTAAAGGAATTGTATGTCAAACAAATGGACAAACGTGAAGGACTAAATCTGTCACAACCTATCCATCAATGAAAATCACAAGTCAACAGCAGTCCAGCAAACACAAATGCCTCTCCACTCTTCTTTCCAAACCAAACGCAGATCATTTCAAGCAATTACATACAAATGATTCAACATAAATTTTGAATACATTAAACAAAGCGTGTAAGTTAAATCATAATGTTTTATACACATATACAAACTACAAAGCCCTATAAAATACTTAGCCAATTTCATGCATGTTCAAAATGTAGGTATAGACAACCACATATCCTTTAGGTAACAGAAAGTGCTTCACAACACTAAACCGAAGACTAGAGTGCAACTATAGCAGAGTTACGTAGTCTGTGTTTCCAGTACTACTCCTTGAAAACAAAAGACCCACAAGTCTGTGACTTAAAAAGTCAGAGGAAAGTTCTTTGTATGCCTCTGAGACAGAAGATGAGACAGATCAAAGGAAAGCCAGAACAGCTCAAAATCTCTGAAAGAGTACTGTTTGCAGTACTGACCAGTTTCATCAGGAATTCGTGCATGGACTAGTAAGGGGAACCACACCTACCCTCAATAGCATGTGTTACACACATGATACTTGTTTAGTTTTTCCCAAAATGACCTTTGAAAATGTATATTCATTATACATCATTATATAGATTTTTATATATTATACAGAATTCATTACAATCAGTGCAAGAAATAACACACAGCTTTCAAATTTATATTTAATGCCTGATCTGGGATGTATTAGAAGCTTTATATATCACATAGTACGCATTTCCAGTATCATTATTACATTCTGTCATTAGAGCCAGCACATCTGACTACTTGTGTTAGTAGAGAAGTTACCATTATCCTGTTTGCTGCTTACTGGCATACATTTGTCATAATGGAGGAAACCCAGTGTCATGCAAGACTGCGTCCAGCGCGTTTCCAAAATTCTTGGCAAGTTCTGCTATGACACCCTGCTACCCTATTTGCCATTCTTTGGTGGAGCCCCCGTGCAATACGATATGGGAGAGAGCTCACTCGACACCTCAGGACCTGCAGCTGCCTGCTAACTGTACACCCCGACTCTGCCCCTTCAGTCTGGCAAGGGCCAGTGTTGGCCCGGGGGAAAAGAAGGAGTGGAACCATGAAACGTCTTAACATCTCCTGAGACTAGCCGGAAATTGAGAAAAGCTGCTCACGACTTAGAGCAGTACTGGAGCTACTCTTTATGGTGCCCAGCTACAGGAGCACCCAGGAGCTTTGCCCCCCCTTACCCTCCAGCCGGTGGGAAAGCGGCTGGACGGTTCGCACTGCGGGAAACCCCCAACCCGCTGGTGCAAGACGTCCGGCCGCTTCGCATCGCTGTTCGGCACGAAGAGCCGCGGCTGGGGCGGGAGATTCCCGCCAGCGGCCGCTGGGCCGCACCTCCCCCTGCCGGTG